>NC_140488.1:117658896-117976396 GCF_964271855.1 Acomys minous | reverse complement strand
CTGCCCCTTGCAGAGAGGCCCTGTGGGAACACAGAGGAAGGAGATACAGGTTATCCAAATGACACCTGATAGGCTGTAGTGAGATGGTGGGGAAGGAGGACCTCATCGGTCAAAGGTCTAGAGGAGGGGAGTAGGGGGAAGAGAGAGGGAGGGAGAGTAGGAACAGGAAGATAAGAGTAAGGGGACTACAATTGGCATGTAATGTGAATAAGTTATATGAAAAAAGAATTAGGTACAGATTATATATACAGAAATATCCACAGAATAGGATTATTATAATAGGCAATATTTTAGCATCCTAAACACCCTTAAAATTTAACTCAATATACATTTTCAAATAAATAGTTATTTAATGTAAACGAAGATCTTTGTCTTCTGATTTTAATCTAGCTTTTGAGTCTGGCTGCCTTCCATTCTCTTCTGTCTGCCAAATTTAGCATTAGTCCCTATGTCTATGAAAATAGTCTATTTATCCTCTCTCTCTCCATAAGCCTGAGATCCCTAGATATACTCACAATAAGGTGTGGAGTGGCTGCCTTGAAACTCTAAAAGGGTAATTTTTTATGAAAAAATACTATATTTTAAATGCTCTTCCTTAGGCAATCTTTCAATATTCCCCTCAATGTGGATCAGCCATGAATTCCCAAGAAAGATTAAAAATACATTTTAATCTTCTTTAAACTTTTTAAAAACCTTATTTTAAATGCTTAACTCTCTTTAAATGTGTGACACCATCCATCACAATTTTATATTTAGACACATAATGTATACTCTCAGCTTGCTGTCCACTTGTAAAAATGGGAATAGACTTGGAGAAATAAACGATTTTCCAACAGAAAATAGGAAAGCCTGCCAACCAATAAATCAGTGTTAAATTCTCTGGGGCTGTTGTTGAAGGGTATTGCTATTAGCGAAGGCCTTCACCTGGTGACTAATGGTATATAACAAATACATGGGAGAACTATGGAAAACCCCAGAACCTGTAATTGTCTGGTACCTTTCAGCAGAGGCTTTTCCTGGCAACTTGTAAATAAAGTGAGATTTTTGTAAAACAAAAACAAAAACTTGTTGCTTTTGCAGAGGACCTGGGTTCAATTCCCAGCATCCACATGGTAGCCATTTGTAGCTTCAGCTCCAAGGGATCTGATGCTCTCTTCTGACTTTTGTGGGTGCCAGGCATGCATGTGGTACACATACATATGTGCAGGCAAATCACTCATACACATAGAATAAAAAAGTACAAGGGAGAGGATAACAATTGAGATGTAATATGAATAAATTACCTAAATAAAAATTAATTAATTAATTAAAAAACAAAAACAAAACAAGACAAAATATATATTTTTAAAAATCATTTCAAAATACCAGAACAAACTCAAATAGTCCATCTTGCACCCCAAGGTCTTAGAATAAGAACAAGCCAAACCCTGGTGGCACTCAGAGGAAGGATAACAGGTTACCAAGAAGAGACTTGATACCCTATGAGCATATACAGGGGGAAGTAATCCCCCTCAGTCACAGTCATAGGGGAGGGGAGCAAGGGGAAAATGGGAGGGAGGGAGGAATGGGAGGATACAAGGGGTGGGCTAACAATTGAGATGTAATATGAATAAATTAATAAAAAATATTTTAAAAAGATGGTAAAAAAAAAAAAGAACAAGCCAAACCAAAAGCTACCAGAAGGAAAGAAACAGTGAAGATTGAGAAATTCTAGAAATTAATTATGAAAAAACAATAAAATTAATAAATGAAACAACAAGGTGGTTCTTTGAAAAGAGAAATAAGACCCACAAATTCTTAGTAAAACTAACCAAGAGAAAAAGGAAGCCCAAATTAGTAAAATTAGATATGGAAATAGGGACAACAAATAGCAATGAAATCCAGAGGATTGTGCATGAATATTTTCTGCAAGTGTATATTTAAAACAATAAACCAGAAAATCTAGAGGTAACACATACATTTCTAGGCACATATGTTCTAATAAAATTAGCTCAAGGATATAAAATCCCATTAAACAATCTATAGCAAAAACAAGATTGAAACAATAATAAAGACCCTGTCAATAAAGAAAAGCCCAGCCCCAGCACTCGGGAGACAGAGGCAGGTGGATTGCTGTGAGTTCGAGGCCAGCCTGGTCTACAAAGTGAGTCCAGGACAGCCAAGGCTACACAGAGAAATCCTGTCTTGAAAAGCCAAAAGAAAAAAAAAAAAGAAAAGAAAGAAAGAAAGAAAAAGGGAAAGAAAAAAAAGAGAAAAGAAAAGAAAAGCCCAGCATGGAGTGAATTCCTTACCACATTCTATCAGACCATATGTGTTGACTGTGAATCCTAGGGATCGAACTCAATTTGTCAGGCTTGGTGGAAAATGCCTTCACCCACTGAGTCATCCCACCAGTCCTTAAGGAACAAATTGCTTGGGTTGTAAGAGGGGTTCATGTTGTTTTCTTGACAGATTAGGCAGTCTCTAACCTGTATCTTTGAATAGTCTGTTGAAACTCACTAAATCTAGAGACAAAGGGCTTAAAGATAAAGTTTCATTATCTAAGGGGAAAAAACCTGAATACGTTAGGTTTCAAGAATAGCCACCCACTGACCACTGGAACACCGGACTCAGATTGATGGAAGTTTATTTGAACGCTGAACAAAAACTGAACAAAACAACATAAACTAAACATAAACTGACCAGTCAGGGCCATAATCTGGGCTGAGGAGACATACTATGACACTGGTCTGCTTCTTAGGCAGGCTTTTTATAAGAAAAACTGTCATGAAGTAACAACCAGGCAACGAAACTATAATCAGGCAACAACCAGGTAACCAGGTAATAACCAGCTACCAAAATCACAACCATGTAACGACCAGGTATCCAGGTGTAGGAAGCAATATTACATCATTTTGACTAGCTAGACAAAGCGTTTCTAACTGACCTTTAATTTGGCTGGTTCTGTCGTCGGGGGCCTTTCCAGACTGTTCAGGTAATGAAGTACACAAAGTCTGAGCAATGAAACCATAGAGACATAATCATTGGAAGGAAGAGCCTGAAAACTTAAACTTCATTTCCCCTTATATAATCAACAACATGACCTGTGATAATGCTAGGAGAGATAACCGGTGTTAGCAGAGGAACCAGTTATGCTAGGAACTGAAGTAGGTCTCAACAGAGGGGCGATGGAGTTTAAGCGGGTTAGGTTACAATAAATAAAAAAAAAATAGGGCCAAGGAGAGACTTGATACCCTATGAGCATATATAGGGGGAGGAGGTCCCCCTCAGTCACAGTCATAGGGGAGGGGAGTAAGGGGAAAATGGGAGGGAGGGAGGGATGGAAGGATACAAGGGATGGGATAACCATTGAGATGTAATATGAATACATTAATAAAATATATTTTAAAAACTATCACAAAACTGGAAAAAAATAGGGCTCATAAAGCATCTCAAAGGGTCTTTGGATGAGAGAGGAATGTGGGCCTGGAAGGACTCTAAGGAGGGCTATTGGTAATATTGCCTTCCAGAAGATGAATCTCTTGACAGAGCCTTTGGCAAAGACAAAGGTATCTGTTTAACTTTAAGGATCTGAAGGGCATGTTCGTCTTTTCCAGGGGACTAAAGCCTTCAGGAGGGAGAATCTCACACACGTACACTGGCGTGCACACAGGCATGTGCACATGCACAAGCAACAAGCACTCTGAAAGAGCACATGTACAAGATAAAGAAAAATGTAATAGACAATAAAAATAAAAAGATGCAACGCTGTACGCCATCCAGTAGTAGAAGACCTTCAGGTTAAGCAAACACTGGGCTTGATGACCACGGGGCGTGTAGGAAGAAGAGTGTCTGTCACCTGCAGCACAAAAGCTTTCTGTTAGCCTATAGTGTCCATTAGACCGTGTATTTAACGGCTGGTGCTGGGTGCACTTGATGACTGGCAAGGAGATTCAGGTCCACAGTGGAAAATTTTACTCATTAGGGTTGAAGTGTCACTCAGGCTTAAAGGCAGAGAAAACACTGTTTTTGGTTAGAGCAAGCAGGAAAGCCCTTTTACTGGATGATTGTGATTACCATACGTGGCTTATCAGTGGCTCACCACCATCTGTCACCCCAGTGCCAGGATATCTGACATATGGCGCACATACACGCACACAAGCACATGTACACACACATAAATATAAAATACACAAATCTTTAAGGCATAGAGGCAGAACTATGCTTAAATGAAAGTAATTCAAGTTTTATGCTAAGCACACGTGCCTTATGAGAACTTTCTTATTCTGAATAGAAATGTTTGGTTTGTGATTTTTTAATTTGTTTTTTCTTGTTATTTATTGTCAAAAGAATCTATATATTGAGATTATATGTTTCTGCTGACTACACTGGCTGAATGTTGGAAATTACACACCACACACACACACACACACACACACACACACACACACACACACACACACACACACAGAGTCAGCCTTCAGGTTTATGGCTTTTGGAACATTTTCTTGTTTCAGGATAAAGCGAATGCAACACGTCTTAACATTTTCTCAATTTCTTCTCCTTACTCACTGACACTTGTGGCATATGAATTAGTGTCCCATTCTAAGATGCTACCAGGTTCAAGATTTAAAAGCACAGAAGACTGGTGACTAATCTCCTGTGCTTGTTGCATGGTTGTCAAGCTGGTTGATGCCCGACCAGTGGGAGGCCTAAATCACATCCTGCGTCAGCTCCCAGAGCACACTTGTCTCATGAACTTCTTCAGCTGTTTTAAGTGCTTCTCTCTGAACACAACTGGAGGAGCAGACTGACTTTTTACTCTTTTTTTTTAATTTTTAAAAATTTATTCTTGTTACATCTCAATGGTTATCCCATCCCTTGTATCCTCCCATTCTCCCCTCCCTCCCATTTTCTCCTTGCTCCCCTCCCCTATGACTGTGACTGAGGGGGATTACCTCCCCCTGTATATGCTCATAGGGTATCAAGTCTCTTCTTGGTAGCCTGCTGTCCTTCCTCTGAGTGCTACCAGGTCTTCCCCTCCAGGGGACATTACCAGGAAACTGGGACAGAGGGGAGGACATCCTATTGGGACTCTAGATGAGAGAAGCATGGGAGAATAGCAAAGTAGAAGGATCCAGAGGGTCCTAGAAACCTACAAGTAGAACATTATGATAGGCAGATTTGAGCCCAGGGGTCCCGCTCAAACTAAGGCACCAGCCAAGGACAATACAGGCGGTAAACTTTAAACCCCTACCCAGATCTAGCCAATGGTCAGAACATTCTCCACAGTTGAGTGGAGAGTGGGGTATGACTTTCACACGTACTCTGACTTTTTACTCTTAAGAGGCTGGCCAGGCGATGGTGGCACACGCCTTTAATCCCAGCACTTGGGAGGCAGAGGCAGGTGGATCTCTGTGAGTTCGAGGCCAGCCTGGTCTACAAAGTGAGTCCAGGACAGCTAAGGCTAATACAGAGAAACCCTGTCTCAAAAAACAAAACAAAACAACAACAAAAAAGAGCCTTCTGGCTGCTGTATGCGATTCCTCTGACATTAACTTTGATGTCCATGTGACAGGCTGCAGGAAGCAACGGTAATTTTTTTTAAATTTGCCTTCAGACCACGAGAGACTTTTGTAAAAACAGTTGTCAATTAGTTCTATGGCTTCAATTTCCTTTAAGTATAAATTTCTTGAGGGTCTAAAACAAAGGAGGAGGCTTAAAAAAGAGCAAACCAACAAAAGAAAACGTTGCTGATAGTGCCACAAATTATTAGAACCTCCTGGTACGCTGAAATCAAGTAGCCTTAAGTTCAAAGCAAATTAGTGACTTGTTTGTCTTTTCCTTTTGCCCTTTTTGGCCCTTTGCTATCCAAATTGGTGATGTTCTTCAGAGCCAGTGGCATTCCTGCCAAATGCCCAAGTGGTAGGAAAGACCCGGACTCACAGACCTGAAGGCTCCGGGTTGAGCGGGTTTTAAGGGCTTCAGGATACTGTTGCTTTTCTTCAGTGCAGCTGACAGCCTTTGAGGGCTCCTGGTAGACATCGCAAGGTGGTCCTGTGAAGCAGCCACGCTCAGGGTAGTGGGCCCCCGGGAGCTGGAGACCATGGAGCTGGGAGAGCTGTTACTGCCGTCTGTCCGCATCCTCCCTCCTCCCTGCCGCTCTCCCTGCCCTGTTGTCTCGCCTCTTGCTCGCCTCTGCCAGTTTGGTACAACTTACTGATTTTACTGTACTATTCTTTAGTCTTTCAACTATCCACACATTCTAATGTTAACATATCTACACACCATCTTAAATGTTATGATCCACTCTCAATGTCACAATGTCACTTTGGCGAATCTACTGTGGCTGCTTTAGACACTATGGGATCCGTGGCCTCTAACATGTGTCACTTTAGTTCTCCCAGATAGTCAAGGTGTGCCTTTATCGTAATAACATCATTGCAAAAAAGTTCATGATTTGGGGAGATATGTCAAAACTTTCTCTATATTTTTCAAGAGCACCCGAGAATCCAGGCCCTGCTTGATTTATATATTATATAGAGAAAGATGTTGTGCTTAATGAGTGTCACATTCACGAACAAGTTCTTGAGAGTTCACTTCCAAGAAAGTGGAGCTACAGATTAGATTACAGAATTACATCACCAAATATGGCTGCACTGAACTTATTTGCCCAGTAGGTGGCAATATTATAAAAGGTTTTGTTTTTCTTCATTCACCAGGAGATACTTTACTCTGCTTTGCAGCTTGTGTCACAAAGGAGGTCGGGGGTCGGCCGGCCGATCCTTTCACAGTATTTGCCTAAAACCATCAGAAAACACAGATATTTACAGTAAGATTTATCACAGTAGCAAAATTACAGTTAGGAAGCAGCAACCAAAATAATTTTATGGCGGGGCGGGGGAGGGGGTGTCATCAAACCATGAAGAACTGTATTAAAGGATCGCAGCATTAGGAAGGCAGAGACCACAAGCTTAAAGGGATGTGTATGTGTGCTCCAATTGGATGTGGCCAGTCTACTTAGGGAGGCTACTATTCCTCAATCTATTCTACATTGTTGGCATAAATGTGAATGTGCTCTTTTTATTGTTTTTGGGAGAAGATCTCACTATGTAACCTTGGCTAGCCTGGAACTCAAGAATCTTGGCCTCCATAGTGTTGAAATTAAAGTTGTGTACCACCACACCCAGACTTGGGCGTGTTCTTAAAGCTTGTGGGTAAGGTACCTCAGTTCCTTGGTCTAATTGTTTATAAAAATCGCTCTTGGAATATAGTATCATAGTTAACATTGCCATATTCTGGTTATGCTTTTTTTAAAAAAATAGATGTTATTAATTTATTCATATTACATCTTAATTGTTATCCCATCCCTTGTATCCTCCCTTTCCTCCCTCTCTCCCATTTTCCCCTTACTCGCATGTGGAGAGAGAGGAACACTCCTTCATTGCTGGCTATGCTTTTAATCCCATCTAAGTGCCTTTCAGGACCCAGCTGGTTCTGTTGAGATCAGGCCGTGCGCTGCTCCACGTTACTCCATATTGTGTGGAAGTCTTTTCAGACTGTAAATTGCTTTGAAAGATTTTATTGTTGTGGGTATGGTGCATACGTGTGTGAGTGTGGGGGCATACATTCTACAGTGTGAGGAGTTGGTTCTTTCTTTCTGCCATGGGATTCTGGGGTGGAACTCAGGTTAATAAGTTTGTATGGTAAACACTTACCTGGTGAGCCATCTTACTAGCCTGAGAGAATCCATCTTACAAAAGCAGTTTTGAAACCGATTTTGAGGGAGAGGATGACTCTGCACCTAGGTGGACACATGAATAGTACCATATGTCTGGCACTACCCACATAGCACAAACCACAACAGCTTATTCCTAGGAGCGGAAAGGGTGCCACTCAGTGAACTTGAGTGGACTGTTGGGTCATGTGAGTATATTAAAATGACACCAGAAAGTCAGGCCCCAAGAACTTATTGCACATACCAGTCCAAGGAAAAAGTGTAACTACCTCACCTGGATCTCATAAAGAGGTGGACACTATGGTGGTTTGAATAAGAAGGGCCCCTTGGGCTGGAAAGATGGCTCAGTGGTTAAGGGCACTGTCTGCTCTTCCAGAGGTTCTGAGTTCAATTCCCAGCAACCACATGGTGGCTCACAGCCATCTATAATGAGATCTGGTGCCCTCTTCTGGCCTGCAGGGCTAATGCAGGCAGAGCATTGGATACATAATTCATAAATAAATCTTTTTAAAAAATAAAAAAAAAGAAGGGCCCCTAACCCAACCTGCGGGGTTCGACTAAAACTCGAGAATGCAAGACACAAGAAAGGAGAGTGAGTCTGATTGATCAACCTCTCAATCTTTATTAGTCAGGCAGCAGCTTTTATAGTTCAGAAGGCAGGGAAGCATATTGGTATAGCAACCCGACTGCAGGCTTTTTTCAAAACACAGGGAATTCCAGGCAGGGTCATAATGTCCTGCCACACAGGGTATCTGGCTCCCTCTTTGTCTAGTCTAACTGCTAAACCATAACAGGGTCGCTCCATCCCTATCTGTCCTAAGTCTAACTGCTGACCCACACACAACAGGGTCAGCTAGTTTCTGGTGAAAGGCAAACTCTGGGAAAGACAGAGACTTAAAGGTGTAGACTTGGACAAGATGGCGGAACATTGGCCATGTGGCCTTTTGTCCCCAACAGGTCCCCATATATTCGAATGCTTGGTAATTAAGGAGTGGCACTACTTAGAAGGATTAGGAGGTGTGGCCTTGTTGGGGTAAATGTGACCTTCTTGAAGGAACTTTGTCACTGGGGGAGTGCGCTCTGAGGTTTCAGAAGGGCAAGCCAGCCCCAGTGGCTCCCTTTTTTTCTGCTGCCCAAAGATCTAGAAGAGAACTCTCAGCTCCTTCTCCAGCACCATGCCTGTCTGCATGCTATCATGCCCCCTGCCATGGTGCCAATGGACTAAACCTCTGAAGTTATAAGCAAGCTCCAATTAAATCCTTTCCTTTATGGTTGCCATGGTTATGGTGTCTCTTCCCCACAATAGAACACTGACAAAGACAGAGGTTGGTACCAGGGAGCAGGGTATTGCTCTGACATGTCTGACCATGCTTTTGTTTGGAGGAATATGGAACATTTTGGGACTTTGGATTAGGAAAGCACTTGACTATTTTAATCAGGGCTTAGTGGACCATACTCCTAGTGCTGGGAGCAGTGTAAATTTATGATAGCCTAGTTTAGGTTGTGGGTCAGATTTTTTTTCCACACGTGTGTATTGTGTTTGCGTATATGCTTTGATGCATGTTTAAATGTGTCTAAGTGCATACATGTGTGCAGGTGAACGTGTGTGTGTGTGTGTGTGTGTGTGTGTGTGTGTGTGTGTGTGTGTGTCTTTAGCATGCACGGTTTTCCTCATTGCAAATTGGCTTCTTTCACATGCTACGTTTTCAACCTTTGCACAAGGCTTTCCTGGACCCCTTTCTCTACCTTACTCTCCTAACTTTCATACTTTGTGTTCCTGTGACTGGAAATGTGCAGAGCTGTGTGTGTGAACTTAATCTCTATAAAAGTTTGCAGAGTTGGTCTGTGTTTCCCTGGCGAATGCTAGGACTATCTAAGTTCTCAAGGAGGGCTCCTGGGCCCGAGGGACACACAGTCTCAGCTCTTAGTCCACCGCTCTACTCTCCTTCTGGGTTGCAGTCTCTGACCAGCAGAGTCAACTAACCTAGGCCCCATGGGGGCTTACAGAGACTGAACCACTAACCAAAGAGCATGCGTAGACTGGACCTAGGCTCCTTATACATATGTACCTGACAGGCAGCTTGGTCTTCATGTGGGTCCCCTAGTAAGTGGAACCAACTTGTCTCTGACATTGACTCTGTCGCCTGCTTTTGGATCACTTTCTCTTAGCTGAACTGCTTTGTCTGTCCTCATGGAAGACGATGTGTTTAGTCCTGATTTGACTTGATGTGCTGGGGTTGGTTGATATGGGGGATGGCTCCCCTTTTCTGAGGAGAAGGGAAGGGGAGAAAAAGGGAAGGGGGTGGGAGGATGGTACCAGGAAGAGAGGAGAGAGAGGGGCCTGTGATCAGGATGTAAAGTGAATAAATAAATGCATAGAAAAAGTTTGCAGAAGGGGGCTGGAGAGATGGCTGCAGAAGGGCACTGACTGCTCCTCCGGAGGTCCTGAGTTCAATTCCCAGCAACCACATGGTGGCTCACAACTATCTATAATGTGATCTGATGCCCTCTTCTGGCTTGCAGGTGTACATGCAGCCAGAGCACTGTATGCATAATAAATAAATAAATCTTTTTTTTAGAAAAGTTTGCAGAGTTAAAAATATGTGTAAATTTAATACATGCAAAGTTTCCCTCTTTCCAGTGTGGCCCTCTTCTTTTTCTCTATTATTGTCTCTTTAATTATTCTACTGGAGATCTGTGGCCAGGCCCTAAAAACTCCAGTACTTCAGCCATCTGGTTTTCAACAAAGGTGCCCCCAAACATCCATTGGATAAAATACAGCTTCTTCAACAAATGTTAGGAAAACTGGGAATCTGTTTAGTTAGGTTTTCTGTTGCTACAATGAAACACTGTAACCAAAAGCAAGTTGGAAAAGAAGGGGTTTATTCTGCTTACACTTCCACATCATAGTCCCTCATTGGAGGAAGCCAAGACAGGAACTCAGACAGTGCAAAATACAGGAGGCAGGAGCTGATGGAGAGACTGTGGATGGGTACTGATTCCCATGACTTCCCATGGCTTCCCATGGCTTCCCATGGCTTCCCATGGCTTCCCATGGCTTCCCATGGCTTGCTCAGATTGCTTTCTTCTTCTTCTTCTTCTTCTTCTTCTTCTTCTTCTTCTTCTTCTTCTTCTTCTTCTTCATTATTACTTAAAACCTTTATTAACAGGTGCTTGCAGTTTGTTGGCTTTTTTATCAAATTGTAAACTTTTATTACAAATTAAAAATGAGGCTCTTAAAAATCTCAACTTCACCACATATGAGACAATTTAAAAACTATTAAAGGTGTATTGAGAAAAACCAGGCCTTTTTTTTCTTAAAAAACACATTTGTCATTACCAAAAATAGACATCTTTAGGTAAAAGTAATAAAAACCTGATGCTGCATAGATAATGCAGACAGTTCTAGCGTATCTGGTCAATGGGCAAATAGGAAGAACTTCAGGTCTTCAGCTCCAATCTTTGTTCAGTTCTTATTGCTGGAATTTCATATTCATTTCTTCTTGTTGGATGACCAAACCACATGATGGCAGAGATGATAAGCCGGCCTTTACTCAGCCCCACCCTGCTTAGCCTCGGGAGCAGAGGAAGTCTCAGCTGGTGGATTGGCTGCTTTTGTCTCTTTGCCATCTTGTGGTTTAGGGTTCTCTGGGCGTCTGTGCTGGTCAGTCAGTAATTGCAGTTGCGGCGATACCGACAACAATAGACGTGCTAAACTGGATAGGGGCAAGTCCAGGAGTCCCCAACTCTCCATAAAGAATAACAGGACACTAAGGAATGATAATCAGTGAATTAGACTACCCCAGGGAAGAGCATGCCCGTTGGTTATCAAGTAACTAAATTCAGATGGCTTGAAGCTACTTATTCAACAAATATTTATTCACTGATAATTGATTTTTTTTACTTTTTGTGTACTGTAGAAGATTGACTCTAGTGCCTTGTGTATGCTAAGCACATGCTTACAAATTAAACTACACTATCAGCCTGACAATTAGTTACCAAATTGCCCGTAGGCTCTGTCATAGGCAATGGAATATAGCAGAGAACAAAAGCTGTAAATATTTCTGCCTCTTGGTTTTTCCTATTCCAGCAGGGATGACGCAGGATGTAGCATCTAGAAGGCAGTTCAAGGCAGGGCATCATGATCATTTCTCTGATTGGATCACCTTTCCCATTGGGCTGAGGGAGCATGAATCAGGTGAGAGCCTGCCTTACTGACCCTACCATGTCATATGACCAGTTCCAACAAAGATGACCTCAGTATCCATCTAATTCCGGCCATGTGACCCATGAAAGACCACTTGGCAGGCAGTACATCATTATTTGTTGCTTGAAGCCTCTCCTACTCTTGGGAATGTTTTACCTCAGTTTTTCTTTTCTTCAGTTTTTCTTAATAACTCTGTTGCCTCTGCTCACTCCTTGTCTATGCTTTTTTTATTCTTGTTGGTTCACAAGGCAACAAACTGAAAAGTCACTCTTTCCATGGGTATAGTGGTGCAAGCCTATAATACCAGCACATTGAAGGTAGAGGCAGGTGCCTATCTGTGAGTTCCAAGCCAGTTTGATCTCCATAGAAACTTCCAGGCCAGCCAGGGTTACATAGTGAACCCCTGTTTTAAAAAAAAAGCCACTGTTTCAGGGTGGCTTTAATGACCATTGATCTTCTGGCACTCTGTGTTCCCGAGTTAAGATTACTAAGAACCAAAAAAGGCTGATTGCTACGGAAAAAAATCAAGGACAGGCAGAAAACAATCAACACAGCCCAAACGGCCAGTCTCAGGAAGGGCAAATGGTCTTATCTTAACAAACTAGTGAGATGCTCATTTCTCACCTACTCAAACACAGCCCTGCACAGATGGTCCAAGACAAATGGCCCCCAACATTAGACCACTTCGTTTCCTTTAACTGTTATAAAGGACCACATTCCCTCTCAGAGGACCCATTATCCTCCAGAGAATTTGCTCACTGTAGTCATACAATTTTATGAAAGTATCTCTTGACCTCCTCCAAAGACTGAATTTTGGTAGACCTCACAACAAAGTAATAACTGGATAACACTGAAGATTATGTACTTAACCTCTTCCACTCTGTCCCCCGTCTGCTTAAATTTAACCTGTTAGGCGGGGCATTGGTGGCACAAGCCTTTAATCCCAGCACTCGGGAGACAGAGGCAGGCAGATGTTAGTGAGTTCGAGGCCAGCCTGGTCTACAAAGTGCATTTAGGACAGGCAGGGCTGCACAGAGAAACACTGTCTCAAAAAAACAAAAAAAAAAAAAAAAAAAAAAAAAAAAAAAAAAAGAAAGAAAGAAAGAAAGAAAAAAAAAAGAAAAAGAATTAACTTGTTATTCTTGGTGTGGTGGTGTGTACCTTTAATGTCAGTGCTCTGGGGACAGAAGCAGGGGGATTTCTATGAATTTGTGGATAGTTGGATCTACATAGTGAGTTGTAGACCAGTCAATGCTACATAACAAGACAACACTCCCTTTTTGTGTTTTTTGTTTTGTTTTTGTTTGAGACAGGGTCTCTCTGTGTAGCCTTGACTGTCCTAGACTCAGTTTGTAGACCAGGCTGGCCTCGAACTCACAGCGATCTGCCTGCTTCTGCCTCACCTTTCCCAGCTGAAAGATCTTATTTTAAACTTCCAAATAAACAAGTTTAACAAGAGCAACATAATACCTTGAGTTTCTCATGAGTCAGCATTTGCAACCTAAGCTAAGTGCATAGCTTTAATCTTTTTTTTTTTTAAGATTTATTTATTTATTTATAATGTATACAGTGTTCTGCCTGCATGTACACCTTCAGGCCAGAAGAGGACATCATGTTACATTATAGATGGCTGTGAGCCACCATGTGGTTGCTGGGGATTGAACTCGGGACATTTAGGAAGAGCAGGCGGCGCTCTTACCCACTGAGCTATCTCTCTAGCCTGCTTTAATCTTAAATTAGGTACTCTTCAATGCCTCTGACTCAGAATAATGTGTGTGTGTGTGTGTGTGTGTGTGTGTGTGTGTGTGTGTATAGTTGTGGTTGTAATAATTTCTTGAGAGAAACCAACAGGTTGGAAACAGACTTATAAAACCTATTTTGGCTACAATTTTGGAAAAATCATGAAAAAAAATATATGGAGTCAGTAAAGTTTCATCCCTTGTAAACTCTGTTAAAGATTTCTGTGAAGTGTCTATTTCTTTCCTCTGCAAATGATGTTGTGTGAAAAAGCAAAATGTACTTAGTTGGAGTTCATTTAACTTAACTAAACCATTTTTTAATTGTATGAGTCTTTTGCTTACATGTCTGTCTGTGCACCAAATGTATGCCTGGTGATCCCCTGGAACTGGAGTTATGGGTGGGTGTGAGTTGCCTTGTGAGCGCTGGGAATCACACTCAGGACCCTTCCAAGAATAACAAGTGCTTTCAACTGCTGAGCCATTTCTCTCCAGCCAAATTGATACCTTTTAATACACAATGCCAGGGTCTCATGATGCATCCCTTGTTAGTACGGAACTCACAGTGTGACTCAGACTGGCATCAGACTCCCAGTGACCCACCTATCCCGGTGCTCCAAGTGCTAGGATTAAAAACATGCACACCATCATGTCTAACTATCAGCTCAAAAAAAATTTTTTTTGAAACAGGGTCTTGCTATGCAGCCCTGGTTGGCCTGGAACTATGTAGACCAGGCTAGCCTCAAATTCATAGATTCATCTGCCTCTGACTCCTGGGTGCTGGTATTAAAGGCATGCACCATCATACCTTGCTCATGTTCATTAATTTTTTTCTTTCTTTGAAAATAGAAATTTTAACATAATACATTCTAATTAAGGTTTCCCCTTCACCTATTCCTTTCAAATCCTCCCCACTTCCCCTCCCACATAGATCCATACCCTTTCTGTCCCTCTTTAGGGGAAAAAAACCCCAGGCATTTAAAGAATAATGGTAAAATAAACCAAAGTCAATAGAAACATGACAAAACAACCAAACAAGAAAAAAAAAACAAAGAAAAAGCACCAGAAACATATATGGATGCAGAGATACACATGGTCATAAACTCAGGAATCCCATAAAAACTCCAAACCAGAAGTCATTTTATATATATGCAAAGGACCTCTAAGGTAGGGAGGGGGGAAAACTGCCCTGATTTAACATTAAGAAACAAGAGACCTCTACCGATGATTTTTAGTTCTTTTTGTGCTGGCTGTGTGCTGCTGGAGAGGTAGCCTACCCTTAAAATGGTTTGTTTTACAAGTGACACGTTGGAGAAAATTAAAATTTTCATTTGAAGCCAGGCGTGGTGGCACACGCCTTTAATCCCAGCACTCAGGAGGCAGAGGCAGGCGGATTGTTGTGAGTTCGAGGCCAGCCTGGTCTACAAAGTGAGTACAGGACAGCCAAGGCTACACAGAGAAACCCTGTCTTGAAAAAAATATATTTTTAGCCAGGAGATGGTGGCGCACGCCTGTAATCCCAGCACTCAGGAGGCAGAGGGAGGTGGATATCTGTGAATTCGAGGCTAGCCTGGTCTAAAAAGCAAGTCCAGGACAGCCAACACTACACAGAGAAACCCTGTTTCCAAAAAACCAAAAAAACACACAAAAAAATTTTTTTCGTTTGAAAATGAGTATCAATTAGAAATAGTCTCTGGCATGCTGACATGTGTCCACTTCTCCTTTCAGTTCTAGGACTCCATCTGGTACAGCCCGGTGCAGGACCTGCGCGTGCTGCACCAATCTCTGTGAGTTCATATGACCTTTGCTTCTGTTGATTTAGAGGGCCTTGTTTTCTCCGGTGTCCTCCAGCCTCTCTGACTTGAAACTTTTTCTGCCTCCTCTTCTGCAGGGTGCCCTGAGCCCTGCCTGCGGGGAGGTTAAGCACTAAACTACCAAGGCTGAGGCTCTGAACTGTGCAGAGTTGTGTTGAGCCAAGAAAGCTCTAAAAATTAAGTGCTGGTTGCTCGTTTCTGGAAACACTAAGCCACTGGGTTCCAAGAACGCTATGATCAGAGGCACCAAGAAGGACCCAGGCTATGCTTTGGAGTGTCAAGATAACAGAGGATGTGCCTGTTGCTTTCCCAGCTGCCGCTTAGTGGTGTGCGTCATCATCCGGTACCTTCCGCCCTTCTGCGCAGTGTTTTGATAAGGATAGGCCTGAGGCCAGGGAATACGTGCAAGCCAGCATGCAAGTTCCTACCTTTTGCCTTCCACTCATGGTTTGAAGTGACGTAGCAGTGGGAACAGAAGGGAGACAGACCATTTACGGTGGCTCATTATCCCAAGCACGGAAGCGCGATTAGAGGAGTCACCTGAAGAAACGTCGACAGTCTGGTGCTGATGACGAGCAAATGCTCTATTTCACACGCCAACTGTCAGGGGAGCACAGTCTTAGGGGTGTAGAGAAGTAAGTGTTTCCCTTCAGCTACAGCGTTAGGGTCACTTTTCCTTAGCTTGTGGGAGGCACTTTTGTTTTGGTTGTAGCTGTTGCCTCTCTACCTTGTTGACAGTTCACCACCCTGCTCCTGGGATTGTGTGCACAGCAAGAGGTTTCAGAGCCACCACGGGGCCCCCAGCTGTAGTAGTTTTGGAATAAAAGATCTGCCAGGGTCAGTCGAAGGGACCAGAGAATGCAGATCTGGGAAGCAGTGTTAAATAGTTCCATCTACAGCCCCCAGAAGAACAGTTGAAGGCAAAGTCTTCCCCAGAAGCCTCCACAACAAAACACTAAAATACTGGAGGAACTGATTTCCCAGCTGATGGTATGAAAACATGCAGCTGAGTAAGATGGCGCACGCCTGTACTCCCAGCACTTGGGGAGGCAGAGGCAGGCAGATCTCTGTGAGTCTGAGGCCAGCCTGGTCTACAAAGTGAATTCCAAGACAGATAAGGCTACACAGAGACACTCTGACTCAAAAAACAAACAAAAAGAAAGAAAGAAAGAAAGAAAAGAATGAAAAGGAATGAACGAAAGAAAGAAAAGAAAAGAAAGCCGGGTGTGGTGGTGCACACCTTTAATCCCAGCACTCGGGAGGCAGAGGAAGGCAGATTGCTCTGAGTTCGAAGCCAACCTGGTCTACAAAGTGAGTCCAGGATAGCCAAGGCTACACAGAGAAATCTTGTCTCAAAAAACCAAAAAAAAAAAAAAAAAAAAAAAAAAACCAAAAAAAAAAAAAAAAAAAGAAAAGAAAAGAAAAGAAAAGAAAAAGAAAGAAAGAAAAAGAAGAGAAAGAAAACACAGCATGCACATATCCAACCAGCTCAAAGGTAGTCACGGCACACCCAGATGAGAGTTGTTGTTAATCTTAACTTGGCCCTGCTTACCATCATCTCTGCCCCAATGAGAGATCCAGCAAGGGCTGCAGATGTAGCTCACCAGTTAAGAGCACTCACTTCTCTTGCAGACCCCAGCACCCACATGGTGGCTCGCAACCACACATAGCTCCAGTTCCAGAAGATCAGAAGCCCTGTGATCTCTGAGGAGTCTAGGCATGTACATGGTGCACATACATACATGTAGATAAACCACTGGTACATATCAAATAATGAAATGAATAAATGAAAAAGCCTATGAAAGACAAGGCAAGCACCAAGGAGCCAATAGCAGCTGCTTTGGGAGTTCAGACAGAATGATTGCCATGACATACCTGTGCTGAGCCATTTTAACCACTGTTCACTGTTCACACTCAGCATTTTGAGAAGCACCCCTATGAGGATTTCGCTCCTTGTCTTACTTGGTCATTAAAATTAGTATTATTGTTGTTGTTGTTGTTGTTGTTATATTGCTGGTGTGTGAACATGCATGGTGTATTTCTGGAAGTCAGAAGATAACTTTCAAGAGTTGATTCTCTTTCCATCCTGGGTACCAGTGGTTATACTCAGACAGTCAGGTCTGTGGGACAAGCATCTTTCTCCTTGAGCCATCTTGCAAGCACTCTCTTGGTTATTTCTTACTTAGGTTCCTATTTGAATGGGTTACAAGTGTCCAAAGACTTCTGTCTGGGTCCACATTCCAGTGTGGCCTGAAGATAGCCACATTTTAATCTCGACTCGACCCTTACCCTCCAGAGTACAGCCTAAGGGGTCCTTTGGCCTCTTCCATCAAGCTTTGCGTTCAGCCCCCAAATCATAGGCCATGGCCAAGATCACTGTTGGTTAAACCTTGAACTGAAGGCAACTGGAAAAGGAGGACCACCCACTACAGCCTTACCGTGCAAGGAGCTTTGTGTTTCTCTGGGTATCTCCTCAATTTCAACATGTGGCACCATCATCACCAACATCTAGTCCAGAGTGAATGAACCACAGATTGTGAGGACGCCCTCCTCTTTATCCTCTACCTGCTTCCCAGCTTTTGCATTTTCTGTTGCCACTTTCTGGAATGGGAGGGAACAGAGGGTGTGGCAGATGGTGTTTGAGTCTGTCATTTCTCCTCCTGCCAGGCTTCCCGATCTGAGTAATCTACTAGTAACCAGTTCTTCACTTTCTCCAGCCTGATCTGCTGGGGTGGGGCTGGCTCCAGAGAGAGTCAGGTTCACTTCTCTAAGTCAGGAGACTTTCTTTTCTCTTGGAATGCCAGAGCACAGAGTGAGAGATAGACTCGGGAGGTTTATGGACAGAGATTCTGTTAACTTGCCTCTTGGATGATGTTGCACCTTGGTGACTCACATGGGTCATGAGCCTTCTAGTTCCTCTGATTCATCCCTGGGATATATTCTCAAAGACTGATCCGAATTAATCATTAGACACTAAAGCCATGCTTCTCAACCTTTCTAATGCTGCAACTCTTTAATACAGTTCCTCAGGTTGTGGTGACCCCCAACTATAAAATTATTTTGTTGCTCCTTCATAATTGTGATTTTGTTACCATAATAAATCTTTATGTAAATATCTGATATGCAGGATATTGGACATGCGACCTTAAAGGTGTCATGACCCACAGATTGAGAACCACCATCCTAAGGAATCCTGCTCCTCCTCCTCTTCATCTTCTTAATCTTTTTTTGGGGGGGGGGCTGAAGAGATGGCTCAGCATCTTATGCTCTTGCAGAACACCCAGGTGTCAGCATTCGGGAGGCAGAGGCAGGTGGATTTCTGTGAGCTTGAGGGTAGCCTGGTCTACAGAGAGAGAGAGAGAGGGAGAGAGAGTTCCAGGACAGCCAGGGCTACACAGAGAAACCCTGTCTCAAAAAACAAAAATAAAAACAAACAAACAAAAAAGAACACCCAGGTGTGATTCCCAGCACCAGGAGGAGAAATAATGGATTCAAATAGCCTGCCACAGCCTCTTTTCCCTCCCACTCCAGAAAGTGGCAGCAGGAAATGCAAAAACTGGCAAGAGGGCAGAGGATAAAGAGCAGGGTATCCTCACAGTCTGTGTTCATTCACTCTGGACTAGATGCTGGTGATGCTGGTGACACATGTTGAAACTGAGGAGATACCCAGAGAAAAGACAGACCTCCTTACTCTTTTTTTATTTTTATTTTTATTACAATTTGTTCAGATCACATCCTGATTGTTATCCCCTCATTTGTATCTTTCTGTTCCCCTCTCACTCCTTCTTTCACCCTATTCCCCTCCCCTAGACTTGTGAGAGAAAGAGACCTCCTCCCCCACCATATGACCACAGCCTATCAGGTCTCATCCAGATAGCCTGTTTCCCCTTCCTCTCAGTGCCACCAGGCCTCCCCACCAAGCAGAAGTGATCAAATCTGGGGCATCAGCGTTCATGTCAGAGGCAGTCCCATTCTCCCCACAACTGAGGAGAATGAGCTGTCCATTGGCTACATCTGAACAGGGGGTCTAGATTTACTGCATGCATTGTCCTTGGTTGGTACAACAGTTTGTGCAGACTCCCCTGGGTCCAGATCTGCCAGCTTTGATGGTCTTCTTGTGGGGCTGCTGGACCCTCTGGGTCCTCCTTTCTCCCCATTCTTCCATAGCACTCTCACTGGAAGTCCAGCAGTGAGTCCCAGCATCTGTCCCAATATCCTGCTGATTGGAGACTCTAAGAGGACATCTCTGTTGGGCTAATATCTACTTATAAATGAGAATATACTATGCATGTCATTCTGGGTCTGGATTACCTCACTCAGGATGATCTTTTCTAGTTCCATCCATTTGGCTGCAGATTTCAAGATTCCCTTGTTTTTAATAGCTGAGTAGTATTCCATTGTGTAAATGTACCACAGTTCCTTTATCCATTCTTCAATTGAGGGACATCTAGGTTGTTTCCAGATTCTGGCTATCACAAACAAGGCTGCTATGAACATAGTTGAGCAAATGTCCGTGTTGGGTGGTGGAGCATCTTTTGGGTGTATGCTCAGGAGTGGTATAGCTAAGTCTTGAGGTACCACTAGTTCCAACTTTCTGAGAAAGTGCCAGATTGATTTCCAAAGTGGTTGTACAAGTTTGCATTCCCACCAGCAATGGAGGAGTGTTCCCCTTTCTCCACATCCTTGCCAACATGAGCTATCACTTGAGTTTCTAATCTTAGCCATTCTTATGGGTGTAAGATGGAATCTCAGAGTTGTAGGCTCAATTTTCTTAACAATTATACTTTATTATGAACTCACTAATAGAGCATACCTCACTTACCACACAACTAACCCAAGCAATAGGAAAAGGAGATTAAAGAACACAATAATGAAACCTTAAGGATATCAGTTCTGAGGACCGATTCTCCTGGCTTAGTCAGCAGGACCTCAGCAAACCTGCCATTTATCCAAGATTGCTGCTGGAACCTGGAACAGCAGCTGCGGCCCAGAGCCTTAGCTGGAGCCCAAAGCCTTGAAGCCTTCCCTGGAGCAGTTCTCTCTAGGAGAGTCTCTCAAAGTGTTGATGAACAGCCAAAACAATCCCAAGTCCTCTCTGAAGCCTCCTGTTTTGGGCTCATAGATATATCTCCTCTCACAGTCTCTACTAGGATGTTTTCAGCTGGCAACATCCAAGCTCCCCAACGAAGTGGTTTGATGTCTAAATGGGAAAACATCCTGCTCCCTCACAAGTCTGTTCCCCATCCCACACTTGGGATCAACACAAAAATACGTTTATCTCTCCTATGCAGAGTGGTTTTAATTTGAATTTCCCAGATGACTATGGATTTTGAGCATTTCTGTAAGTGTTTCTCAGTGATTAGATATTCCTCTGTTGAGAATTCTCTGTTTAAATGGGCTGAGAAAGAAATTAGAGAAACTACACCTTTCACCATAGCCACAAATAATATAAAATATCTTGGTATAACTCTAACCAAACAAGTAAAAGACTTGTATATTAAAAACTTCAAGTCTCTGAAGAGAGAAATTGAAGAAGATATCAGAAAATGGAAAGATCTCCCATGTTCGTGGATCAGGAGGATCAACATAATAAAAATGGCCATCTTACTAAACGCAGTTTACAGATTCAATGCAATCCCCATCAAAATACCTACACAAAATTTAAAGACCTTGAATGATCATTTCTCAACTTCATATGGAAAAATAAGAAACCCAGAATAGCTAAAACAATCCTGTACAATAGAAGATCTTCTGGAGGAATCTCCATCCTGGATCTCAAGCTGTACCACAGAGCAACAGTAATAAAAACAGCATGGTACTGGCACAGCAATAGGCTGATTGATCAATGGAATCAAATTGGAGTCCCAGAGATGAATCCACACACATCTGGTCACTTGATTTTTGACAAAGAAGCAAATCCATACAATGGAAAAAAGATAGCATCTTCAACAAATGGTGCTGGTCTAACTGGATGACTACATGTAGAAAAATGCAAGTAGATCCATATTTATCACCTTGCACAAAACTAAAGTCTAAGTGGATTAAAGACCTCAACATAAAACTAGATATATTAAACCTGTTAGAAGAAAAAGTGGGGAAGAGCCTGGAACATATTGGCACAGGAGACAACTTCCTGAACAGAACACCAACAGCCCAGGCCTTAAGGTCAACAATTAATAAATGGGACCTCATGAGGCTGAGAAGCTTCTGTAAGGCAGGTGACACTGTCAAGAGAACAAAGTGACAGCCTACAGACAGGGAAAAGATCTTCACCAACCCTACATCTGACAAAGGTCTAATATCCAAAATATATAAAGAACTCAAGAAATTAAACACCAAACCAAACCCAATAACCCAATTGAGAAACGAGGCTCAGAACCTCCTTACTCTTAAAGGCTGTAGTGTAGCTCACAACGATCTATGACTTCAATCCCAGGGTATCACATGCCCTCTGTGAGCACTGCACGTATACGGTGCAGGGAGACATACATGCAGGCAAAAGACCCATACATATTTTTAAAATCCTAGAATATAAGGTTTGTATTTAATCTTTGAGAATTTAATATTTTGTACAATGTATCTTTAATCAGATCTACCTCCTATACCCCCACCTCTCCCCAGATACCCCATCATCTCCTCCTCCAGACTTCATATCTTTTTCTTTTTAAAATAACTCAACTAGTGCTGCACATCCGCATATTGGTGTGCGGCCATCTACCGGAGCATGGGCAACCTACAAGTGGCAACAGCCCCAAAGACAAATGATTCTCCCTTCCCTAGAAGGCATCCACTGCCAACAGCTTTACAGGTAGGGATGGTGTCTTGTGAGCCCTTCCTCTGTCCATGCTGGAATTTCGACTGGCTGGATCGTGAGTTGGCCTTGTGTAATTAATCACAGCTTCTATGCGTTCATGAATGCAATATCCATGATGGCATTTCACAGCACACTTCTCCATCTTCTGGCTCTGATATTTTCTTCTGCAATGTTTCCTGAGCTTTGGAGAGCAGGGTTATATAGGTGTTTTATTACTGGCTACGCATTCACTTATTACAGCTACTTATTCTCAAAACTTTCCCCAATTATTAGCTCCTACACTAACCTATGCTCTGCAAAAAGAAGCTTGCTTGATCAAGATGGAGAGCATCACAAATTTATTAGCACAACCATAAATATTCAGGAGGTAGCGCAATAGCCTGATTATTTAACAAAACAATAGCAGCATCTCTTAGGGGGCAAGGCCATCACTGCCATGGGCTTTTGAGTATTTTTGTAGTACCAGGCATGAATTTCCTCCTGTGGAGCAGGCCTTAAATCTAGTGAGAAAGTCGTTGGTTACTCCTAAACAGTCATGTCACTATTGCAGCAGTGGGCATATCTTATATGGCAGGTTGGTATTGTAGACTGCAGGGTCCAGTGCTGAGTAAAATCATAGACCACTGGTGTCTTTTCTTTCCAAATGGCCTGCATAGCATCTTCCAGCACCATGAAAGCTAGTCAGTAGGAGGGGGTTTACTGGTCAGTTCCAGATTGATTTCTTTGTGTCTTGGAGCTAAGGTGTGTAGTGTCTCAGGCAATAAGGCTTTACCGTGTAGTTATGGTTTGAAACTAAAAATAATGATAATGACTTGTACGGTTTTAGTGGCTCCTGGATATTTTCATTTAATAAACTATTTCTTCACTGGGCATGCTGGCACATAATTTTAATCTTACCTCCCAGAAGGCAAAGCATGTAAATCTTTCAAAGTTTGAAGGCATCCTGGTCTATAAAGCAAGTTCCAGGGCAGCCAGAGCTGTTACACAGAGAACTCCCCAAATACATACATACATACATACATACATACATACATACATACATACATACATACATACACAATGTCTTATGGGGACAACATTATCCACACACACATGGTACCTCTGTTCAAACTCCTTTAAAACACTATAGTTTTGAATTAGCTTGAAAACTATTGGGTTTCCCTGAGCTCTGTTCACTGGAATTTTCAGAATAGGCCACCATTACTCCTGGAGCTCCTCAGCCATTGCACTATGCTCTGCCCACACTCTAATGGGCAGAAGTGACTGGCTTAGGTTGCTAGGTAACTGTATTGGGCAGAGATGCCTTGTTTTACGCTTCTTAGATCATCCCTGATACCTTGAAATTTCACAATGAAGTCCATTTGCCTCTTTGGAGTCCTATGTGTGTACCAACTCTTTTACTATCTGGATTTCCTTGATTGAGGAATGAGGGTCCAGATGAAACAAATAGAAACCAAATAATAGGTGGGAAAGTATTGGGGGTAGGTAGCGAAGACAAGTCTGGGAATCAGATCTACCATGGTCCCTCAGAAGGCCCAATGAGGAGGCCTTGGCAGGTTGGCCTTGAACCCAGGTGTTCATAAATAAATTTTTGGAGGTGTCTTCCAAAGCTCCTGACCTGTATGTATAGAGACTAGATCCTTGTCTACATATCAAAACCGAGACCTGAACTGAAGCTGGACCTCCATCCAGCTCCCGATTAACTGCTGCATACATAGGACACCTGAACAGCAAAGAAAAGCTGATGAAAACTGAACTGACATCGAAACCACAACTGCAAGAACCTGTGGCTAGAACTTAACTCTATAGATTGCCAACTGAAACAGACATCAACTTCCTTCATAGAATTTTTACAAGATCCAGTCTCATGATATAGTATTCAACATGCCCAAGAAACAACTCAAGATTCCTCAGTACACAAAGCAATGCATGCCTAACACAAATGGGTAAAAATAAGCAATATATTTCAAGAATGAGAGCGTGCATGTGTTTTAATTATCTGATATAATAATTATACAGTGGTTACTAGAAAAATTATTAAAAGGGCAGTTGTGAAAATTCTCATGAGAACTATTAAAATGGGTTGAAGAGTGTAAGTCGGTAGTAGAACACTTGCTGAGTATACCCAGAGCCATGCCCAGGACTGAAAACTAAGAGTTATTTGACGTAGGGACAGTGAAGTGTGCCTAGAAGCCTAGCACTTGGAAGACTGAAGGGGGAGCTTTCAAGTTTGGGGCCAACCTGGGGTACCTAGCAAGACTCGGATTCATGGCGTGTTCATTTAATCCCAGGACTCAGGAGGCAGAGGCAGGTGGAGCTTTGGGAGTCTGAAGCCATCCTAACCTGTTCTACATATTAAGTTCCAGAGCAGCCAGAGCTATACTAAACAAAACAAAAATATTAACTCTACAATTTAAAGTCCACAAGACACTTCTTTAAAAATTATATAAGGTTGGAGAGATGGCTCAGTGTTTAAGAGCACTAGCTGCTCTTCCCAAGGTTTTGATGCCCAGAACCTACATGGAACTGTCTAAGAATCCAGTCCACAAGTTAGCCAACATGCTCTTCTGGCTTCCACAGTACTAGGCATGCATGTAATGCCAAAGCATGTACACGTGAACGCGCGTGCGCGCGCGCGCGCGCGCGCGCGCACACACACACACACACACAGGCAAAACACCCATACACACCAAAATTTTAAAATAATGAAAAAATTATACAAGTAAGTAAATTTGGAATCAGGAGTTAAGAATTTGTTGTTGTTTTTTTAAACAAGCCCAAAAGGGGGCTGGAGAGATGGCTCAGTGGCTAAGAGCGCTGGCTATTCTTTCAAAGCACCTGAGTTCAATTCCCAGTAAACACTTGGTGCCTCATAACTAACTGGTCCCCTCTTCTGGCCCGCAGGCATACTTGCAGGTGACAATACTGTATAATAAATAAATAAATAAATATTTTTTTATCCTAAAGAAGGAAATGAAGGGGGAAAAGAAGAATTAACAGGAAAATCGAGAAAATAGATAAGAAAATGGCAGAAGGAAACTAGACATATCAACAAGCGTGCCACATAAAAAAGGTATAAGTGTACCAACTAAAATGAAGATTATTTGAAAAAATGTAAAGAATCTAAGAGAAAAATGTCACCTCAAATATAATGACAGAGGAAGCAGATTAAAAGCAAGTGGGTAGATTTCCCCCACCCAGCCCACCACCACTCCTGACAGCAGATGGAATGTAATTAGCCACCTCAAGCTCCTGTCTCTATGTTTTCCCACCATGATAGATTGCACCCTTGAACTGTGAGTCAATATAAACTTTTCCTGCTTAACAATGTAACAGCCTGGCAAGGTTGTTCAATGGTTAAGGGCACTTGGTGCTTTCGAAGAAGACCCACGTTCATATCCTACACTTACATAGAGGTTCATAATTGTCTGTAACTGGAGTTCCAAGAATCCTATGTCCTCTTCTGGCATCTCTAGACCCCAGAAATACACGTGGTGCATAGACAAATGTGCAGGCAAAAGACTTAAATCTATAAAATAAAAACAAAGCATTAAATGGAAGATGGTCAAGAGGTGGAGGTGTGGTTTAGAGGTGGGAACTCTCTTAGTATACACAAGGCTCCTGAACCACATGTGTTCACACAAAAATAAGAAAGTGAACCAAATATAATGAAAAGGTAGAAATGTGAACCAAAAGACTGGACAGATTAGATGTTAGAACAAAAACATCACCAGGGATCCAGAGGTGTAAATATAAAGAAGGGTCAATTCAGCAAGAAGATATACAATTTAGAAGCATATGAACCTAATGGCAGAGTGTCAAAACACACAAACCAAAAATTATCCTATGTAGTAAAGAGATACGCAGACGAAAAGTTATAGTTGTAGTTTTCTATGTTTCTGAGTTAGAACTGGCAGACAGAATCATGGAAAGTGCAGGACCTGGAGAGATGCCTCAGCCAACACCATGACATCAAGCACGAAGACTTGAATTTGGATCTCCAGCACACATGTGAAAACTGAGGGTGGCAGTACACATTGCCTTGTTAACTTCAATGCTGGGAGCACAGAGACAGTCAGATTGCTGGAGCTCATTGGCCAGCTAGTCTAGTGAATTAATGAGCCCCAGGCTTAGTGGGAGACCCAGGCTGAAAGAATAAGGTAGAAAGAGACCAAGGAAGACAGTTGATGGCTTGACCTCTGGCCTCCACATCCACACACATGCACTTACGCATGCCTATGCGAATGCCCACACGAACACACACACAGAGAGGGAGAGAGAGAGAGAGAGAGAGAGAGAGAGAGAGAGAGAGAGAGAGGGAAAGAAGAAGAAGAAGAAGAAGAAGAAGAAGAAGAAGAAGAAGAAGAAGAAGAAGAGACACTGAGAAAATCCAAAGAATCATTAGGTCTTGCTTCAAAAACTTGTATCCACAAAATTATAAAATATAAATGAAATGGATAATTTTCTTGATAGAGTCTACTTACCAAAGTTAAATCAAGATCAAGTAAACAAGTTAAATACTCCTATAACCCTTAAGGAAATAGTAGCCATCATTAAAAGTCTCCTATCAAAAAAAAAAAAAAAAAAAGGCCAGGGCCAGGTGGTTTCAGTGCAGAGTTCTATCAAATTTTCAAGGAAGAACTAATACCAACACTCCTCAAACTATTACACAAAATAGAAACACAAAATAAAAACATTATTTGAGGCCACAGTCACCCTGATACCTAAACCACACAAAGATTCAAGAAAGAAAGAGAATTTCAGACCAGTTTCCCTTATGAACATTGATGCAAAAATACTCAACAAGATACTCACAAACCTAATCCAAGAACACATAAAAAGTATCATCCAACATGATCAAGTAGGATCCATCCCAGGCATGCAGAGGTGGTTCAATATATGGAAATCCATCAACATAATCCATAATATAAATAAACAGAAAGAACAAAAAGCCCACATAATCATCTCCTCAGATGCTGAAAAAGCATTTGACAAAATCCAACACCCCTTCAAGTTAAATGTGTTGGAAAGATCAGAGATACAAGGCACATATCTAAACACAATAAAGGCAATATCTAGCAAGCCTATACACAATATCAAGTTAAATGGAGAGAAACTTAAAGCAATTCAACTAACATCAGGGACAAGACAAGACTGTCCACTCTCACCATAGCTCTTCAATATAGTACTTGAAGTCCTAGCCAGAGCAATAAGACAACTAAAGGAGATCAAGGGGATACAAATTGGAACGGAAGAAGTCAAAGTATTGCTATTTGCAGGTAATATGATAGATAGTATATATAAGTGACCCCCTAAAAGTCACCAGAGAAGCCCTACAGCTGATAAACACCTTCATCAAAGTGGCTGAATACAAACTTAATTCGGGATAAGAGTAGCCCTCCTGTATACAAATGACAAATGCCCAGAGGAAGAAATTAGAGAAACAATACCTTTCACAATAGCCACAAATAATATAAAATATCTTGGTGTAACTCTAACCAAGCATGAGAAAGTTTTGTATGACAAGAACTTCAAGTGTTGGAAGAAAGAAATTGAAGAAGCTATCAGAAGATGGCAAGATCTCCAATGCTCAAAGAGTGGTAGGATTAACATAGTAAAAGTGGACATCTTACCAAAAGCAATCTACAGATTCAATGCAATTCCCATCAAAATACCATGATGATTCTTTACAGAGTTTGAAAGAAAAAAAAAACCAGAATAGCTAAAACAATCCTATAGAATAAAAGAAATTCTGGAGGTATCTCCACTCCTGACTTCAAGCTGTACTACAGAGCAATAGCAACAAAAACTTCATGGTATTGGCATAGGAATAGCCAGGTTGATTGATGAAATCAAATTGAAGACCCAGAAATAAACCCACACACCTATGGATACTTGATTTTTCACAAAGGAGCCAAAACCATACAATGGGGGGGGGGTGTAGGATTATCTTCAACAAATGGTGCTGGTCTAACTGGATGGCTACATGTAGAAAAATGCAAGTAGACCCATATTTATCACCCTGCACAAAAGAAGTAGATCAAAGACCTCAACATAACACCAGATACACTAAATTTATTAGAAGAGAAAGTTGGGAAGAACCTCAAACTCATTGTCACAGGAGACAACTTCCTGAACATAACACCAATAGCTCAGGCTCTAAGATCAACAATTAATAAATGGGTCCTCATAAAACAGAAAAGCTTCTGTAAGGCAAAGGACACTGTCAATAGGACAACATGACAGCCTTCAGATTGGGAGAAGATCTTCACCAACTCTACATCCAATAGACAGCTAATATTCAAAATATATAAAAAACTCAAAAAATAGACACCAGCAAACCAATTAATCTAATTAAGAATGGGGTACAAAGCTAAACAGGGAATTCTTTTTTCTTTTTTTTGTAGTTTATTTTTTTAAATAATGCATTCAGATTACATCCCAATTGTTATCCCCTCATTTGTATCTTCCCATTCCTCCCTCTTTCACCCTATTCCTGATGTGACTTGGTGAGCTGGGGGCCGGGGTCCCCTTTTCTGAGGTATAAGGGAGGGAGAAGCAGAGGAAGAAGGAAGGTGGGACTGGGAAGAGAGCAGAGAAGAGGATACGATCAGGATGTAAAGTGAGCGTATAAATTATTAATTACAAAAAGAAGGTCATAGTTCAGCCCAAAGTCTGTTCTGTGACCCTGACAGATCTCTAGTGGCTTGATTATAATAAATTTTTGTCACCAGCATTGACCTGGTGATGAGTAGAAAATGCTGATGATTCTACTTAAGTGTCTGCCCGGGTACTGGTTCGTGAACTGTTCCTTGTGCTTCCTGCATATCTTACCATATTCCCTTAGGGAAGTTTGCCAACATTTTTCAGTCTCTGCTGGCTCTGTTTATCTTTAGGGGTGACACAGTTCTGAGGGTGGTGAGGAGTTGGGCATGAGGTGAGGGTTCTGAGCAGGAAGAGACTTGGCATATACACCGATGTGTAATATTTCTAACAGCTTCGTTTCCTCCTGCAGATTTCTGTTTCTGAAAATACAATCTTCAGCCCAACTGGCAAAATAACAAACACAAGGAAAGCCAAAACAGTGAATTTCTGTTTAAAAAGAAAAGAAAACAGGGGGAGGGGGGATGTTGGTAGAGGTGGTGGTGCACACCTGAAATCCAAGCACTCATGAGGCAGAGGCGGGTGGATCTCTAAGTTTGAGGCCAGCCTGGTCTACAGCGTGAGTCCAGGACAGCCAAGATTACACAGAGAAACCCTGTCTCGAAAAACCAAAAAACAAAACAAAACAAAACAAAACAAAAAAACAAAAAAAAAAACCCAAAAAACAAAAAAACAAGCCTGGCGTAGTGGCGCATGCCGTTAATCCCAGCACTCGGGAGGCAGAGGCAGGCGGATCGCTGTGAGTTCTAAGCCAGCCTGGTCTACAAAGTGAGTCCAGGACAGCCAGGGCTACACAGAGAAACCATGTCTCAAAAAATGAAACAAACAAACAAAACCAAAATCATCACCATCACCACCAACAAAGAAATCATAGAAAGTGAGTTCTCTGTCCACGATAGGATTAAAAAACCTGAACTCAATGCCAGAGACCATAACAGTAAACTCTCTGAGCATTTCGAAATTAAGCAACGCACTCGAGGACTGGCAAGATGGCTGAGCTGTGCCTGCCAGCAAGCCTAATAACCCAAGTTTCGTGTTGGAAGGCAAGGACAAAGTTCTGACACGTGCCTTCTGTTCTCCTCAGGTGCACTGTGGCGTGTGTATGTGCACACTCACACTCAAGCAACAAATACGAGATACATGTTTTTAAAGGGCTGGAGAGCTGGCTCTGTGATTAAGAGCAGTGCCTGCTCTTCCAGAGGACTTGGATGCAACCCCTAACCCCCACACGTTGCTCACAGCCATTGGTAACTTGAACTGCAGGGAATGTGACATTTTTTTCTGGTCTCCACAGGCAGTAGGCACTTAAGTGGTTTATAAACATATATGCAAGAAAAAAACATAAAGTAAATATTAAAAACCTAAATAATTTGACAAAGAAAAAAGATCTAGGAAATTAAAAAGGTTTAGAAGTGAACAAAAACGAAGATGTAAGCTGAGCATGATGACAGGCCTTAGTCCCAGCTACTGAGGATACTGAAACAGGAGAAGTCCCTGAGCTATGATAATTAGGATATTTACTCTCTATTGCCAGCCTGACAGAACTTAGAATTAACCTAGGAAATGGGCCTCTGGAAGCCTGTATGAGGATGGTTCCCAATGAAGGGGGAAAGCCCACCAAGAATGTAGGTGGAACCATTCCATGGTCTGGAGTCCTAGACTGAACAAATAAGGACACATTGAGTAGAGCGTCGGAATTCTTCACCTCGGGTTCCAGACAGCAGATGCGCTCTCTGTGCCTCACAGATATGCGCTCTGTGTGCCTCACAGATGTGCTTCTCCAGCCCAGCTGAGCCCCATCGTGCCTGCCCCTCCTTGATGAACTGTACTTGCAAACTCTGAGCCAAAGCAAATGATAAGTTGTTGCTTGTAAGGTGTTTTGTCACATCAACAAAAAGCCAGCGGTGCAAGGAGCCAATTCTCTCGAGTTAGTTTACAACTTTTAAAGGAATTCCAGTTAACATTTGGAGCATGTTTTATTCGAGGGGATTTAAGAATTTATAAACGGACTGGTGTGCGTTGCATTTCAGTGCTGGAACATAAGTTTAAGGCCAATTCCCAGAATCCCAATAGGAGTGAAATCAAATCTTATTGAACGCCAACCTAACATTAACTAAAACAATTCTGAAGTTGGAAGCTAGTAGTAGGCACCCATGTCTATCACCCCAATACTCCAGAGGCTAAGGAAGAAGGCTTGTCATGAGTTCAAGCTAGCTTGGGTGACAGAGTGACATTCTATCTCAGAGAGTGTGGGGGGGGAGGGGGGGAACAAAACAAAACAAAACAAAACAAAATAAGCAAAACAGAATAAACTTGAAGAAGCCACACTATCCAGTTGTGTGTCCTGGGGACTGAAGCCAGAGCTTTATGCATGGTGGGCAAGCCTTTCACCACTGAGCTATATCCCCAGCCTGGTGCTGCTCAATTTTAAGGCAAATTTAAAGGGACAGAAAGCAGATGGGTGATTTCCTGAGGATGGGGGACAAGAATGCTGAAGGGCAGAAGAAAACGATAACCAGCTACCAAGAAGAGACTTGATACCCTATGAGCATATACAGGGGGAGGAGGTCCCTCCAGGAACAGTCATAGGGGAGGAGAGTAAGGGGAAAATGGGAGGGAGGGAGGAATGGGAGGATACAAGGGATGGGATAAGAATTGAGATGTAATATGAATAAATTGATAAAATAAAATAAAAAGAATTGAAAAAAAAGAAAATGATAACTATGGGACATAAGTAAACTTTTAGGGAAAGTGAACAAATTAATTATTTTGTCTATGTGGTTGATATGAATATATACATATTTATCACATATATGAATAGATGTCAATTTTACATATTTTAAATATTGTCAGGATAATCATGGCTCCAAAATATTGCTTTAAAAATTCTTTCCAAGCTAGGCATGATAGCACACGTCTGTAATCCTAGCACCTGGGAAACAGAGCCAGGAAGATTGGGAGTGCAAGGCCAGTGTCACCTACATAGCAAGTTTAAAATCAGCCTAAGTCACATGAGAGAGAGAGAGACTGTGTCTCAAAAGAGGAGGAGGATGAAGAGGAGAAGCTGGGGGAGGAGGGAGAAGAGGAAGAAGAGAAAGAAGAGAAAGCAGCAACAGCAACAAGTCAAATGCTCAGCCACCTGAGTTCAATCCCTTCAAGGAAATAACTGAGTCCCATAAGTTGCTCTCTGACCAAATTGCAAACACACACACACACACACACACACACAAATGTAAAGCAATGTAAAGAAAAGTCTTTGCAATTCACTTTAATGTCCAGTAGGTGGCAGTCAGAACCACAGATTGAGTCATGGTGTTACTTTGTAATATACCACACAGAAAGAGTCAGTTATAATCATTATAAAGCACCACCAAGTTTTTATGCACTGATTTTTGGAAGCCTTGGGCAGTGCAAGCATGGAATGCAGAAAAAGAATAGACACAGTCCCATTTCAGCCCCCAGAGCTCACTGATCATCATCAGGCAGACTGCCAGTTAAATTACCTTTTGCATTTCTACAGGATCTTTTTTTAGTAGAAGGCCTAGAGTGCGCTACCAAAACCACTTGTCATTCTTTCAGGAAAAAAAAAAATTCTACCTTTAAAAATTGTAAATAAAGGAATCCAGGGATGTAAGTTGCTGTCAGTATATGTTCTTAATTAATAGGCCACACCCTAGGTTTTATGCCCTAGCACCCAATCAAAACTGTAAATTAAAGCTTGACCATGCTATAATATCACTGTCTCATTTTAAAAACTAGATTAAAAGTTCATTGATTTTAGCCCCTTAATTCTCCAGTTGTCTTTAACGGTTTTTCTTCTGATAGCAAGGAAGAGCTGCAGTTCACCCTGCATAGGTATATGGAGCAATTCCTTTGACCCCAAGACCAGTTATCTGTTGAAAAAAGAAAAAAAAAGAGCAAAACCGATGAATTATAAATAGTCTTCAAAACCAATGTTACAAAGTCAGGCACGGTGGCTCATACTTGTCATCCCAGCACTTGGGAGGCTGAGGCAGGAGGCCTGCTGTGAGTGTAAGGCTAGTTTGGACTATATAGTGAGATCTTGCCACACCAAGACCACCAAGAAAATTATGATTCATAACAATATCATCAGCTACCTTTTTATTTTCTATCGTGAAGACAAATTAGCTGACTAGGGATTATGTACATGAGCAAGCATGAACATTAATATAAAACAATTGATTTCTATCATTTTTCTCACCTGCCAAGAAAGGTCTTTCTATGTTTCTACTTTTTTGGGGGAAAAAAAGTGCTGTGTTTTATAGCGCAACCTGGCTTTGAGCTCACCGACTTTATGTTCCAGCTCCCCAAGTGCTGAGATTAGAGGAGTCTACCATCACAGCCAGGGTTTCCACATTTCCATATTTTCTTTTTTTAAAGATTTTTTTATTATGTAAACAGTATGCATCAGATCACATTATAGATAGCTGTGAGCCACCATGTGGTTGCTGGGAATTGAACTCAGGACCTCTGGAAGAGCAGAGAGTACTCTTAACCGCTGAGCCATCTCTCCAGTCCTCCACGCGTATTTTCAAACTCAAAATATATATGATGGTTTTTTTTTTTTTAAATCAGTGTTTGGTCTGTCACAAAACATTGTTTAAAAACCTGTACATGTTTTTATGGCATCAAAAACAATCAGATGAAATTACAAATTCTACTGAAGCATGAAAATACTGTAAAATACTGAGAGTAGGCCAGACATCCCTCCTGAACTTAATGTGATTAGCTTAACACGCGAACTAGGATTAGGTTTGGGAAGTATGCAAAAGCACCCATCAATTATTTAATAGAATACCATCCACGACCCCCACAATCCCCCCATACACACACAAACAAAAAAAAAGGCCATATCACCTTGAAAATGCCACCGGCATCAGGCTGCCTCAAAAGGCCTTCGGCGTCCACCCCGTCCCTGGCACAGGTCACGTACATTTCTGAGTAATCCTTCCCTCCAAAGCAGCACGAAGTTGTTCTGTCAACGGGCAGCTTCACAGTTTGGAGCCTTTTCCCTAGGTCACCAAGTATTTTATTTGAAATTTAGTTCTAAAAAAAAATTGCAATGTACACAATGTTTCTTAACCTTTTATGAAAGGCGTGGAATCTAAGAGATGGTAGAGGTCAGAGGTCATCCCTTGGAAGGAGTTAATGTAGGCTTCACTCTGAAGTATGGCTTGGTATTCACTAGGTAGCCCAGGCTGCCTCACCATCTTCTTGTTTTAAGCCTCCTGACTCTTAGGCTTATAAGCTATCACATTACCCAGCTTTCATCCATGTATTTAACTTGCCGTCTCTGACAATTGAGTTTTGGCAGAGAAACTTGCATAGGAAAAGATGCTCTGACTATAAATTTGGGGTTGTGTCTTTTGCCTTTATTTCCAACATCATCCCATTAAGAGCACTAATATGGCTCTAAGCATATTAGGAATAATCTATAGCACTGGTGTTTTCTGGACTAGGAGAGATTTTCTATTTTGCCTCCAGCTTACCTGTCTCAGGATCTACTCGAATTACTCTTCCTCCATTGTAACAGGCCACCCAAAGCTTTCCCTCTGCATCAATGCACATTCCATCTGGGATTTGTTCATCTTTCTCCATCTTGTAAACAGCTCTGCGGTTGGCTGTGGTTGAAAGCAAAATCAAAACACAACAAAAAACAATAGGTCACACAATGCTGACAAGTAGACAGTGCACTCTCAAGCTGGTCACTTGTGTTTGTCTCGTGTCTGGCATGTGAACAAAGGATTTTTATCACATGATTTGGGATAGATTAACTTCCTTTTGTCTTTATAAGGATATATCTGTCTAGGATTTCAGAGGAAAATAAATGCTTTCTTTTCTTTTTTTCTTCTCTCTCTCTCTCTCTCTCTCTCTCTCTCTCTCTCTCTCTCTCTCTCTCAGTTCTGGATATAGAATTCAGAGCCTTATATATGCGAGATAACTGTTCTATCATTAAGCTGAATTATTTATTTAGAGACAAGGTCTCATACTATATCTAAGGCTGGCCTAGAATTCATTGAGTAGCCCAAGCTGCCTTCAGAGTCTTAAAGTAATCCTCCTGCCTCAGACTTTCAATTGCGAGGATTAGCCTTGAAGGATCAGCTACCATATCATTTTCAGACTACTTAATAAAGTGTCACTAGGGAGCTCTCTGAGGCCCACCTCAACTAAAGCTTTGCAAGCCCATCTCTGACATTCTTTAGTTTGTGGCTAGATCACTATCTTAGTTACCCAAATTCCTACGTTGACCAAGTCTAAGATCTGTAAGGCAGCTCTTAATGGTACCATATGAACAATGCATGCACAAAACCTGGGGAGACACCTATTCCTTCTCTTATGTGCTACAAAATCAAGAAAAGAAGTATTGAAAGAGTTGGCTTCTTAAAGGAAGGGCATTCTAAAACCCACACTCTGCTTAAAGAAGATTTACAGTACATAAACAATCACCATCGAAAAGTAGAAAAGGGCTGGAGTTACACCTCAGTGCACACACAAAGAAATGAGCGTGTTCCCCAGCACCTCAAAAAACAATTCATAAAAATAGCCAGCTACAAAATTCAGGTCATTCCAGCAATCAGATGGAGGTATAATGGGAAAATGTTAAAACCATGTGTAAGGAAATTGGGTAAGAATAGTCATTAAAAAAAGAGCACTACAGACTTCAAAGAAAAGCATCTGTACTGGAATATTTTGCCCTTGATTAAATCTACATAAAGTCTTGTGATTTTTTTTAAAGTCATTTTTATGATTGGTTTTGCTCTTCCTGTCTGGCACTTTTCATCAAACAGTTTCAAGGTCTCCCTTCTAAATTCTTTTAAATAATTTCTTTCCTCAAAGTTTCCAGAACATTGGTGGAACTGAACTAACCTGGAAACATTTTTCTCTCATTTTTCCATTTCAAAGGTGGTTCATTTGCCTCTGAATTCTTGCCTATGGTTAACTAGAGATCAAATAAGAATCAGGAACCAAAAATTTTCAGGCTTCCCTCTTTTTATCACGTTCTGCTGTATATTACGTGCCTCTTGGCACTGTCTTGATAGGGCAGGATTCATCCTCTGGGGAAGCCCTTTTTAGTGATGGGAAGAAAGATTAAAGGCCTATCTGCACTAGGCCAGCTACATCCCTAGTTCCAAATACCAGACTTCAGATGTGTTGAGGACCATAGTTTCACTGGCATCATAGCCAAGCCTGTGCCATCATCATTATATTGGAAAGTTCTCTACTGATTGTCAAATAAAGCCCTTCACATAGGCTGAGGAAAAGATCCCTCACTAGTCATGAGCATGCAAAAATATGAGTGGTGTTAGGAAAAATAATAAAGATGAACATACAAATCTCTCCTGTTTGCAGGTCATAGTCAAAGGCATCCACAGAGTAGGACAGGCTGTCAATGTAGTAGAAAATTTTATGGTCCAGGGACCAATCCAAACCGTTGGAGATGTCCACTTGGTCAAAGTATTTCTTCACATTGTGATCAGGAAAGAGGCAGTACAAGGACCCTTGGTGCCGCTCAAGAACTGCTGGGGCTATTTCCTCAGCCATAGTACCTTTGTAAAACAAAGAACATTAGCTCAGTCTTGTAGATTCCCACCCAGCACACACAGCCTCATCCTTCCCAATGAGGGATCACTTCAATATTTATGTCAAGAGAATTTTATACAATCTCAAATGTATACCATCTCGTTCATGTCTTTTAAAGATGGCAATCGTCTTTCTTATAATGCAAAAAAAAAAAAAAAAATTCTCCCAGAGGCTTCATGAGGCAGGAAGGCGCCATTTGAAACAAGTTGGTGACTTTGAGGCCCAGTTGGTCTACCCCCTCACCCACCTCCGTCTCTCTCCCTCTCCCCCCCCCTCTCTCTCTCTCACACACACACACACACACACACACACACACACACACACACACTTTAACAATTTAGAGACAGGTTTCAAGTAAGAAGGGGCAAACATGTACTAACCTCATTTTCTCCAACTGAGCACAAGTATAAAACCTGAACTAAGAACATAGTACAAGCCAAGTGTGGTGGACACCTCCCCTGTAATCCTATCAGTCTGGAGGCTGAAGGATGAAGATCAGGAGACTGTGAACAGCCCACAATATGGAAACAAATAATCCCTTAAGAGATATTTAGGAATTCCCAGGCTCATCCTCAGCCTGATCACACAGATCAGATTGTAATCAGCATGCCAAAGGGTTGGGGAATGGAGCGAACGGGTAGAACTTTTCTGCTCCAAATGAGCTGAGAGGCACACATGTGCGACAGATCCTCCTTGTCCCTAATGCAAACCAGCTTGGAATGACTGGCCTTGTTCAAAATGTATATGCTGCTTCCTCAAATAACTATAACATGTCCTAAATGATTTAAACAATGTTCAGAGTCTCATAACATAATATTCATAATGTCTAGGATATAACCTAAAATTATTTGGTGAAGGGCCGAGTGGTGATGGCACATGCCTTTAATTCCAGCACTTGGGAGGCAGAGGCAGGCGGATCACTGAGTTCGAGGCCAGCCTGGTCTACAAAGTGAATCCAGGACAGCCAAGGCTACACAGAGAAACTCTGTCTCAAAAAAACAAAAAAAAAATGTATTTGGTGATATAATTTGGTATTAAGTGTCTCCAAAAGTCCATGTGTTAGATAGAGGCTTGATACCCTAGGATGCTGCGGCTCTTTTGGGGGTGGAGCCTTCAGGTCACTGGAGGAATGTCCTTCAATGGGATTGTGGAACTCTGGCCAGTCTAGTCATCCTATGCTTGCTGGCTTACAAGGTATGCAGTTTGTTCTACCATACATTCTCAACATAAGGTGTTGCCTCACCAAAGGCCCAAAGCAATCGGATTATTTGATCACGAACCTGAATCTTTAAAAATATGTATCAAAATAACCTTTTTTTTTCTCTTCATAGGTTAACCGTCTCAGTTATTTCATTTATTGTGCTGGAAAGATGACGAATAAACTCAGCAACACAGAGAAGGGTGGATGATTCCATCAGTGTAGGAAATGAACAGATTCTGAAAATTATATGGCACAAATATTGGAAGGCTTTGGTAAAAAAAATTAATGAAAATCTTATAAAAACTATTTAAGTAGTCATGAAATGAAACTCGAAATAGAAAACATTACCAAAGTAGAAGAGGAGAAAAGAATGGTGCCTATAGCTATGGCAAGCAAAATGGCCAATACCTCATTGAATTCGTAGAAAACGAAAGAGTGCAGGGAGAAATTGGTTTGAAGATTATGTGGCTCAAAACGCCCCAGATTTTCAGTAGATTTAAGAAGCTGAGCAAAGGGGCTGAAGAGATGGCTCAGTGGTTAAGAGCACTGCCTGCTCTTCCAAAGGACCCGGGTTCAATTTCCAGCACCCGCATGGCAGCTCACAACTGTCTTTGACTCTAAGATCTGACACCCTCACACCCACACACATAAATTAAATAAAATATTTTTCAAAAAAAAAGAAGCTGAGCAAATCTAAAACACAGCAAATAGAAAGAAACCCACCCTTAACACGCTGAGCTCAAATTGCTGAAAACCAAAGTCAGATAAAGATGTTTGAAAACAATAAAGGAAAAAAGTTTACATTACGTATGGTAGGCAAAGAGGGGAGTTATAGATTGAACATGGCCAGATTACTAACAATAAATAGTAATTCTAAATGTGTATGTGTTTAATAGTAGAGCTTAAAATACACAAAGCAAACTCTGTCATAAGTGAAAAGAGGTAAAAAAAAATATTGAGTTATGTTGGAAACAATCCTTCTCTCAGTGGTAGACAGAAACAGACAGGATGCTGGCAAAGCAATAGAAGAACTGAAAGCTGAGTTACTGATGGTTCCAGAATACTTCACCCAACAATGGAGGGGTATGCATTCTTCTCAAGTGGTCCATTCACTCAAGTCATTATTCTTCAGTAGTCATGGAGATGGAAGTGGATGTCAAGTGACCTCAGAGGCCAAAGCAGACTCTGATTATAATGAAGAAACCAGAAAGCAACTATCTCATAATTCATTTGAAAGAAGAGGAAAATAGATTGCAAATAGGAGAAGCAAAGCTGAGTGGCAGCAAAGCTGACAGGTAGGTCCTCCTGAGGAGGACGGGTCACTCAGCGATTTCCTGCTATTTCCAAGATGGGTTTGCTTCATGAACATTCGTCTACACTAGCTACCTCACAGGAAGAGATGGAAGGACATGTGAAAGAGCTATCCTTTCTCTTTCTTCCTCCTTCTTAGGCTGTGCTGGGTAGCCTGGGCTGGCCCTGGACTTGCAACATTTCTGCCTCAGTGGAGAGCCATGATAACTGGTATATGGCATCAAGATCAGCTTCATAACTACTTATCTGGCAGAAATTATTGAAAAACGCACTATCAGTGGACTCTCACCTTTAATCTTTCAACCTGTACTTGGTGTTATCTGTAGTTGTACATAGTCCAACAAGATGCGGACCAATATATAACCAGTTTGATAGTGGATCACCATAGGAAGAGTGACATTAGCCAACAGCATGAAAAGGCAGTATAGGGAGGCAAAAATAGAGATCATGGCCAGGTGTGGTGCACATGCTTTGAATCCCAGCACTCAGAAAGCAGAGGCAGGTAGATCTCTGTATAAGTTCAAGGCCAGCCTGGTCTACAAAGTGAGTCCAGGACAGCCAAGGCTACACAGAGAAACCCTGTCTCAAAAAAAAAAACCAGAAAAAATAGAGATGGTGAATCAACTTTGGCTAATTTCCAGGATAGTTGTAATGGAAGGCAAATGAGAAATAAGGGTGAAATTTTAAATTATAGTTCTCTTAAAGTTATGTATAGTTAGATGTGGTGATGTATGTGTGTCTATAATCTTGACATTTGGGAGCTGGAAACAGGAGGATTCCAAGTTTGAGGTAAGCCTAGGCTGCAGAGCAAGTTTCAGGGCATCCGGGGCCCCATAGCGAAACTTTTTCTCAAAGCAACAAAACAAAACAAAACAGCAGTTACTATTCAGGAGAGGAATGCAACAGGACCTCAGCATCACCAATGAGGGGCAGAGGGACAGTGTGTACCTCCACACTGGATGCCCTGGGAAGGACAGGACATCACCTCCACAGTATTCCAGCCAGGAATGTCTAACATCGAGCTAATCACAAGGAAACATCAGACATCTACAAAATGAAGAATGTTCTATTATTAAAGAGGGTGGGTGGGACCATATTCTTGAAAAATGGCAACACCATAAAAGAGAGGGGGGGAGGGTCAAGGAAATGTTCCATATTAAGAGGATGAAGAGCGCAGTATGTGATCTTAACCTAGAAGGGAAAATTCCATAACCGACGTTATTTGGTCATTTGCCATAACATGAATATAGACTTATGGAATCAATGCTAAACTTCTGCAAGTTGCTTACTATATTGTGTTCATGTAAGAATATGCCATTTTTACCAGGCATGGTGGCATACACCTTTAATCCCAGAATTCAAAAGGCAGAGGCAGGTGGATTTCTGTGCGTTCAAGGCCAGCCTGGCCTTAGAGTCAGTTCTTGAGCAGCCAAGGTTCCATACAGAGACCCTGTTTCAGAAAAAAAGTCATTTTTTCTTAGGAAACACATGCATACACACACACACACACACACACACACACACACACACACACACGTGTGCGCGCATATACACACAAATGATTCTGGAGAGAAATAGGGTTAGCTAAAGTGTGTATTAAAATAAGAACAAAACGTTTACCAGTAACTCTAGGTTAGGGTATATAGACGATGTTCTTTATATAGTATTACTTTTTGTGGTAGAATAGTCATCTAGCATATTTAGGGTTTTGTTGTTGTTGTTGTTGTTGTTCTATCCCACAACAACAGAGGGGGGGATTAAAACATAGCAAATAGGAACAGAAGAAGGAAAGAAGGAAGGAAAGAAAGAAAGAAAGAAAAGTCATACCAGCAAAGTATCTCCCAGCAGGATCCACCTTCCCATCATTGAATCGATTGTTTTTCTTATCTTTATCCACCATGGCCAGGACAAACACTGATTGATCTTCCCAGTTCAAAGCACAGAACTTGGTTCCAATGGTGGCAACATAGCCTCCCAACTGTCGAAGTGCCACTGAACTGATGGGGGCATCTGCAGAGGTAAAGGCAATAGCTAGAAGGTAGGAAGCACTCTGGTGGTCCCACAGCACAGAGGTCACTGTGTCATGTACCATTTCTTAGGAAAGGGGCCTAGTGAGTTTTAATGATACCAAGAAGGTGTCTCATCATTTAGCTGAGGGTAGCCACTGCCTCAGGATTCTCTTGCCTCCGCTTTCTGAATGCTGCTATGTGGTGTGCACTGCCATGTCTAGTTAATACGATTTTCAAAAGGTCTTTATTTTTCAGTATATTTAATTATAAATTGTTTCTCATTTCTCAAATATTTTTTTGAAAGCATGCCTGGTCAAAATAATACAACTGTACACGAAATGAAATACAATCTTTATATCTCTTTATTGTTATATTGCTATATTTTTTATTTCAGTAGTTTAGTTTATCTGGTTTTAGTACTCTTTTATGTATTGAAAAAAAACTTTTTTTTAAGTGGAGAGAGATTACTTACCATGGTGAGTACCCACAGGAAATACATTTATCTGAATTTGTTTAGAAACATTTCCTAAGCACCTCATTAATGCTGAATGCTCTTAGCTCAAAGCCCTGCTCAGAAGTTGACTCAAGCCCTTGGGAGCCCTGGGAATTTGCAAGACCCTATAAGGAGGGTCATGCTTTTAACAAGGCTCCCAACTATTATGGCCTCAGATGTCTCCTGATAGCTCAGCTTCCTAACCTCCTGCTAACACACAAACCCTTTGCATGACTGGGAGGATTTGCAGATTAGGGGTAGGAATTTTGTGAATGCTGGGAATGAGGGACCAGGGAAGGCAGAGGCAGAAGCATTTTGCTTGGAGCTATACACACATAGATAAATTAGATGCTGCTCCCAGTAGCATTCGAGAAGTGGAAGCCAGAACCTCTGAGTTCCACATCAACTGTTGTAGGTACTTAGCAAGTCCTTGCCTTATAATGAAAACTAGGCCTGTGAGACAGCTCACCAGACAAAAGCTTGTGGCCACTAGGCCTGATGACCTGAGCTCAATCCCAAAAACTCATATAGTTGAAAGAAAAACTCCTAAAAGTTGTCCTCTGACTTCCACACAAGATAGAAGGAGTGAACTACTGCAAGTTGTCCTCTGACCTCAACATGTGTACCATGGCACCAGTGCTCCCCACACAGACAAAATCAATTTTAAAAAGAAAGCTACTTTTAGTCTGGGAATGGACTTTGTGGTATGCAAAGGCCCCTGCATTCAATCCCCAACACCAGGGGAAAACAAGCTCTAAGTTCTCAGTTGGATTCATGGGAAGATAGCAAAACCAGAAATTCCCGTAATCATAGAGAGCTCCTGGTATCTCTTCCCATGAATCCAATAACAAAAACAGAAACTGGTTTGTCTACTGATAGTCACACCCAGCCCACTGCCTTGAGCCATGAAAAGCCCTAGAAGCCCCTTATCTGAAACCACAAAGTTCTCTGGGGAGTCCCGTCAGGAATCCTACATTTGTGCAGTTGAACACAGTCCTGGTTGATGCTTTTGAAGCTTAAGAACTCTTCTTTTCACAAAGAAGTGAGTGATAGATACATCTTACATCTGTTGTTGGCCTTTTTTTTTTTTAATGTAGGGTTTGGCCTAACAAGGTTTTTGCTATGCGACTAATGGAGTCTTAGGCTATGGATGCTATGATCTGAAGGCAACCAGGAAAGACACTATAGTAGCTGAGCATCAACGCAATAACGGGGTGCAGGAGATATAGCACGAGCATGCCTGAGGCCCAGCATCACAGACTAAAACAAAGGAGAGTGGGGGGTGCTGTGCTCCATGCAAGAGGATGAGAAAAATATCAATGATCCATTTTTTCCAACTTGGGTTCCAGTGGGAACACATGAATCATAGACACAGAAAACCAGACAAGCAACTGGTTTCAAAGCATTTTCAGTTAGGCTTTAACAAGGACCCAGGGCAACAGCAAACAGGATGATGCCCCCCGCGTGTGCCCCCACCCCCACCCCGCCCAACACTCCACTGGGAAAAGATGGCTAACCGCAAGCAAAGGAGCTCAGCTTTCCTTCTTACCCACAGTCATTCGGTGCACTTGCTTGCTGACTGAATCCCATCGACAAATCTTCTTTGCTGGGATGTCTACAAACATCAGAGAGTTGGATGCTTCCTCCCAAATGGGAGACTCCCCCAACCTGCAGTGCTCCCGTAAAATACATTCAATCTTGATGGAAGACATGGTGGCAGGAAAAGCCTATTAACAGAGGACAAATGCAAGGCAATTACAGGAAGCAAATTCAGCACAGCACCCACTACAGATGGCAGACACACCCTGTTTTACGGCAATGTGCAGGTATTACAGTTTTTATAAGTTTCAGGTTAATGGCAATCCTGCATTGAGCAATTGTAGGTGCACCAGATTTCTAACAACTCAGACAGTACTTAGAATTTTGAGCAAAAAAGTTTTTTTGTTTTTGTTTTTAAAAGTTAAGGTATGAGCATATACAGGGGGAGGTAATCCCCCTCAGTCACAGTCATAGGGGAGGGGAGTAAGAGGAAAATAGGAGGGAGGGAGGAATGGGAGGATACAAGGGATGGGCTAACCATTGAGATGTAACAAGAATAAATAAATAAAATAAAATTTAAGGTATACACTGTAGCAGTTCTGTACACTGTAAATGTAACTTTTATATGCACCGGGAAGACAATGTTTTCTTATAAAATTCATTTTATCACAGCAATCTGGGATCAAATCTAAAATCTCCTTTGTGGTATGCCAGTGTTGGATCAGAATAGAAAGGTAGGTGTTTTTCTCAATCAAAGCAAAGTATACAGCACCTCAGGAGGTGGTGTGTAGGAAGAAGAAAAAAGAGCAGATAGGACATGACATGAGGCATCCTCAGCCAACTTACCAGTGAGGGTTTCTTTTCAAGCTATCTCCAAAATAGAAGAGAAAGAAAACACTCTGCCCTCCACACCTTGGCGGTAATGACTTTCATCTAGTCTGCAATGCCTTTTATGCCAGCACCCTGGCCTCCAAAGGGCGGGCAGCTCCCTCATTGGTGCCCCTCGGAATGTCTGCAGGTTACCTTTCTATGCTGTCAGCCCTCCCTCATCCATTGATTGCATTGATTTCCCCCCCCCCCTCCTTAGGAGGCAGCCAGTTTTAGAAATGTGTTTTATCAGCGATAATATAAATATACTGACTTAAGTTTACAGTCAGAAGCATGGTCTATGGCTGGGGTAGAAAAGTTTCCTAGTTGTGGGTAGGCCCCGGAGTTAATTGCCAGCACTGTCCTTACCCTCCCAAGCCTCCCAAACCCATGTTCATTTTCAATTCAGACTATGGCAGGTGTGAAGGATGTGTGGATGGATGGATGGATGGATGGATGGATGGATGGATGGATGGATGGATAGTGGCCATGCCGGGGGGTGGGGTAGGGGGGCTAGAACCAGGACCTTGCATACATTTTGCTGCAGACCTACACCTCCAACTCCACCTATGAGTGAATGAACTCACACCCTTCCCCCCCCCCCCCCACTTAGTTGTATCTTGCTTCCTTGCATGAGGCCAGTTTGGCAGGGAGCCTTGAACCCCACAGGCAAAGAACACTCTATGCTTGGACTTTAAGCCAAAGACTGTGACCAGTGAACTGGGAGAAAAAAAAAATTTTTTTAAAGGAAAAATTATCAGGGAAAAAAAAAAAAATCAGTCAAGAATTCCCCTAGAAGGAGCAAGAAACTTCGCTCTGCAAGTCTGCCCTAGCAGGTGTTAGTGTTGATGGATCACGTTCTCCCGGGAATCTTACCTGTTTCCAACTAAGCCATCCCACACGTGGGTGGGCAAAGGAATACAAGGAGGAGGGGCTGGGAAACAAGTTTTGCTTTAATGGTTCTTTCAATAAACGGCATGTTTTTTGGAAACACAGCTAAGGCCTGTCTCAAAGTATTAACTACCAGCACTGTAGCATTCGCCATGTCCACTGGCTGTTAAAAATTGGCCCAGGCTCCAAAGGGCTTTCATGCTATCAATCTTAGATAAGCTCTAAGAGCCGACTGGGGGCTTGTGCAATAGCATTATTTAAACCACAGTTTGTCCTGCAAGCAGTGTGTGTAGAAGAGGGAGGTGGGGGAGGAGGGGGCAGCGCTGCCAAACAACCCATTTCTGCCCCGGGGTTTCTGACTGCAAACTGGTGGCTTGGGCCGGAGTTGGGGGGAAGGGTGGTGCTAGAGGGCTGATGTCAGCAGTCCGAGCTGCACGTGGAATACCTGAGCCAAAGGGGATTCTTCGCTCAAGCTGGTAGCGCTGTTGCGGCTTCCGGGTGTAGGGGGCAGTGATTGCAATGGTAGAGCTGAATGCCACCGCTGAGCTTGCCTTACTCCTGACACCGGTCTCTGGGTTGAGTGACTTGGAGTGAGCAAATCTAGTTCCCCGGTCGCCTGAAAAAAAAAAATCTAGCTTCTTTGTCTTCCCCACCAAGGTTGTCCTGTCCTGGATATATTCCCAGAGCCAGCGACTGCGCAGGCGACTCAAAGGTCAGGCAGAGAACCTCGGGAAGGGTAAGAAACTCGTCAGGGACACAGAGGCTAGCCACAGATGGATAGCCACAGGCCTGGGAAATGGCAGAGACCAGCAACCCTGAAGGCTTACCCTTCTCTCTCTCTCATCTGTCCCACGCTGTGCTCCTCGTCTCCCGGAACTGGAAGTATCCAGCAGAATCTACCCCACCCCCCCCTGCCCCGCACCTCTCCCCGGAAGGCGTGAGAAGCGACAGGGGTACAGCAAACTTAAACTTTGGAGTTTGGACAGTTATCTAAAGTTAATCCTTTAGCTCAACAAACAGAAAGTTGTTAAAATGCCTAAGAGATTGGGACAGGGATCTGGTTAAACACAAATAGGTTAAAAAGGAAAAGAACAAAGCAGTTCAACAAAGCCTTCCTCCCCCTAGCTGGGAAGACCTTGGTGGCAGCAGGCCAACTCTTGCAAAATACTTTTGGAAGGGAAAGAAAAATGACTTTATTTGATTTAGTTAAAAAAAAATCACATGGAACGAATGATTCTAAACAACACATGCCAAGCATAGCTTGCTACACTTACTCCAAAACACCCCTGAATTTTACCTGGAGCTAGAGCTCAGTAGTATAGTGCCTGTCTGGTATGCCTGGAAGTTCAGAGGTACATTTTTTTTTTTTTTGTCATTTCTCTCTCCTTCGATTTTTGCAAGGCTGGGGTGAAACTCAGGGCCACTCACTTCCAGGTGTTCCACGACGTACCCATATTCCTAGCTCCTAAGAAATTGTTTCTTGACAGGCTCACTGTGTAGTCCATGCGGGCCTTGAATTCACAGTACTGCTTATGTCATCTTGAATTACTGACGTGCAAATTAAAACTTAGGCCCGTCTCTCTCGTTTTTTTGTTTTTTTGTTTTTTTGTTTTTGTTTTGTCTTTTGAGACAATCTCAGGCAGCCTGGGCTGGCTTTAAATTAATTATGCAGGTGAGAATAGCCTTGGATCCTCCTGCCTCTGGCCCAATTTTTCTTTCTCTTTAAAAAAATTGTTTATTTTTATGTGTGTGAGTATTTTGTTTGCATGTGTATGTGTCCTGCATGCAAAATTGCCCGGTGCCTGTGGAGGCTAGGAGAGGGTACTGGATCCCTTGGAACTGCAGTTACAGATGGTTGTGAGCCAAAACATGGGTGCTGGGAGTAGAGCCTATGTTCTCTGCAAGATTAGCAAGCGCTTTTACCTGCTGAGCAATTTCTTCAGCCCTACAAGTTTTTTTTCCCTTAAGAAGCAATTGGGGGAGCAATAGTAGTACATGCATATAATTCTAGCACTCCAGAGGTGGGAGCAGGAGGTCACTGAAAATTCAAGGATAACCTGGCTTCCATGAGGGATTCCAAGCTAGCCATGGAGCATAATGAGACCATCTCAAAAATTCAAAATTAAAATAGAGGACTGGAGAGATGGCTCAGAGGTTAACAGCACTGGCTGCTCTTCCAGAGGTCCTGAGTTCAATTCCCAGTTACCACATGGTGGCTCACAACCATCTATTATGAGATCTGGTGCCTTCTTCTGGTGTGCAGGGGTACATGCAAATACAACATTGTATACATAATAAATAAAATCTTAAAAAATAATAGAGCCTGGAGGGAGAGAATGTAGTTGGTCAAGTACTCACTGTGCAAACATGACGACCCAAATTGGGATTCCCAGCACCCAGGAAAAAGGTCTTGTGTGGCATATGTCCTCACGTCTATGACTCTGAATCAGAGAATGGAGGATCTCTGGCCAGATAGCCTAGCTAGATGAGCTCAAGGCGGAAGGCAAGAATGGACTCCCACAGTTTTCCTCTGGCTTCCACACACTGTGGCATAAGCACGATTTCCCTCCCTCTCCCATAAATAAATGTAGTTAAAAATAAAACATAGTGTTTCCCTTGAGAATATATATATAAGATTGCATATCCTGAATATACTGTCCCATTCCTTGACTGTTGGACTATAATAAAATCCCCTGGTACATTCAAAAGACCATCAGTGTGGCATTTGAACTTATAATTCACTAAGAACAAAAGGAAGAAAATGAGCAACCCAAAGCATAAGAAAACTCCAGACATGTTGGACACAATCAGAACAAAGTCACTTAAAAGTTTTCTTTCGTTGGGGACAGTACTGGGGTTGAAACCTAGTTTTTGTCCATATGGAGCACACTGTAGCTCTGAGCTGAGAACATAACTCAAAGTTTTAGGACAGGAACACAGAACTATGAGCTTCTGGCTTTCTTCACCCAGGAACATAGGTGAGACCATCACTCTACTGTGTTCTCACACATCTGCAAAATAAGGAGACTACCCAAACTCTATGTTCGTCCGGGGGAAACCATCAGCCAAAACACTAAGCTATCCGGAGAAATATGAGAACCTTTTTTTTGTTTGTTTGTTTGGTTTTGAGGGACTGAGACAGGGTTTCGCTCTATAACCAGACTGACCCAAAACTCACGATGTAGCCCAGGCTGGCTACAAACTCAGTGTGATCGTCAACATCCTAAATGCTGAGGTTACAGGCCTGTGTCACCACACCCAGCTTCTGCTGTAATTTTTCTTTTTTCTTTCTTTCTTTTCTTTCTTTTCTTTTTTTTTTTTTTTGTTGTTTGTTGAGACAAGGTTTCTCTATGTAGCCTTGGCTGTCCTGGACCCACTTTGTAGACCAGGCTGGCCTCGAACTCACAGTCATGCGCCTGCCTCTGCCTCCCGAGTGCTGGGATTATAGGCGTGCGCCACCACGCCCGGCTCTTGCGCTGGTAATTTCTAAGCAGTCTTGTTCCTGTGTTGTCTTCCTCTGCCTCCTGGAATGCATATGGCTCCCTCCCCAGCCTGGATCTCAGCCCAGATCTTTCCCAGAGCTACGTTACGAGATCAGCCTCTTTGAGCCTGCTTTGCCATCATGAATGGTGCTATCCAAACGGAAACATCTCACCAGATTTGTTTCCTAACTCAAGTCCAGTTAGTCACCAAATCATAGACGTGTCCCTTCTGACAACCTGAGATTGCTCACGTGATCATGGTGGAAGGATTAAGAACCTATTCCTGCAAGTTGTCCTCTGACTTCCACAAGTGTGCCCTGGTGTACACACACACACACACACACACACACACACACACACACACACACACACAATCTAAGAAATTCCCTATATTGTAGCCATAGATGGGAGCTGGGTCTTCTACTCTGGTGTAAGTTTTTACAAAATGCTGGAGATGTCAAGAAACCCGGCTTTGGTGCCCAAGGTAGCAGAGCGGCAGCTCCTGACCAAGGCCCCAGAATCGGGGCTCATGGTACCTCTGGATGGAGATGAAGTGCAGTAGCACAGAGCCACCTTGCAGGGGCGCTGTGGGGTCGGCTTGCTTTTTCATCAGCTTCTCCACACACAAGACAATGAAAGCCAGTCCCAGGAAGACGAAGGGTCTGTTTCTGCTGGAGAGATAAAACCTGAAGGCCTGAGTTTGAATGCCTGGAACCTACCAGGTGTGGTGGAATGTGACTGTAATCCTAGGGCTGGGAGGTGAAGGCAGAAAACACCCTGGGGCTCACTGGCCAGACAGTCCGGCCTAATTGGTGAGATAGGAGCTAATGAGAGATCCTGTCTGAAAGGAGGGACGTCCCCAGGCAAAGGTGGATAATCTCAGACTCCTGGTGGGAAAGGAAGACAGACCTCTTTTGTGCATATTTGGTCTGAGCAGATGGCCTTAATGAGTCTGCAACCTCAGCCCAGGGCTGGCAGGTGTGGCCCAAAGGCTGTTGCTGCAACCTCCATGGAAACTGTTGTGGCCTCCATGACTGGGCTCAGGGGCTTCCTGCTCCTCCCCCTACATTAGTGTGTCATCTGCCGTTGGGTGTTATCTCCAGTGGGGGAAAAAGAAGTCTCCCTTTAATGGCCTCTGATGGTTTTGGTCCTGCTTTAATTCATTCAGGCCTCCCCCATTTCTCTCCTAGATTTCTGTCATCTACCTGGGGGGGGGGGTTCCATCTCAGCTCTCTGGATCTGCTGCCAGAGGGGTGTTTGCTGCCTTTATTTTCTGTCACTAACGATGCTGACACATAGAGTTTGTTAAAATAGTTACTGGGTTTTTTGTTTGTTTGTTTGTTTGTTTTTAGGGAGAGATGACCTTATATTTATTTATTTATTTATTTATTTATTTATTTATTTATTTTGAGACCGGGGTTTTCTTATGTAACCCTGGCTGTCCTGGAACTCACTATGTAGAGCAGCTGGTCTTAGAACTGACAGAGAGCTGATTGCCTCTGCATTCTGAGTGCTGCGATTAAAGTTGTATATGTCCAAACTTGGCTGAGATAACTCTATTTAGAAAAAAAAAATCTTACCTTAGAGAAAACGTGTGTCCTAGCTTCATTTCTGGTGCAATGTTAGGGAAAGAAGGGGTTTATGTGATTTAAAATTCTAGGCTACAGCTGGACATGGTGGAGCACTCTGTAATGCCAGCACTCAGGGAGGCAGAGGCAGGCAGATCTCTGTGAGTTCGAGGCCAGCCTGATCTACAAAGTGAGTCCAGGACAAGCAAGGCTGCACAGAGAAACCCTGTCTCAAAAAACAAAAAACAAAAAACAAAAGTCCAGGCTGCAGTCCATTATTGAAGAGAAGTCAAGGCAGGAGCTCAAGCAGCTAGTCAAATCACAGCCACAGTTGCGAGCAGAAAGCAACAGATGCCACGTGCTCACTTTGCTAACTTTCTCCCCTCTTGTACAGTCCAGGGCCTAGCCTAGGAAATGGTGCCACTTGCAGTGGGTTGAGTTAGTTACCAAGACAGTCTCTTAGGGACATGCCCACAGGCCAACTTGATCTAGATAATTCCTCACTGCCGTTATTTTTCTAGATGATTCTAAGTTGTGGCAAGTTGACATTTAAAACTAACCAGTGGAAGTTGCAAAACTAATGTAAAGAATTTATGGTTATCCTCCCTCCCTCCGTCTCTCCCCCTTCCTTCCCCCCCCTCTCCTCCCTCCCTCCCTCTCTCTCTCTCTCTCTCTCTCTCTCTCTCTCTCTCTCTCTCTCTCTCTCTCCCCTCCCTCTCTCACTCCCAGTCCCTTTCCTCCCCCTCTCTCCTCTCTCTCTCTCTCCTTCCTTCCCTCCCTCTTTCCCCCTCCCTTTCCTCCCCCTCTCTCTTTCTCTCTCTCCCTCCCTTCCTCCCCCCTCCCTCTCTCTTTCTCCTTTCTCTCCTCTCTCTCTCTCTCTCTCCCCTCTCAAGATGGGGCAGCACTTGAATCTATTACACTGCTGCGCAAACACTACACTACTGACCTACATCCTAGCCCCTCAAAGATGTTCTCTTGCAGAGCCATAGCATAATAGCCACAATCAAACAAACGAGTTTTCGAACTCATGGTCATGAGAAAGGAGAACACATGCCACAAGGACCCAGGCGACATTGCAGCAACGAAGCTTTGGAAAGAAACCATTGAAGGATTCAGCCCTGGGTAGGGTGATTTCAAGGCGAGTCTGAGGACTAGGTGCCATCAGGAAATAAGGGTAATATAGGTGTCTTGACTGCCTGTAAGTCTGGGTACTGTGCGCATGCCTGGTACCTGCACAGGCCAGCAGAGAGTGTGCAGGGTCCCTTGGACTTGGAGTTACATATGGCTGTGAGCCACCACGTGGGTGCTGAGAATTTAGGCCAAGTTCTCTAGAAGAGTAGTCAGTGCTCTGACCTGATGAGTCATCTCTCTAGGCCCTATTTAACTTTTTAAAATGGTGTGTGTGTGTGTGTGTGTGTGTGTGTGTGTGTGTGTGTGCGCGCGCGCCCCACATCATAAATATGGAGGTCAGGAAACAACTTATGGGAATCTCTTCTTCCTCCTTGTAAGTTCCAGGCATCAATCGCAGGCCATCAGGCTTGGTGGGGCAAGTACCTTTAAAAAAAACAACTGTGCCATCTTTTTAGCCCTAGTCTTGTATTTATATTGATGCATCACAGTCACAGGGAGGCCCTTTCTGATGTTGATGATATATGAACCAATTCATATTCAACAGGAGAAGAAGAAGAAGGCTTTGCTAATAGCCCCATGGAAGTCCCTAACTGTCAGGGAGTGCAGTGTGTGTGTGTGTGTGTGTGTGTGTGTGTGTGTGTGTGTGTGTGTGTGTGTGTTGTTGGGGTGGGGGAACCCAGGGCCTTGTAAATGCTTGGCAAGCATCCCATCACTTACCTATATTCCTAGCATGGAACAGTTTATAAGACCAAATTGGAGTTAATGATGGGAAGACCTTACTTAACAAGAAGAATGGGCCTCCAAAAAGAAATGGACTTTTAAAAATGTTTAAGGGAGAAATAATGAGATTTCTGTCAACTGGTAATTAAATTCAAAACAGTGGCTCTAGTCCAAGAAGAAAGCCATTAGAGTGATTTTTTCCTGCCAGGTGTGGTGGCACACACCTGCCACCCCAGCATTTGGGGATGAGGGTGTAAGCAGCATCAGGGACAGAGGCACAGCTCCACACTGTAGCCTGCAGCAGCCTCAGGAGTTTCTCTTAATCAGTTTAGGGACCTTGACTAGGTAAAGCCAGATCCTTAGCCCCAACACATAAAAGACTTTCAGGAAGAGCTGGGCGTGGTGGCGCACGCCTTTAATCCCAGCACTCGGGAGGCAGAGGCAGGCGGATCGCTGTGAGTTCGAGGCCAGCCTGGTCTACAAAGTGAGTCCAGGACAGCCAAGGCTACACAGAGAAACCCTGTCTCAGAAGAAACAAAACAAAAACAAACAAACAAAAAACAGAAAAAACCAAAAAACAAAAAAAAAACCCAAAAACAAAACAAAACAAAAAATAAAAAACCCCACAACGACAAGACTTTCAAGAAGAGCCAGTAGGGAGCAGAGTTGGAGCTCAGTAAAACTGGGAAGAAAGGCAGGCAAGGGAGGAAGCCGGCACATTCAAGAGTAAGGGTATGAGAGGCTCATAGAGGAGTCACTTTGAAGTCTCCTGGTATTGGCTACATAGACGATTTTAATGGCTCTCAAGTTACATTTCAAAGGGCTGCTAAACAATCCTCAAATTTTTTGATAAATGAGATTATAAGGTGGCTCTGGAAGAGCCTTGAATGGGACTCCAGTTGATAAGATAAAATCAGGAGCCAGCAGGGCAGCATAAGGGATCAGAGTGTGTGTTTTTACTATAGAGGAGCATCTGGTGAGATTCCTCGAAAATTGCAGGTTTTCCTCTGGGAAGGGCAAAAGGCCTTCAGCAGTTGTTCATTGTGTTTGACATTTTTAAGGTTTTTTTTTTTTTTGGTGTTTTGAGACAGGGTTTCTCTGTGTAGCCTTGACTGTCCTGGACCCACTTTGTAGACCATGCTGGCCTCGAACTCACAGCGATCCACCTGTCTCTGCCTCCCAAGTGCTGGGATTATAGGCGTGCGTCACCACGCCTGGCTGAAAATTTTAAGGTTTTATTTTAAGTTATATGGATGTGTGTGTTCTTGTGTGGGTATGTGCACACAAGTGTAGGTGCCTGACGAGGCTGGAGAGGGTGTTGGAACCTATGAAGTGGAGTTAAAGGCAGTTGTCAATGGCCTGATGTGATTGCTAGGAAGCAAACTCAGGTCCTCTGCAAGCGTAGTTAACCAGTGAGCATGCCGTCCCCTGCACCTTATGTTAGGAATATGGACTGACAGTTGCTGAGGGCTTCAACTACACTTTGGGATGAGAGACTCCTTTCCTTTCCTATGTCCTCATAAGCTCCTCTGTCTTTCTGTCCTGCTTCAGGTGCCAGCAGAGCTGGAGTTCGAGAACAGCCTTGCCACTAATGAACAAAGAAAAAGAAAAATGACTTGTCATTGTAGTTTTAAAATGAAAGAAGACTCTCAAAGGTAAAAAAAAAAAAGATTACTGAATGATATACTAAAACCCTATTGTGCACATACATATACACCATATTTTCTTTACTTATTAGAACTGTTGATGGAGCTGGGTGTAGTGGTGCACGCTTTTAATCCCAGCACTCGGGAGGCAGAGGCAGGCAGATCGCTGTGAGTTTGAGGCCAGCCTGGTCTACAAAGTGAGTCCAGGACAGCCAAGGCTACACAGAGAAACCCTGTCTCAAAAACAAAACAAAACAAAACAAACAAACAAACAAAAAAAACCAAAAAAAAAAAAAAACCCAAACCAAAACCAAAACAAAACAAAACACTGCTGATGGACACCTAGTCTGATTCTCTAACCTGGCTTCCTAGGTAGCCAAAAATGACTTTCAACTCCTGCTTCTTCTGCCTCTTCATCCTAAGTGCATGCTGCTGTTAGAGGCGTGCAGTGCCACACCTGGCTGGCCAGGCTTGCCTAGAACTCACTATGTAGCCCAAGTTTATTTCAAACTCTTGGCAATCCTCCTGGCTCAACTTCCCTGGTCCTGAGATTATAGGCAGTGTATTACCGTGACTGAAAATCCATCGCTGCCCAACAGATATACATTTTCTCAAAATAAATGTGCTTAAAGTCACACGATCAAGAAAGGAACATACTGAGTGGCCTTCCAGTGGGCTGCTGTGTGAAGTCCAATAGACAAGGTAAAGTGAGAAACGGGGGAAAAGGACGCTGAAGAATCCGGAAATCAGCCTTGGGCTGAAATGATCTATTTCTTGGTCAGTGGTTTCTAGAGGGTTCCTAGGAATTTTTAGAGTTTGCGTGTGTGTGTGTGTGTGTGTGTGTGTGTGTGTGTGTGTGTGTGTGTGTGTGTAGGGGGAGGGGTTGCTAGGGCTCAAACAGGGGCCTGGTGCATGCTGGCTAAGCACTTACTACTTAGCTACATTCCAAGGCTGACTTCTTAGTTTAAAAAGACCCTAGGGAATGACCATTCAATGGTCACAGCAAAGGGATGGTTATTTGTCAAGTCAGGAGACTCGACTCTCAGCACAAATGCTGTGGAGTTTTGTGTGGTATCACTAGCTAACAGTGCCCGTTGAGGTGTCTTCCTTTAAGGCTCAAGGGCAGGTTTTCTCCAGCCTCTTTTTAGAGAGCCCAGCCTTTTAGGTTTGCGATTTTTGTTTTTGCCTCTTTGTGGTTTTGATGGTGAAAGCAAGGGAAGCCTTCTCCTGCTGAGTTCCATTCCCAACTGAAGGCGTGTGTTTGGGAAATGCCCACTTGCGCCCACTCTGCTGACGTCATACTTGAGATTCATATCCTCTTGGTATAGGGCAGAGTTTAGAACTAGGAAGTGGGAGTACTTTTCAAGTAACTAGGCAAACTCATTATTTTCTTTCCTTTAAAAAAAATCCTAGCCAGGCAGTGGTGGCGCATGCCTTTAATCCCAGCACTCGGGAGGCAGAGACAGGTGGATCACTGTGAATTCGAGGCCAGTCTGGTCTATAAAGTGAGTCCAGGACAGCCAAGGATACACAGAGAAACCTTGTCTCAAAAAAACAAAATAAAAAAATCCTTATTATTTTTATGTACATTGGTGATTTTCTTGCATGCATGTCTCTGTAAAAGTGTCAGATCCCCTGGAACTGGAGTTACAGACAGTTGTGACCTGCTATGTCGGTGCTGGGAATTGAACCCCAGTCCTTTGGAAGAGCAGCTGGTGCTCTTAAGCACTAAGCCAACTCTCTGAGCCCTGCAAACTCATTACTAACTCAGAAGATGATACACTTGGGACTACCAGAGGAGACAGAGCTTTTTGCCATCAAAGTCCAATAGGCAAGATAAAGTGGCAAACGGGGAAAAGGATGCTGAATAGTCAGGAAATCAGCCTTGGACTGAAATGATCTCTTTCTTGGTCAATGGTTTCTGGAGGGTTCCTAGGAATTCTTAGAGAGAGAGAGAGAGAGAGAGAGAGAGAGAGAGAGAGAGAGAGAGAGAGAGAGAGAGAGAGAGAGAGAGAGTGTGTGTGTATGATCTCAGCCCTTGGGAGGAAGAGACAGGAAGATCAAGCAAGATTAGTCTCAGCTATATAGAAAGCTCAAGGTTAGCCAGAGCTACTCAAAGCACTATCTAAAGACATAGATTTTTAAAATGAGTCAACTATTTCTTTTGAATGATTAACCTATTTATTTTAGTGGCCACATTTTAATTTTCGTCTCTCTTGTATCCATCTGTGAATGTAGTCAGTAGAGGAAAAATGCAATCTCATTTTGTGTGTGTGTGTGTGTGTGTGTGTGTGTGTGTGTGTGTGTGTGTGTGCAAACACATGTTAAAGTGGACATTTTGAAAATTTTTAAAAATATTTATTTGTTATTTATTTATACAATATTCTGCATGCATGTGTGCCTGCAGGCCAGAAGAGGGCACCAGATCTCATTATAGACAATTATGAGTCACCCTGTGGTTGCTGGGAATTGAACTCAGGACCTTTGGAAGAATAGCCAGTGTTCTTAACCTCCAGCCTTCATTTTGAAGCTTTTTTTTAATTGATGAAAGAAATTAGCCTAGAATTATGCTGCCAGAGATGAAGTGGAAACTGCCCCCTTTAAAGCATCATTCTTTTTATTTTGATTTAATTGATTATCAATTGTGTGTCTGTGTATACGTAAGGGCATACAGTGTGTGTGTGCTTGTGTGTGTGCATGCGTACGTGTATGTGTGTGTGTGTGTGTGTGTGTGTGTGTGTGTGTGTGTGTGTGTATACGTCAGAGAGATCAGGCTGGCCAGTAAGCACCTTTACCCTCTGAGCCATCTTGCCAGCCCTGAAAGTACCATTCTCATAAGCTAAGAATTTGGTATTTGAAAGTTCATCTTCAGGAAATGACGTGTAATAGAGTTGAAATAAAGGTATAACCAGTATAACCTTAAGAGGATTACAAACTATTGACCTTTACCCTCAGCCCCCGGTATTTCTTTTGGTGAGTACTCTGACTTATGTATTATTTAGAAGTATGTTTTTAGTTTCTTCTACTTGGATTTTCCAGGAATGGTTATGTGGTCAAAGAACATACTCTGTTTGACTTGAATTCTTTTTTTTTTTTTTTTTTTTTTTTTTTTGAGACAGGGTTTCTCTATGTAGCCTTGGCTGTCCTGGACTCTCTTTGTAGCCCAGGCTGGCCTGGAACTCACAGAGATCCACCTGCCTCTGCCTCTGCCTCCGAGTGTTGGGATTAAAGTCATGCACCACTGCACCCCGTCCTTGACTTTAATTCTTTTTTAAAAAATCGGCTTAAAATAGAAATCTATTCTCTCAGTTGTGGATGACAGAAGTCCAAGGTTACTGACATTGGACTAATATCAAAGTGTTGGCAGAAATCACTCCTTATATCAGTTTTTGGTGGCTTTTGGTGTCGCTTGGCTTGTGTCTTTTGAAGTTAATAAGAGAAGGGCACCGTGCTGCATGCCTGTGTTAGCAACACTTGGGAAGCTGAAGGAGGACTGAGTGTGAGGTGAGCCTATCCTATATGTGCTGAGCTCCATATCAGCCTGGTCTATGTGAGACACTGGCTCAAAAGTGTCTATTTGAGGCTTGGCGGTGGTAGCACACGCCTTTAATCCCAGCACTAGGGAGGCAGAGACAGGTGGATTGCTGTGAGTTCAAGGCCAGCCTGGTCTACGAAGCGAGTCCAGGACAGCCAAGGCTACACAGGGAAACCCTGTCTCAAAAACCAAACCAAACCAAACAAAGCAAAACCCAAAAGTGTTGATTTGAGCCAGATGTGGTGGCCCTCAACCTTTAGTTTCAGCACTTGGGAGGCAGAGGCAGGCATATCTCTAAGAGTTTGAGGCCAATCTGTTCTAAATAGTGAGTTCTAGGCCGGCCAATGTTTGAAAGTATGTCCTGGCCTAGAAAATGGTTTTTACTTGCTTTAGTAATTTTCTGGGTCTTTAAAAAGTTACATTACTTTTTATGGTCTGGGGATTGAACCTGGGACATGTACATATGCCGAGAATAGTACACAGGGCCTTACATATGCTGGGCAAGTGCTCTGCTATTGAGTCACACTCATGGCCCTGGTCTATATTAATAAATATTTCTTGTTCACTTGAAACTGTTGTATATGTTGGAGTGGTTGGTTGATACGTGTCCATTACACATCTAGCTACTTGAGTTTCATTAAAATCTTCTACATTTCTACTGATTTTCTGTGTACTCATTCTATTATTTATATAGACTGTAATTCTGCAATTGTCTACTTCTCCTTGTATTTAAAATGTGTTTAACTTTCTTATCATGCAGGATGTATGTAAGGATGGGGGTGGGGGAGAAACAGGGGAGAGCATGCCACAGTGCATATGTATAGGACAGAGGACAACTTTTTTTCGAATCAGTTCTCTCTTCACCTTTGCTCAAGGAGTCAAAATTTGATATTGGGCTTGTGTGGTATTTTTTTTACCTGCTGAGCTACTTCACTGGTGCTGTTTAATGTATTTTATAGCATGACTAGGTATACAAACATTTAGGATTGTTTATGGTCTCTTGATGAATCTAGCTTTGTAGGCTATTAGTACATTGATTCTAGCCTTTTTTTGGTATATCCCTTTATATCCTTTTATACTTTTTGAAAAGCTGGGTCGGGGGTGTCCACCCAAGGCACAGGCAGCAGAGGTGAGCTACATCCTGTCCTCCAAGCCCCAACACCCTCATTCCCAAGGAGGCCTGCAGGGCCCCACGTACATCCAGGCCTGCCTGGCCCCAGGAACATCCAGGTTAGACACGCACACCCTACACCGCCAGTCCCCTACCTGCAGGGTTCACCTGAGGCACAGCCAGAAGAGGTGAGCTACATCCTGTCCTCCAAGCTCCATCACGCTTATTCCCGAGGAGGCCTGCAGGGCTGCACGTACATCCCGGTCTGCCTGGCCCCAGGAAATCCAGGTTAGACACCCACACCCTACACCGCCAGTCCCTTGCCTGCGGGATTCACCTGGAGCACAGCCAGCAGAGGTGAGCTACATCCTGTCCTCCAAGCCCCATGGACTCCTCCCAAGGAGGCCTGCAGGGCCCTGGGAACAGTCAGGTTAGCCACCCGTTCTGAGCCCTGTTAGTCCCCTGATGGGTCTACCTGGGGCACAACCAGCAGAGATGAGCTGCACACTGTCCTGAGCCTCATTGCTAGCCTTCCCGAGGAATCCTGCAGGGCCCCAGGAACATCCAGCTTAAACACCCCTCACTGCCAATTCTTTGACTGCCTGGTCTTCCAGTGTCATAGCCAGCAGAAGTGAGCTGTGCTCTGTCCCCTGAGCTCCTTTGTCAGACTCATAGTTCTGCCTCTCTTCCTGAGGGACCCCAGGAACATTCAGTCCCATGTGGGACACACCCCACAGAGGTGAACATCAGGCTACTCCCTGAGGCCCATTGTCAGGCCCAAGGCTCTGCCTACCTCCCAAGGAGTCCTGCTGATATCAGGAACATCCAGCCAACACCAGGGACAACCAGATGACTAAAGGCCAGCATAGGAACACAATCAACAAGAGCCAAGGCAGTAGGGCCATCTGTCCTACTATAGCAAGCACTGGATATCATAACAGAGCTGAAGTATAAGAAGATGACCTTAGATCCACCCTTATAAAGATGACAGAGGGCTTTAAAGGGGAAATGAATAAATTCCTTAAATAAATACAGACAAATATAATTAAACAGGTGAAAGAAATGAATAAAACTGCTCAAGATCTGAAAATGGAAGTAGAAGCCATAAAGAAAATACAAACTGAGGCAATCCTGGAGAGAGAAAACATAGGGAAGAGAATAGGAATTACAGAGGTAAGCACCACCAACAGAATACAAGCGATAGAAAAAAGAATCTCTGGTATGGAAGATACTATTGAAGAAATTGATACATCTGTCAAAGAAAATGTTAAATCTAAAAAGTTCCTGACACAAAATATCTAAGAAATCTGGGATACTATGAAAAGACCAAACCTAAGAATAATAGGGATAGAAGAAGATTCACACACCAGCAAAACTAAAAGGAGGGAAGCACACACACACACATATACACATTGCCACCACCATAATCAAAATAGGAATTAACAACCATTGGTAATTAGTATCTCTCAACATCAATGGACTCAATTCTCCAATAAAAAGACAGGCTAAGAGAATGGATGTGAAAACAGGATCCATCATTCTGCTGCATACAAGAAACACACCTAAGCTGGACACAGTGGCACATGCCTATAATCCCAGTACTCTATGAGGCAGAGGCAGGCAGATCTTTGTAATTTCAAGGCCAGTCTGGTCTATAAGGTGAGTCCAGGACAGCCATGATTACACAGAGAAACTCTGTCTTGAAAACCAAAAATAAATAAATAAAATAAAAATAAAGTAAAAAAGAAAGAAAGAAGCACACTTCAGCAACAAAGATAGACGTTACCTCAGAGTAAAGAGCTAGAAAAAGGTTTTCCAAGAAAATAGACCCAAGAGGCAAGCTGGAGTAAGCATTCAAATATCTAATAAAATAGACTCTCAACCAAAACTAATAGAAATGGGGAGGGACAATTGATACTCATCAAAGGAAAAATACACCAAGATGATGCCTCAATGCAAGGGCACCCACTTCATAAAAGAAACATTACTAAAGCTTAAATCATACATTGAACCCCACACATTAATAGTGGGAGACTTTAACACCACAGTATCACCAATTGACAAGCCATCAAGACAGAAACTAAGCAGAGAAATAATGAAACTGACATTATTAATCAAATGAACCTAACAGATATCTACAGAACTTTTCACCCAAACGCAAAAGATTATACCTACTTCTCAACACCTCACAGAACCTTCTCCAAAATTGACCACGTGGTTGATCACAAAGCAAGCCTCAATAGATACAAGAAATTGAAATAACCCTTTGTATCTTACCAGACTACCATGGATTAAGGCTGAACTTTAAACCAGGTGCAGTGGCACATTTCTGTAATCCCAGAACTCTGGGAGGCAGAGGCAGGCAAATCTCTGTGAGTTCCAGGCTGGCTTGGTCTACAAAGTAAATCCAGGACAGCTAAGACTACACAAACTAACCCTGTCTTGAAAAAATAAGCTGACTTCAACAAGAGAAAGCACACAAACTCACAGAAGCCAAACAACTCTCTCTTCAATGACCACTGGATCAGGGAGGAAATAAAGAAATTAAAGACTTTCTAGAATTCAATAAAAATGAAGGCACAACATACCCAAACTTATGGAACACCATGAAAGCAGTGCTAAGAGGAAAGTCCATAGTGCTACATGCCTTCATAAAGAAATTGGAGAGACCCCATCCTAGCAATTTAAAAGCACACCTAAAAGCCCAAGGAAAAAAGGAAGCAAACACACTCAAGAGGAGTAGACAGCAGGAAATAATCAAACTCAAGGTTGAAATCGATAAATTAGAAACAAAAAGAACAATATAAAGAATCAATGAAACCAAGGGCTGTTTTTTTTTTTTGAGAAAATCAACAAGATAGACATACCCTTAGCCAAACTAAAAGACAGAAAGACATTATCTAAATTAACAAAACCAGAAATTAAAAGGAGAGCATAACAACAAACACTGAGGAAATCCAAAGAATCATTAGGTCTTACTTAAAAACCTTGTATTCCACAAAATTGAAAAATCTAAACAAAATGGATGATTTTCTTGATAGATACCCTTACCAAAGTTAAATCAAGATAAGGCAAACAATTTAAATAGTTAAAAGTTTCCCAACCAAAAAAGCCTGGGCCAGATGGCTTTAGCACAGAATTCTACCAGACCTTCAAAGAAAACCTATTACCAATTCTCTTCAAACTATTCCACAAAATAGAATCATAAGGAACATTGCCAAACTCATTATATGAGGCCAAAGCCACCATGACACCTAAACCAAAAAAAGACACAACAAAGAAAGAGAAGTTCAGACCAATTTCCCTTATGAACATTGATGCAAAAATACTAAAAAACATAATCCAGTAACACATCAAAAATATCATTCCCCATGAACAAGTAGGCTTCATCCCACAGATGCTGGGATGGTTCAACATTTGAAAAATCCATCAATGTAATCCACCATAAAAAGAAACTAAAAGAAAAAAACCATGTGATCATCTTATTAGATGCAGAAAATGCCTTTGACAAAAATCCAACACTCCTTGATAAAAGTCTTGGAGAAGGGAGGAGGCCTTGATCAGGCTGTAAAGTGATTAAATACATTAATTAATGGAAAGCCAGGCTTGGTGGCACACACCTGTAATCTCAGCACTCAGGAGGTAGAGTCAGGCGGATCTCTGTGAGTTTGAGACCAGCCTGGTCTACAAAGTGAGTCTAGAACTGCTAAGGCTACATAGAGAAACCCTGTCTTGAAAAACCAAAATTAATTAATTAATGGGAAAAAAAAGAAAAACTAGGGTTTCACTATACATCTCAGGCTGGCTTTCAACTTGATAATCCTGCTTTGGCTTCCTGAGTGCTTTTACATTTGTGTGCCACTAGGCCCAATCTCTATCTCTTGGATTTTTGTTTTGTTTTTCTGAGACAGGGTTTTGTCTGTGTAGCTCTGGCTGTCCTGGAACTTGCTCTGTAGACCAGGCTGGCCTCAAACTCAGATATCTGCTTGCCTCTGCCTCCCAAGTGCTGGGATTAAAGGCTTGCCCCACTACTGTCTGGCTTATTCTCTTTTTTAAAAACCTATTTGTGTTTTATATTTTAAAGTTTCTTATAGGCATCATAGAGTCATGTGTTTTAATTTCTGACCAGGTGTCTGGGTTCGCTAAGAACTCCTGCTCAGGCCACTCACTTTCTTAGAGGAGGTTTTGCTAACTAGAGGATCATTTCCTCACTATGAGTTAGTCCTCTCTTCTGTCTCATCTGGATGAACATTCAAGGATTTATTATTACTTTCTTTCTTTCTTTCTTTCTTTCCGAGACAGGGTTTCTCTGTGTAGCATTGGCTGTTCTGGAGACTTGCTTTGTAGACCAGGCTGGCCTTGAACTCACAGCAATCCATCTGCCTCTGCCTCCCAAGTTCTGGGATTGCAGGTGTGCACCACCACACCTGGCTATTTTTACTTTCTAAGGACACTGTTTCAGACAGCAGGGGCATACAAACTTATGCCAACCTATGATTACTCAAGAATACTTGAGAAGTACTGGGGTCTACACTGGAAAAAGTTGGGAAGGCAGAAAAGAGAACTATATTTCTATAAAAGAAGATTTCACTGATAGAAAAAAAGTCACATGTTTTGCATTTCAAGAAAGTGTTTCAGTTAAGAGGAAAAGTAAAGGCTGATGTGTGGCCCAATGATAGAAAACACTTTCCTAGCATGCACAGGGCCCTAAATCCAGTCTCTAGTACTGCAAAACCAAAGTGACCAACTTCAGGGTATTCCAGTCCTGATAGGTCTGTTGGGGCATGAAGAGCATCTCTCTGAAAGGTTGAGAGCACTTTCTCTATGCCCAGTGTATTGATTTCCTACTTCTGTTTTAATAGTCTGTCACAAATTCCATGGCTATTTTTCTTTAAGATTTATTTATTTGATGTATATGATAATGCACACCAGAAGAGGGCATCAGATCATATTACAGATGGTTGTGAGCCACCATGTGCTTGCTGGGAATTGAACTCAGGACCTCTGGAAGAGCAGACAGTGTTCTTAACCTCTGAGCCATCTCTCCATGGCTATTTTTATTCTTTAGAAGTCTAAAATCATGGTGTAGGGGAAGGCTGAGTTCCTTCTAGAAACTTGTAATGAGAATGTGTTATCTGGCCCTTTGTACTTTCTGGAGACCGTTGGATCATGGCTGTCCCATTGTCACATATCCTGCTAGGAACTTCACCTTCCTGCTTTGTGTAAAGTACTCCATTGTAGTATTGGATGAGCCTGCCTAAGAATACAAAGATAATCTCTCTAGTTCAAGGATCTTAACTTCAATTTCATTGGGAAGGCCTCTTTAACCATGCAAGTAACACAGTGGGTTCTAGAAATTAAGGTGTAAGCATATCTGGAGAGCCATGGCTTAGTCATCTATAGCGGTTAGAAGATTGACTAGGTAGGCAGAATATAAGACCTTCAAGTTCTAGATCTATTCTGGTGTTTACCCTGACCAGATTTGTGTGAACCATTCTGTTCTCTGGATATAAGCTTGTTTGCTTTTGTGTAAGTTGTCTAATTTTTAACATATTTGTGAGTGTTTTATCTGCATTCATGATCTGTACTACGTGCATGCTTGGTACCCATGGAAGCCAGGAGTGTGTTGGAGCCCCCCTGCAACTTGAGCCTTGCATGGTTGTGAGCCACCGTGTGTGCACTAGGAACTGAACCTGGGTTCTCTGCAAGAGCAAGTGCTCTTAATCACTGAACCATCTCTTCAGCCCCTAAGATGATTACTTTTGATTTATAGGTTCTATCAAAGATGGCAAGGATCAAGTGGCATCAGATTCACGGCTAATCCTCAACAAAGGTTGCTTCCTTCAGGTAGAAAGTGAGTAGGGATGCCCTGGACACAGGAACTGAGCATGACTGTATTGGCTTTCATCTAGATGTATACATTCTTAGCTGTAGGGCCCTGAACAAGTTTTAACCATTTGGCCTGTTTTCACACATGTCAAATGGAGCCATCTTGCTGTAGTTGTGGATAGGCCTGGACATAGCAACGTTTTATTATTTGAAGGCTTAACTGGTCCCAAGTGTGCTTCCTGGTTTGTCCTTGGTTGTTCTGTAAGGAACCTGAGTAACTGTCTTGAAAGTAACCTTTATTTATTCTTTGCCCACATAGTTCTCAGTCCATTTGGGTGGTTTTTTTTTTGAGGGAGTCACTGGGACAAATTGTCTGAGATGAAGGCAGGCCTGTTCCTCATTGCTCCATCATTACTACTGAGTTAGCAAGTGTAACTGAAAAGGCCTAGTGACCACTGCATTGGCACAGCCAACAGCAGTCTTTCAAACAACTCATTGGTTTTACCCCTCCAGACACTGCTTTAACTAGAGTTTCTGTTTTCTGAAGTAGAAGAGCAAAAACTCAGATTAAAAGAAAGAATTCAAGGATCACAGTACATAGGCCAGGCTTATCAAAACAGGAAGAAGCACTTAATGCCCAATGTCACCCCTCCCCCCATGGAACATCCAGAATAGGGACTGTCCAGCCCCAACTTATTTATTTTTAGGGCTTGAAGGCATTACTTCAGTGTGATTTTAATTTTCTAAATTTCAAGTTTTTAAGAGTTTAAGGTAAAAAGTGACTAGAGTAACCCATTATTTCCACACATGCTTCAGGAAAGCAGCTCCATTACAGCTCAACACTTCCCAAAACAATTCAGCAAAAGGCTGTTGGTTCTGCAGATGTTCTCTCAGCTCCAGCTTCTGGCTGTGATGAACACTGCTTGAGGCTGGCTGCTCAGGGTTCCTCTTTCCTCTTAAGCTACTTGCCACTTAACTTATCCTAACTGAAATGGAAAGGGATTGGAGCAGTAGTGAAAGGAGAGAGTGTTGGGAGCCTGGAGGTCATGCTTTGGAAAACGCTTACACCTCCATCAACCTCAACATGATGATGAATTTATTTAGAAGCGTAAGGTGGAGGAACTCACCAGTGACTGTCCTTGCCAGTCTCCTTGCGAAGACAGTCTTTAGAACTAATCTCTTCCATTCTGTGACATAAACTCAACCAAACTCCCAGAAGCCTCCTTTAACAGTGCCAAACCAAATGTTACAAAGTTGGCTATATAGATGGATAGCCCCAGGGTGGGATTTATTAACTAAACATTCTTTTAAAACAATTATCACATAATTTCTGAATTCTACAGAAGAGTCAAAGTGAGAATATCAAATGTTATATAATAAATTGTCTTTGAAATAATACATCTGGGCACCAAATATACTTTTGCTAGTGTATACTTTTCTTTGGTTCTTAAAGTCAGAGGCTTTGGAGCTCAGTGGGAGAGTGCTTATCTAGCATGCTCAAAGCCCTGGTTTCCATCGTCAGCACTGCAAAATGGGGGAAAAAGCCCAACAAGCAAGCATACTGTGGATTTTGATCTTGGGGTGGGGGGGAGAGGGGTGGTGGTGGAGCCTGGGATTGCATCAGCTGGCTTGCTCTCTACATTCAAACACTTCTTTGACACAAACAAATGTTCATCTCCCACTGAAAATGTACACATTCTTATAAACCCAGCAGACTTTGTTGGCTGTAATAGGATATATTTGTAGTTTAAAGTCTTCATAATGAATTACCAGAACAGTTATCTATTAACAAGCAAGTGAGCTGCCTAGAGAATCATGGGAGAATGGCAAAGTAGAAGGATCCTGAGGGTCCTAGAAGCCTACAAGTAGAACATTATGATAGGCAGATTTGGGCGCAGGGGTCCCACTCAAACTAAGGCACCAGCCAAGGACAATACAGGCAGTAAATCTTAAACCCCTACCCAGATCTAGCCAATGGACGGAACACTCTCCACAGTTGAGTGGAGAGTGGGATATGACTTTCTCACGTACTCTGGTGCCTCACCTTTGACCATGTCCCCTGGAGGGGGAGACCTGGTGGCACTCAGAGGAAGGACAGCAGGTTACCAAGAAGAGACTTGATACCCTATGAGCATATACAGGGGGAGGAAATCCCCCTCAGGAACAGTCATAGGGGAGGGGAATAAGGGGAAAATGGGAGGGAGGGAAGAATGGGAGGATACAAGGGATGGGATAACCATTGAGATGTAACAAGAATAAATAAAGGAGAGAAAAAAACAAGCAAGTGAGGTAGGTAGAGGCAGAAACAATCATTTTTTAATCTATTTTTCACTACTGATTTACTCAACAACCTTTGACAACTTGAAAATGTTTACCACAAAGTTATGCCATGAGACCATATAACTCTGATTACAAGACAGACTCCCAGAGAGCTGGGTAGAATGAGTATTATTAACAATATTGTTGTGTAACCTGTCCTTTTAGACGGGATTCATGTCCCTGGCTATTTTACATGATGACTCTACAGTCTTTATGTTACTGGCCTAACGAAATCATGGTTTCTGGCAAAGTACAAAAGGGTTTTCTTTGACTCGTGGTATTGACCTGAGTTGTGAATATGTGCTCTTTCTTTGAGACAGGATCCTGTTATGTAGCCCGGGCTATCCTAGAAGTTATCTTCCTGCCTCAGCCTCCAATGCTGGGATTCTAAGAGTGTGTCACCATACCCAGATGATTTGTGGTTCTAAACATTCAATTTTCCCTCTCCAACCTCCCTTTAGTTTGCTTTCATGGGTATGATTTTTAAACATTCAGTAAATTCATCAATTAAAAAATCAGTATGCCAAAATAGAAAATAACCACACTGACAGTAGTTAACAGTTTTTATAATTTAATGAAAAAGTATTGATAAAAAGGTGACATTTGAAAAAAGATTGAATTCCTCTTCAAAACTTGAATTATATAAGATGGAAAACATTAACAAAGTTAAGAGGTAATACTTCAAATAACAAGATGTAGCAGATGCATTTTGTGGCATTTGGAATGTATACAACTGAAGGCTCATTTTTTTGCTCGGGAAAATTCTGTAAAAAAAAGAAGAAATTACCATTTTATCTCCCTGACTCCAATGATATTTCAGGCAATACTCTCTCAGTGGCATTACATATAGAATTTGGCTAAAGCACTGTTTCTGTGTTTGGCCCTCCACACACTCAGAATTCAAAGGCATGAAAGGCCACAGGCAACCCATTGGCCTTTAAGGTAAGGAAATTACAACTCAGCTCCATTATACTCTCATTATCACAAAAGTGTCAAATTGATGTGAGCCCCATGAGTATTCAAATAAGCACTGAAGCTGAGGATATGAAGAGAGGAAGTTCTCTTCCTAATTTTTCAACTAAGACACAGGACACCTACTACATGTCATGGTATGTTCACACATGTTCATAGGCACAAAATAAACATTTTGAAGATGCAGCCAGAGAGGCAAAATACAGAGGTTTTCAAAGAAGGAGAAAACAAGATCCCAAAGAAGCCTTTAACAAGACTCTAAGAATGAAAGTGGGGGACAAGCAAACTGCTTAGTTTCCTAGCTCCATAGCATTGGCACCTACTGCAGCTGGCTTCTTTTACCAGCACGAAACTTCAGAAATCGAAAATGGACTCTTATTTGAAAATTCTCTCTATATGTTCCCAAACTAGAAGAAAGAGAATATTATTTTAAGGCTAAGAAGAAAAGGGAGCTGAGAATTACAGTCTGCCTAACATTTTTACAAACTGCTACTTTCCCCTTTTTCTTAAAATGGGAAGCTGACTTGTTTCTTCCTCTGCTTCAAAATTCTCTTCCTCTAGAAATGAATCAAGGCCGATTATTTGGTAATGTGGTACAAGCAAGTTCTGAAAAATGGCTCCAACTTTTATGCTTGGGAAATTGCCTTGGATTCAAAATTCATACAAAGCTAAATTATATCCATGTGTTAAACACATGCTTTCAAATTTCTGACAATAAAAATCTGTTTCAAAATTAAAGCAGGTAAGAATACTTAAGCCTCTGTGCATTACACTATATTTTAATTATACCTCAATAAAAATTTTATAAACATTAAAGCAGGTGTACAAAAACTGTCAGCCAAACTTTAGTCAAACTTATTTGAAAACAACACAAAAAACCCTGACCTGGTACAAATATCCCAGAAAAGGTCACACTTTGGGAAAGGCTCTGGATGTCTTCACAAATGCCTTGAGAAGCAGAGCATTTTCCTTGGAAGTAGTACTTTTGTACTTTGTAAACACTATCCACAAGTTAGCTTGTTAGCTGGATGAGAGAGTTGTGAGTGTGTCCCCCAACAAGCAGGTCTAGGAACAGGCACTGGACACTTAGGAGAACTGACTTTGTTAGGTATGATACTGTGAAAGAAACTCAACCCTGCATGAAGCAAGGAAGACAACAGTAAGTGACAGTATCTAGGAATGCTACTCTCCTGCTCTCTCCCTTGAAGAGGTTTTACAGATGCCAGTGGAATTAGAAACTTTCTACAGACATGAGCTTTAAGGAGACACATGTTATAGTTTCAAAAGGTAAGTAGTTTTAGTGTCTGTCATGTTCTCTTGCAAAGACATTGACAATGCAAGGATTCTTAATACATGATTAATCAGTGTGTTAATGTAACCGGAAAGCTGCCCTGAAGTATTCACTGAGCAAATACTCTGGGCAAAACTGTTCCCAGCAGCCTCTGACAAAGCAACCTCAGACAATCTGCAACTCTTGCAATGTGCTTATAAAAACTAGACCTGAAACCTTTTCAAAAATTCAAACCATCATTTCCCTGCAATTCTTCCTAACATACACTAGAATCCTTTTGGTGTTTAGATTTTCCCCAGTATATAGGGAAAAAGGCAAAGGCTGGGTTACCCTTAGGCGTTTCTGATCACCTTTGCATTGAGCTGTGGGAATGAGGATGTGTCCTGCTTTTCCCCTGGGACTCCCGAGCAGAGTCATGGGGAGGATTCTCTCTATCAGAACTCTCTCTCTTTACCCTTACTGTTTCTTTATTCCCCTCCCCTTCTGCTTCTGAATCACTAGGTTCCAAATCAGGGCAATACCCATCGGTTTCCTGATATGAGGTTCTTCCTGTGGACCGCCTGAGAAACTGTCTACCCCACAACTGCTCCTTAGTGCTCACACTCTTAGCTGGCTTAACACAATATGGGAGGTCCTCAGTGGGCTTCACCCATGTATTGGTGGCCTCCTTAAAGGACCTGCTGAAATGTTCTATACCAGATTTTCTAACATTGCCCTGACTGGGCAAGTGAGAGCTAAGCACGGACTCCTGGTCACACAACACCTCATCTGAATTCTCTCTCTGGGTGACATTCCCAGACCAGTTGCCCTCCAGGCCGTTGGAACTGCCAAGCCTGGAGTTAGGCTGACTCTTCCCATTACCCATAGAGGCCTGTCCATGTAGGGCAGCCTGAAGGGCCAGAGGTTTCCCTAATGATTGCCCATGATAGAACTCTGCAGACAGAGCTCTCCGAGCAGGACTAGAACTCCTGGGAGAATGGCTTCGGCTAGCCGGCAGACAATTACTCTTGCTTTCTAGTGGATATCTTGGATATCTTTTCATATCCATAGCCAGTGGCTCCTCAGGCATCTGTGGGCTCCTTTTGCTGTGACCAGGCGAGCTGCTGCCAGAAGAGGAGGGTTGGTGCTCAGTTTCAGTGGAGCTGTCTCTACCATCTTCTGAGGCTGATTTAGGCATTTTTATCTTTAAGGTAACTTGTGGTGGTTGGTACAACAATGAGTTTTCTAGGGCATCGGTCAAAGAAGCTCCTAAGATCAAAAAGAAAGATTTGTTTAACAATTGATTTAATTATTAGCATATATATGTATCGCAAAGTGAGTTCACAAACCTATTGTTCCAAATGTGTAATGAACACCTGTCTTTGATGAGCATGGACACCATGGTGAGCAGCTGCAGTGAGCTGCAGTAGAGGATGAACCCAGAGTACCCCAGAAGATACTATCCATGGCTCCCAAGATTTTCATCTTTGCTTTCCTAACCTACAAAATAATAGCAACAACTAGTGTGCTCTGTCTTACGTCCCTATTGCCACATCTTTCATTTCTTTGTGTACGTGTGGGTGCAATTGTACATGTGTACACTCACGTGGAGGCCACAGGCTGAGGCTGGTTGTTTTCTTTACCCATTCTCTACTTATTATTTGAGACAAGGCTTTTTACTGAATCCTGAGCTTAACAACTGGCTACACTTAGCAAACTTCTGGGGTCCTCCTGTCTCCACCTAACCAGTTCTGGAATCACACCACAAGGGTGTGCACCACACAAGCTTTTTATTTGAGTGTTGGAGATTGAACTTCACTAACAGATCTCTTCCCCTAGACTTTTTCTTGCATTTCATTCCTATAAAGAATGTCACTTGCAGTGGTTTGGAATGCTTTCTTTGTGTGTTTATGATTGGGCAAGGTGTGCCCCAAACACCGACATTTCTGGTCTTATTCTCCTAGCCTTTCTGGGCATCCCCAAACAAGTAAAATAGAAAACCTCAGAAACACAGTGCAGGTTTTAGTGGGGCAAAGGTAAATAAATATTTAACCTGGCACTGGAAGCGGTGAGTGGTTACTGAATATTTATGCCCTTAATCTATATGATAGCATGATTAGAAATGACCATTGTGGGGATGTGGGATAATTTAAAAAATATTATTGGACCAATGTATGGGCACAACGTGTGTGGAGGTAGATGACAATTTTATGGTATCAGTTCTTTCCTTCCATCTTTACATGAGTTCTAAGGATCAAACTCAGGCCACCAGGCTTTCAAAGCAAGTGTTTATACCTGCTGAGCCATCTTGTTGGCCCTGGGCAAGGTTTGATAGTGGTAGAGGCCAGCAGGAAGGAATCATAACATATAGGATTATCCAGGGAAGTAGTAATTATCTGGATATTGGCCTTTGCCCATTATCATCTTACAATACATAGCTTTATAAAAATGAGATATAAAGAAGATGGCTTGCAGGTGTCCTAAAGGGCAGCATGCATTCCCTGAGGGTCTATTTTGAATAACTACAGCTACCATCTCTGCTAGGGCTTGCCACCTGTTGTTGCTGTAAGCCATATTCTCATAATCAAGCTACTTGGCTGAGTCTAATCTTGTAGCTCACAGGGGACACCTCCCTATTATCCTTTGCTTCTTATTGTTTTGGGAGTCATGTTACACACTAACCTCATGGCTGAGTAGCTACAGTCACAAATACCCCAAAAGCTTTTGATGTCTACCTGACATCTTCTTTCTATACATGTATCTTAGTTTATGATTGGCTTTTAGCAGATGCAGATTCTATACATTTTGCCCAATAACCTATAGTGCTCAGATTCTTCCACCTATCTCTCTATAAAGAGAAGCACAGGGAGGTGTCACTGTATATGACTGTCAAGATTCTAGTCACACTTCCAGTTTGGGTTACTGCAATTATCATCACCCATCTCTATCACCAAGGGGATAGTGTAGGGATTCTCTCTTTTTCCTGCCTCCTCTGCCAGAATTTTTAAAATGTGTATTTTATTTATTACAATTTATTCACATTACCCCTCTTGTTGACTGCTCTATCCTCTAGTTTAGTTCCTAGTCCCTAGTACAGTGGTTTTCAACCTTCCTGATGCTAAGATCCTTTAATACAGGTTCCCCATGTTGCCATAACCCTCCCACCAAATAAAAGTATTTTCGTTACTTCATAACTATAATTTTGCTACCATTATGAGCCATAATGTAAACAGCTGTGTTTTCCAATGCTCTTAGGTGATCCCTGTGAAAGGGTTGGTTGACCCCCAAGGGGCTGCAACCCATAGGCTGAGAACCACTGCTCTAGAAGGTTCTCAATAAATATTAGTGATTTAATAAAAAGATGAGAAATATATCTTTTAACTTCTGGCTGAGAACGACTTTTAAGAGAATCTGTTATGAGTAACCCTGGAATTAAATGTTTTTTGGGAGCTGGGAGCTGGTGCTAGCTTCTTGACTTTTTTTTTAAAGTTTTTCAAGACAGGGTTTCTCTATGTAGCTTTGGCTGTCCTGGACTCACTTTGTAGACCAGGCTGGCCTCGAAATCACACAATCCACCTGCCTCTGCCTCTGCCTCCCGAGTACTGGGATTAAAGGCGTGCACCACCACTGCCCGGCTAGCTTCTTGATTTTAAGTGAATTTGGTAATTACAAAATACTTTCATGGTTGTAATTAATGGCATAAAATTTTGTCTGGGATCTAGATTATGTACCTCAGACTTACAACTCCTCTAACCCTACCCTGGAATTTCTTTTCCATCCTTATTTATTGGGAAGGAAGCATGTTTCTTCTCAGGAATTTCTTACCATGCAAGTTGACAGTAAAATATGCTGCATTATCAGGATTAGATGGAAGAAAATGAAACAATCTTTAAATGGCACAACAGATACACAATTAAACTGTAAAAGCAGTATACACATAACCAAATCCTCTATATTCGCTCAGACAACTTTAACAAACAGGTTACCTTCTTCTGCCATTTCCTCATTGATAAGCCGGACTTGCAAAGCAAAGATCTGTTCCTGTACTTTGGTGTGTGACAGTTTCAGCTTCTCTCGCCTGCTTATCATATAGCAAAGATTTCGGACCTGCAAGAAAATCCCCAGCAAATAAACATTTTTGTCACATTAAGCAAATTCACAGTTCAAATTGTTCAGCTACATTGAAGACCACTGGGTTCGGGTGGCTGTGAGGAATGAAGACAAGACCCAAGGGCCACAGACCAAGACCAAACCAAAGGAATTACTACAGCAGGACAATCATGAGGACATGGTCCCTATGTAAATCTGCTGTAAGAGCAAGTGTTTCAAGGTTCTCTCTGAAACCTACTCTCTAGTCTACACTGTAACATAATCAATATTTATGTATACATTTCTAGGTGAGAAGATAATGGTATCATACTGTAGCTTTCCCTTTCTATCCCAGAGTATAAATGATAGCACTTGGCATCTGTACCATCAGGTCTGGCTCATTTCTAGAATTATACAATTATGAAATTCCCTAAGGTAAATACAGCACAGCACCTAACTTTTCAATTTTTGTAGCACTTAATTTACCTGATGAATATATCACGAGTTAAATTACCCAGTGAGGTGGCTATCACCCAGAGATGATTTTAACCCCTGGGGGCAATCTGGTAGAGCTGGAAAACAATTTTGGTTGTCTAAACCAAGTTTATAAGCAGTGATACCGGCATCTAATGGGTTGAGATTAGAGATCACTGATGCTGCTAAATAGCCTATCCTGCCATTTATAATAAAAGGCAATAAAAGTCCATAACAAATAACTAGGGAGCTCAAAATGTCAACATGTCAATAGTGCTGAGTTTGAGAAACCCTGAGACAGTGCATTTTGGGACAAAATTTATTCTTTAGGCTCCAGTCTCAAGAATATGTTAATAAAATATAGCCACGCCATTTTAGACTCAACAGTGAATTAAAAAGTGAATCAACTGAGAATAATACATAGAGCATAATGCCTAAAGCCTCTCCAATCAGTTGTCAAATTTTAAACAGAACCCAACATCTGCGTCACAGTGAACTCAGACGATAAGGAAGGACACAGAAGCTCACACTATAAATAGAGTGGTCATTTTAAAACTGGAAGTGATATCGGCTATCTTTATGCAGACATTAGTTAGAATTGGTCATCTTACCCTCTCTAGGTCCTGCCGCAGGTGCATAAACATTCTCATGCGAGTGTGAATGTTTTCTTCTTTTGGCTGTACCAAGCCATTTTCTTCTTCCTCTTTTGGAGGAATTAATGGCTTATTGAAGTTGCTTTTGCGCTTGAGTTTCCAGTAGTTATAGATGAAGTCAACAGTTAACACAGATAACTCCAGCTCTTTGGCAACATCTTCTACCTGGACCAAAGTGTAAAATTCTTCCTCTAGCTCACGAAGCTTCTGTGCCCGTAGGCTGGTTTTTTCACTTTTTGCCTGGCTCTGCTCACCAGCTCTGGGGTGGTGGTGTTCATCCTCCCCAAGTTTTGGCTTGTTTTGGCTATGCTTGAGGCAAAACGACTTGAACTTCACCTCATCCCCTTCATCTAGTATGGTCTTCATTTCCAGACCGTGCTCAAAGGCACAGGTGACATGGAATGCAGTGATACAGCTTTTTATAGAGCACTGAAAGAGAAAGAATGTGTCAATGCAGAGGACAGGAAAAGGACTGAGCTTATATCTATGAGCTTATAAAAAGAAAGACAGCAGGAAGGATTGAACATGACAAATATTTAACAACAACAAAAAAAGATGAAACAAAAAGAAAAACAGAAAAGTATCTTACAAGTAAGACATTTTTTATAAATTACCCAGGAAACTTGCTCATATAGAAAACAAACAAACAAACAAAAACAACAAACCAGGCAAAAATATGAAATTCCCATTTTGAGGTTTCAATTCAAGCAGCAAACATTCACTTGACTTTTTTGAGGAGTCTCTGATTTATGTAAACTTATATGCTTTCTTCCCTGTGTTCTCTACATCAATATATGCTTTTAATATAGTACTTTTCACATACTACTTACTAATAACTGAAAAATTCCTGGCCATAAAGCTTAAAACAGAAGCTATGTCAACTCCCTATGCACCAGTATGTCATTAATTCAGGCAACACCATAAACTACTGAAAAAGCAATTGCTCAGAACAAATAAAAGACATAGCTAATATTGTTGGTAGCACATCCATGGCTCTAAAAGGTCACAGGAACTTCAATACCTTAACACTTAAGAACATAATACCTAATACTTAAGTTCCTAAAATTGTTCTTATACAGCTGAGCTATCCATTAGACTAGACAACCAGTCATGAAAGACTACTTGAATTTAAATTAATTGAAATGGGGCCAAAATGTTGTTCCCTGTAACACTTGTTGTGTTGCATGTGTGATGCTCTGGGTTTCATCCCCTAAACTACGGGAAAAAAAAAGTTAATTAAAATTACATACAATGAGGACCAATGGCTCAGCAGGTAAGGAAGCCTGTCATCAAAACTGATGACAAATTCAATCCCTAGGACCCACATGGTAGAAGAGAGCTGAATCTTACAAGGTGTCTTCTAATCTCCCTCAAAAAATACATGTTATTTTAAAAATGACATACAATGAAACATTTAACTCAGTCACATTAGCTACATTAAAACTAGATTAATACATACACATACACAAAACACACACACACACACACACACACACACGAACATTTCCATCACTGTAGTCAATTTTACTGGAGAATATGGTTACAGATATTTTAAAATTAAGTTTGTACAATTCTGCCACTCTCTGATAGATTTAACACATTTATTAAGTACTACTATGGGCCATACACTGACTATTCATAGACAGAATAGGAAGAATTTAGCCAGCTGGGTGCTGTAGCACGCAGACAACTGTAATCTCAGCATTCAGAGAGACAGAGGCAGAGGCAGGTGGATCTCTGAGAGTTCTAGGCCAGTCTGGTCTATAAAACAAGTCTGAGACAGCCAAGGCTACCCAAAGAAACCCTGTCTCAAAAACAACAACAACAACAACAACAACAACAACAACAACAACAACAAAAAACAAAACCACACTTAAACAAATTCAACAGCATTAAAAAAAAATTCAGGAATAGGGCATAATTCTAAGATTATCTAATCCAGCCTTGCATTTATTAATTAAACTTCTTTTCAAGCACCCACAGTTGAGATATCTTACATTCGTCATCAGTCAATAAAATGCACCACAGGCTTGTCTACAAGCCAATTTATTTAGGGGCATTTTCTCAATTGACTTATTTTTAAAATGACTCTAGCTTGTGTCAAGTTGACATAAAATTAGACAGCACAGTCAGTTTTTATCAGGGGGGCACTTCCCTTTATAAACAATAAAATGTTATAGTTAAGATAAATAAAATGAGCCAACATAAAAACTTTTAAAGCAAGATAAAGGTTCATATTTGTCAGATGACAAGTCTGCAACCTGTTATGCTAAGCAGCAGTGAACTAAATGAGACATCCCTAAGTTATGTCATTACCGAGATCCCTTTTACTTAAGGTCTGCAGGCAAATCTAATTTCAACCAGTCTGCAGCTTAAATGCAGTACGTCTATGGAATGAAAGGCCAGTCCTTCCTTTCTACTTATAAGCGGAGCTACCTTATTATGTTTGGAACAGAAAGTGAAATGAACATTGTACCTCAGATATCTCAGAAAATATTACCTGTACTACCTACCACATGTAACATAGATGCCTATGAAAATGATTTTTAAAACTAGTCACCAGACTGTATTTATTCAAATATACCTTTTAACACCCAAATAATTTGTTTGCAGAAGCATCTATCTAATCATCTGGATCTTAAAGTCATTGACAGTTAATGGATGAAACTCATAGCTTATTCCTACTCAGAATGAATTTAATATATGAGCTCTGACACTAAAAAATGAAGGTTCAATACTACTATGAATATATTATTTACAGAAGGGGTGTCACTATGTTGTTCAGGCTGGCCTTGAACTTCTGAGCTGAAAAGATTCTCTTTTGCCTCAATTTCCTGAGTAGGTGGGCCTAAGGTGTGTATCACCATTTTTGGCAACCAATATGAATGTTGAAAAGAATAGGTCAAGGGTTGGAGAGATGGCTTAGTGGTTAAGAACATTTACTGCTCTTTCAGAGGATCCAAGTTCAACACTCAGAATCCATGCTGGGTGCCTCACAACCACCTGTAGCTTCAGCTCCAGGGGATTAACACCCTCTTCTGGTCTCTGGGGGAACCCACACATACACATAAATAAAAATAAATCTTTGGAAAAACAGGCCAAATAGTCCAGAAGCAACATCTGAAAAGATTTCCACAAATGGTATGTGGAATGGCACCACCCTGCACAGAGTAGAGAGCCTCTTAAGTGATTTCTGGATTAACAGGACACTCTTACTGGCACCGTGAGTCAGATCAACTTAGTTTTAGCTCAGTTCACCACTTCTCAGTGGACTTACCTGAATACAAGCTCCTGTTTTCACTTTGCAAAGGTTGCAAACTAAGGCCCACCGGCTAGGTGGGATATGGGAGATTTTCGTGATAGGTTCCATTCTCTCAGGACAAGCAATGCTAACCTACAAATAAAAACATCATCATAAGGCAGAAGCATTAAGACATCTCAGAAACACTTTTCACAAACTAAAAATGATGTTATATGAAGCTGAGAACATTAAAACAATGAGGTAAACCATATCTTCCAAGGTTAGTATGGAACTAAGAATACACAATAGATGTTTCTTTCCACTGATCAGTCCTTCAATCATTTCTAGTAATGTAAACAATTCATATATGTGATGAGAGTACAAGAGTGTAGACTACATAGGCATGGTTATCTTAAAGAATCAAGATGTATCCATCTTTACTTAGAAGAAAGCTTCTAAAGAAAGGAAATGAAGCTCAGAAATTCTAGAATCTCTCTTAAGTCTGAGATTATACCACGTGCCTTACTATTTCATTTAACCGGTAAGACAGGTAGTGACAGATCTTTATATTTTGTTTACACAGCAGCATAATATTGTTGGAAAGTAGCAGCAAATTTATGTAATGAAGAGACTGTAGCATGTAATTGGAAAGGATGAGGATGATACCACTTCTAAACCCCAATCTTTAAGACTATGTAACTATTATCATCTTACCCTACTCTCTCAGCCAAAGTAGCTTCAAAGTGAAATTAAGTCTTTGGGAATGCTGAAAGGAAAGGGATACTTTAAAAAGGATGGAAAAAATTTCCATATGGAAACAAAGGGTCATGTAACTACTGGTAAAAAAAAAATTGCTCTAGTTTTTTAAAAACAACTTTATACATGCCTTTTTTTGGTTTTTTTGAGACAAGGTCTCTCTGTGTAGCCTTGGCTGTCCTGAACTCACTTTGTAGACCAGGCTGGCCTTGAACTCACAGCGATCTGCCTGCCTCTGCCTCCCAAGTGCTGGGATTAAAGGCATGCGCCGCCATACCCGGCTATACATGTCTTTTAAAGAAATAAACTTTATAAAATTTTCATTTTATTTTACACGTATAAGTGTTTTTCCTGTTAGTCATATGCATGCAGTGTTCACAAAGGCCAGAAGAAAGCACTGGATTCTTTGGAACTGGAGTTACAGATAGTTGTAAGCTACCATGTGGTTGCTGGGATTTGAACCTAGGTCTTTTGGAAGAGCAGCCAGTGCCCTGGATGATCTCTCCAGGACCATAAAGAAAAAGGCTTTAAAAAGTAAGTAACTATCAAACAAAGATGATTCTTCTAGTACACGTTCTGTCTAGATCAGGAAAGAGAGATCTTTAATAATTAAAAGTGTATTAGAAATAAAAAATAAAAAAAATAGAAATCAAGAATTAGAAGACTTAAGAGAAACTTAATTAACTGTGAAGTTTTATGTTTTCTTTTTGAGATAGGGTCTCTGTAGCCCAGGATGGCCCTTAACTCATGAACTTCTTATTCTAGCCTTCTGAATGTTGGGATTATAGGTGATTGGTTTTATTCTTATGTGTGTAGTGCTGGGGATCAAGCCCAGGGCTGGCACATCCCTAGTGAATACTCTCTGAGACGTGGTCTCATTATATAGCTTAGGCTAGCTTTGAGATTGCTATGCAGCCCATGTTGGCTTGAACTTTTGATGATACTGCTTTTCCATCCAAAGATGCAGGATTACAGGCATTATGATAACAGGCCTGGCTTCGACCTTTTTTCATTTTAATTTTTTGGTACTGGAAAGTTGCATTGTTTATGTTAGGCAAATACTCTACCACTTACTATACCCTACCCCATACTGTTGTTCTTGTTTGTTTGTTTACAGGGTCTAGCTATGTAGGCTGGCTATGTAAGATGGCTTCAAGATCTCAATCTTCCTGCCTCAGCCTCCCAAGTATAGAGATTATAGGAATGTACTACCATGCTCAGTTTAGAAGTCATATTGTAAGTAAGTTAGTGAATAACTACTTGCAACTAAAGGATAGGGTAGATAACAAGGAATGTAATTTTGAATAAAAGTATTAGGTATATGTTGAGTTTAAGTCCCCAAAAGAGCTTTATTAGTAAAGGACAACTAGGTGTGGTGGCCCTTAATAGCAGAATTTGGGAGGCAGAGGTAGGTGGATTTTGTGAGTTTCAGGGCAGCTAGTCAGTAATATAGTCCCTGTCTTTATTTTTTTTTTAAGATTTATTTATTTATTACATATACAGTGTACAGTGTTCTGCCTACATGTATGCCTATACACCAGAAGAGGGCACCAGATCTCATAAACCAGATGGTTTATGAGCTACTATGTGGTGGCTGGGAATTGAACTCAGGACCTCTGGAAGAGCAGACAGTGCTCTTAACTGCTGAGACATCTCTCCAGCCCAGAGTCCATGTCTTTAAAAAAGTAAACAAGCAAACAAACAAACAAAAACAAAGTAAAGGACAACCACTACAGTGGGCAAGAGTGATTGCTCATTTTATTTGTAACAGCCTAAAATTAGAGACCCAAAGCAGAATGGATAATCTATACATATAATGGTAAACTACTAAGCAACGTAAATTGATGAACTACTGATACATATACTACAACATGGAGTGCTAGCCAGACAGAAAAGAATACTTACTATACGAATTCCATTTATAATGAAGCTTAAAAACAGACAAATCTTATCTAGAGTGATAAAATTAAAATGGTTGTTACTCTCAGGAAATAAGGAAAGAAAGGAATCTGAGGGATCCAGATGCTATTTGTATGTTTCTGTGGTATTTCATGTCTTACTCTGATTTGTGACTACAGGTAGTTTAAGGTAACCTTTACTTTAAAAATGTTGTCTCTCAGACCCTTGTCTTTTTAAAAAGTAATCTACTTAAAAATAGTAAATAGTTTTAAAATATTTATTTTAAAATTATGCATATACATGTGTATGCATATGTGTATGTGTATATGTGTACAGGTGCCTCTGGAGGCCAGACACCATCGTTCCCTGGGAAGTAGTTACAGGCAGTTAGCTGTGAACTGCTTGACATGGTGCTGGGAACAGAACTTGGATCCTCTGTAAGAGCAGTATGTGCTCCTAACAGCTAAGCCACCTCCAGCCCCACACCTTGAACTTTTATGCCTCTTCTCTCATAAAAATTTATCAAATACCACTGAAAGTATCACCCACAAATACATAAGTCTGGGCTAAAATGCAGTTTTGTCCAAGAAGATCTGAGGCAGCATAGAAATCTCAGAAATACAGTTGAAAAGGAAGCATTTCCATGATCAGTCTGAGTCTGTCTAAACATTATGGGAAGAAGGGCACCCTGGAGGAAATGGGCACAAATTTGGATAGTTACTTACTTCCGGAATCCACAGGGCACAGCTGACATGAGCCCAGTGAGTCCCTGTCCTGGTGGTCTTCATGGCTCCACGTTTCTTAGGACATAAAATGCACTGTGGACTGATGCCCAGCACACAGGCGCGACATAGCCAGCTGCCTTCTGGAATTTTGAGGATGCCATAGCAAGCCTGTAGGGAGGCATGAGGAAAAGAAGGAAGAACAATTAGTATCTTTCTATTAGCATAAAAACATGCATTGATACAGTTAACCGAATACTCTCTATTTTGGGGAGAAGGGCAAATGTAGCTGAACAAGTTCATATCCAGGATTTAGTAATTTTTAAACTCTTAAAAAAAAAAAACAAGCTTGTAGCAGAATCTGAACCAAGATTAGCATGCCTACTTATGAGAACTTTAAGGAAGATAGAAAAAGACTAGGTAGTGATTCACCCCATGGTTGGCTCAACAATTAACTGAGAGTTGGATTATAGATATTTTTCTTTTTAAAATTTTCATTGAAAATAATTTTTCCCATTCTCCAAACTTCAATGTTTATGTAATAGGTCAGCTATGCAATAATGGAATAACTTCAACATGTCATGTACTGCTATGATCAAGAAAAAAAATCTGTTGGAAAATAGTAAAATTTATCAAATACAAATAAATTAATGCTTATAAAGTCTAATAGTACATGGTACATAAAAACAGTCAGCAAGTTATAGAAATTATTTGCTTGGGTTGAATAAAAAGGATACTTGTGAACTGAATCACAATAATCCATGATGAATTCTGGGAGCCTTTTAAATTCCTTATGGAATGATATTGGAAATAAAAGAATAATTCACAGAGATAGAAGATTACTTAAAATTTTTTCTAGATGCCTTCATCTTCAATTTTGTCCATTTCTCCTTTGTGTATTGCTCTACTCTATTTCAGAAGGAACATGGGTGCCTCTAGGTTCCTCACATGACTAAATATACCCTATATCATCAACTGATTCAACCTAGCAGTTCCAAAATTTCTGTGGGTTCCAAGAAAGTCACACTTAGGTGAGATCCATTAAGAGTTATCATTATCCATTTCTAATTTCTTCCTTTCCATTCCATACCATGCTTCCTTTTCCATATTCCAGACCAAATTCCTGGACTTTTATCACCCACTTTACCTTCATCCACTGGCCCCAGATGTTTGCATTTACTTCTTACACTGAGGCCCCAGACGCTGAGCATTCTTTCAGTCCCCATCCTCACGACTACTGCTCCATCCAACTTCTTGTCACACTATTCTAGAATTTCTTTTTTTTTTTTAACACTCATTCTTCACATTTTTAACCCTTCCTTTTTATTTAGTTATCAGATTCTTCTAAGTAAAATCATGCACAGCAGCAAATCCTCTTGGGATTTTTCCTGTTCTTATCTCATTTGACCACCATCATCTGCACTAGGTGATGGTTACTGCTTAAGACCTGCTTTATAGTGCTAACAAAATGAGAATGTTATTTACATAAAGAGTCCTAAGAAGAAAAGGAAAAAACACACAATAGAGACTATATGCAGCTGACAAAGCCTAAAGTGTTTCTGACCCTTTAAAGAAAAGGTTTGCTGGCCTTGCTCTCAAGTTTTCACCTCCTTATACCTTATTATCTCTTCTGACTTCCCATCACAGTTAAACACATGGTGTCCAATTTGTATAAGCAGGTCTCTCAGTTTTCTACATAACTGTCTACTCCAGTTCTCATGTCCATGTGTCTTGCTAGGCAGTTTCTCTAGTCTATCAGATCATCTTCTCTTTGTGCAGTTAAGATTTTCTTACTTTCCATACCTGGATTAAACTCTAGCCCACATTCCCAAACTCCACTCAGGCTACGTTGGCTTCTTTTCTCTGCCCTACTGCCTGACTCCCACCCTGTACGTCACATGATTTTCCTCAAACTACATAGCATCTGTGTTCTACTTTTCTCATTTGTCCTTCTGCTTCATAACCTTAGTGAGTGAGAATGGAAGGTCACTAGGAATAACTCTCCCCACTAAGTTAGCTCAAATGCCCCTTCCCCATGCTTTGAGTAGGTGTGTTGTGAGAACAAATTAATAATTTGGCTCAAGAACTTAAGCTAGACTTCCAACTAGGCTGGCTCCCATATGAGCAGGGCATCATTTTATAAGGTTCCTATCTTTGAAACTCTTTTTCTTTGAGGCCCAGAATGTTGCCAGAGAATGACAAAAACTCCTCCCAAAATTAGAGCCTGTTTGGGGCCAGTGCTTGGTTCCAAGAATGTTCTTGGTCATTCTATGAAGCACAAAATAATTTACAGAGTGAGCCTCTTTATAGAAATAATTGTCACAAAATAGAAAAAAGGCTATGTATCATAGTGATTCTCAACTTTGTATAGAGCACAAATGATGAAGGTTGTGAATTCTGCTGAGAAAATATCATGTGTGTTAATATGCTTTAAGCATAATTTCAGGATGTTAGACTCAGTGTCAACAATATTCATGACAGATATAAAAATCCTAAGAGTATGGACCATTAGCAAGTTTAATCTAATATCAGTCTAAGTATTCAACTTCTATCCTAAGAAGTAGACATGGATATACACATACACACAAAAAGACTTGGAATGGTTTTAACTTTCACACACTTTAAAAAAAATTAAGTTTGTATGATGTTAAAATCTAAAGTCTGTTGATACAAACTTCTAAAGTATGAATGTATTGTTGTCACTGAAGAACAAACAATAAACATGATGTGGTGAAGTAAAGAAGGTAAATTGTGTTTAATCAATCCAGATGCCAATATGCCATGATTCTTTTAAAGAGGAAACCAATATTCTAAAATTATCATTTAAATGACTTTATAGTCAACAGGGGGAGCTCTAACCAAAGTAGTTATGTATGATCCAAATGACACCCACTTTATAAGAATCTCAGTATTTTATTTGTATGTTTCCTGTTTTTTGAGACAGATATATTTATTCCATCCCAGATTGGCCCACCAAACTCATGAATTTCCTGCCTCAAGTATACTGTCATACCCATCTTGGAATCTCCTTTTATGAAATTTCATGTTGTAATAAATACCTAGCATCCACATATATCAGTTTATAGTCTGCAAGGCTATTGTTAATGTGTGAGATGGCCATCACTTATAGTGACTTGGTACATTTCTGAAACAAATGCCATAATTTGGGGGTGGATTATTATGTTACAGCTAATTTTGTTAGTCAAACAACCTGAAAAGAATTCACTAATATTTTGTACTAATTGTAAAAGATAAACATAGAAAATATATACAGATGACCTCTGTCTTATTTTCTTCAAGCCTACTACAGATTCTATCATTATCTGAAAACCCTTTAATAAGAAACATTTAGTTCAGAAATGTTCAGATCTTAGAAAAGTTATATATATGGTATATTATATAAGCCCAGTAGGACTTACTGCATTATACCATATAATATAATGTGTTAGTATTTTTCTATGAGTATTTGTATAAAATATGTAAAAACATATAAGTAGCCTCATATTAGCTAAATTCTGATATTGTTCCCAAATCAGTTCTGGTTCAGAATTTCAGATAAAAGTGAAATCTTCAGAAATTTCTAATTTTAGAATTAACTGTATGAGAGGACTCATGGGTCTGTATTATCAGATAGTTTAAATTCATAGTCAAGTCAGAGATTTTTGTTTCTACTGAAAAGATAATACCAATGTGAATAACTGAAACAATGAAGATAAATTCCAAACTATTTTAGAGATACAACTAAGTAAAGAAAGAGGCTAAGTCGGTGTGGTGGTCTGAATAGTAACAGGCCCCGTAGGTTCATATATTTGAATATTTAGTCACCAGAGAGTGGCAGTATTTGAAAGGATAGAAGGATTAGGAGGTGTGGCCTTGTTGAAAGAAGTGTGTCACTGGAGGGGGAGGGTGGACTTTGAGGTTTCAAAAGCCCATGCCAAGCCCAGAGTCTCGCTCTCTTTGCCTATGGATCAGGATACAGCTCTTAGCTACTGTTCCAGTGCCTGCCTGCATGCCACCATGTTCCCTGCCATGATGATAATGAGAATAAACTTTTAAAACTGCAGATAATTAATGCTTTCTTTCCATTAAGAGTTGCCTTCGTCATAGTGTCTCTTCATAACAATAGAACAGTGATAATGATAACTGATGACAAAAAACAATTTGATTTCTTCCTACAATACACAAGGTTAAGGGGAAACAGACCTGAGAAGTTTTAAGTCCTGGTTGTTTTCTATCTCCTATGTTACGCAGGCTCATTAATCTAGTCATTTTGGTCAAAACGATCTTTCTAGAATACAAATATCCTTTTAGGATTGACCTTTCACATGTGTGCCTTTTTTCCTTCCCTACCCCCAGCTTCCTGACTCTTGCTACTCTACTCCTCTATTCTTAAAGTACTCATAGATGCTTCCAATATACTTTGCCCACTCTTGACTATTTGCCATGAACATATTATATTGTCTTCTGACTGAACAGACCTTTCTGGTTTAAATGACATCTGGTTTTAGTCATTAAAATTCAACATAAGTGCCACTTGCTGAAAGTTGTTTTTGATCTTTATGTCTTCCATGCACTATTACCACAGTAGCACGGATTTAGAATCTATATAAGAACCTGGACACTACAGTAAATTGACAGTTTCTTTTTAGTCATTACACTATGGTTTTCTGGGGGTGGGCCAGAAAGGATATCTGGCTCTTCATCACTATGTCATCATAATGCAGCCCAGTCCTAGCTCAATGATGATGCTTAGTGTGTAAACAATATTTGTTAGATAAATTAATAATAATATGAATAAGATAAGCATGTTCAGAAGAGTAAAAATTCAGGTAGGAGAAATCAAGAACTGGAATGAACTATAGCTTGGAAGATATGTACACTTTGATAACTTAAGGTAGAAGACAAGATTGCATATAGGTCTGCTAATGTGTGCACGGGTGCTTGTACGTGTGTGGAGGCCAGAGGTCAATGCTGAGTATCTTCCTCAATTGCTCTCCATCTTGTTTATTGAATCAGGGTCTCTCAATGGATTTGAAGCTCGATTCAGCTAGGCTAGCTGGCCAGCAAGTACCAGGGAACCTCCTGTCTTCTGCCTCTGCAGAGCTGGGATTACAGATGTGGCCCTGCATTCAGTTCTCTACATGTGTTTTGGCAACTCAGGTCCTCACGCTTTGGCAGCAAGTACCTCACAATTTACGAAGAGATTTTTAAATTCATTGATGGCTATAAAATGGAGACAGGATAGTGCTAGCAATATTCATCACTGTACCACATGTGACCTTGTTTTACCAGAGCATAGAGCACAGGATTTGGATAAAAGTTGAAATAAGTGCTGATATCACTAACATTATCATTATTAATAAGACAGTGTGATAGAAAGAAATGTCAAATAACGAACAACCTTTCCTTATACTGTTTGTAAAACTAAGGCATTAAGACAGTCCTTTAGAGTCCTAGAATCCTGTGGTTTCTAAAAGTAGGGTTGCACTAGGTTTCTGGGAATAGTATATAGGGAGGGCCTTGGGTATTAAAATAAGAAATCTTGCTTTCTATATATAGGTTACTGATCATGGGTCAGTGATGATATCCTAGAGATTCTAAGGCAGAGAAAAATCTTCCATGTAGAGCAGAGTCTCCTAGGCAAGAAGCATAGGGACTTCCTTGATTAAATCAAATGAATAATCCCAATAGTCTAGACATGAAGTGAAACAATAAAAACCTAGGTTTAGCCTCTCAGGGATGGGTAAAGCAGCTTAGGGATCATAAGAAGTAGTATTTCTAGAGTAAGTACTAAACAACAGCCGTCTAATTTTGTTCTAGACAGGGTTTCTCTGCATAACAGAGCCTTGGTTGTCCTGGACTCACTTTGTAGACCAGGCTGACCTTGAACTCACAGCGATCCACCTGCCTCTGCCTCCCAAGTGCTGGGATTAAAGGCGTGCACCACCACACCACCAGAGTCTAATTTTTATTTTCACCTTTAAATGTAAGACATTGCCCTGATATGGGTGTTATAAATAATAATTACTGAACTTCAAAAATTCTGATTATTGGTTCATCATATAAGGACACTTGAGCAAAGCCTGATGATCTGAGTTTAGTGTCCTGAATCTTAACACTAGAAGAACCAATGCCTAAAAGTTGTCTTTTGACTTTGACATTAATGTTGACCTTGTATGAAGGGATGCTCTCCATTTGTACTAACCTGATGCACACAGACGTTACACTTATCACAGAATACCATATCATTCCCTTCTTCACTGTCTGGAGACCGGCAGACATCACAGATCACATCTTCATCATATTCTATTCCTAGACCTTCCACTGTCACAATAGCATGGTTCATACTTTCATGGCAACGGCGTTCCAGAACTTCTATTGTCTTTTCCATAAGATTTTCATCAATTGGCCCATAACCTGTACAGAAATAAAAACAATTAGCCAACACATCAGTCAGCTGTCATTCCCAAATCATCTAATGCAGGCAGAATGCTAAAGGATAAAGCCATCTTTTCTCTGATCTAAAGCAACCAGATTTCAAGGAATTTTTTAAGTAGAGAAATTCTAACATCAATAATAACAGTCTTTGATACATTAATGGAGAAATATATTTTTCTTAAAATATTATAAACCCTTTCATTTCCCCCTAAATTCTAGTCAGGGGGCTAGTGAGATGGCTCAGTGTATTGATAAAAGCACTTGGATTCAAGTTCCAACTTTGTCTCATATTAGCTATATAAACTTTGTTATTTTACTGTTCTTATCTGTAAAATAAGAATAGTACCAAATTTATTACCTTGTAAGGATAGGATGTTTGCTCATTGTTTAGTATAATACCCAGTATGTACTCAACACACACACTTAAAATTCTTTAATTTGGATAAAAATGCTTAATTTAATAATATTTTTAAAAGCTTATTTTAAGCTCTCTAAACTGGGTGAGTACAATATCATTCATCCTAAGGAAAAGCTCTACACAAGGATACCCTCCTAAAAGACTATTCTAAGGGGCCAGATAGATGGTTTTGAGTACTTGTTATTCCAGAGGACTCGGGATCAAGTCCCACACCTACATGGTGACTCACAACAATTCACAACTCCAGTTCTAAGGATTCTGGCCTTTGCAGACAGCAGGCATGTATGTAGTACATACACAATGACTCGTTTTGTGTGTCAACTTGACACAAGCTAAATTCATTAGAGAGGAAGCAAGCTAGTAAGCAGTACTTCTCCATGGCATCTGCATCAGCTCCTGCGTCCAGGATCCAGCCTTCCCTTCCTTCATTAATGAACAGCCATGTGGAAGTATAAGCCAAATAAATCCTTTCCTCCCAACTTACTCTTTGGTTGTGGTGTTTCATCACAGCAATAGAAACCCTAACTAACATATAGGCTAAACTCTCATACACATAAAATAAAATGAACTGGTCTATGAAAATTTAAAAACTAAAGTTCAAATAAACAAAAACACTCTGTTTATTTTTGAATTTTTGAGATAAGATATATGTCTCCTTTCCCCTTTTTTCCTCTAAACCTTCTCATATAACCCTTCCTATTCTTCAGATTCATGGCCTCTTTTTTTCACTAACTGTTGTTTCGTGCATATATATGTATACATACTCACACATGCACATGCGTGCACAGGTACTCCTAAATAAAACTTAAGTCAATCTGTATAATGTACTTTATATGTATGTTTTCAGGGCTAACCATTTAGTATTGGATGAGTAATCACTGTGCTCTTCCCTGGGGAAGTCTATTTCTCTTGCTCTCAGCATTCCTTAGTTGCCTGCAGTTCTTTCTATAGGGTTGAGCTTGGCAAAATAACCCTAAGGGTGCAGCAGTGGTATGCATATCTTGGAGGTAACCAATAGCTCTATAATTGAACTTACGATTCAACAAGAGGAAACTATAAATGGTACTAGAAACCTAGCTAATCACTCAGTGCAAGCAAAGCCATGTATATTGAAGGAGAACCTACAACTATTTATTACTTTACTAAACCACACAATCCCTTAACTACATCCTAAACATTTGTCCTTATACCCACAGATAAATGTAGTCTTCATTAAGGAAATCTGTCTTTGAAACAGACCACTACAGAAAAACCACAATCAATCCATCAAAACACAGAGTTGTGGAGCCCAGCCTCAATAGATATATCTACAAAAAAAGCATCCATCTGAGGCTCAGGGAACATTGCAGAAGAGGGAGCATAATGATTCTAAGAGCAAGAAGACCAGGGAGTTTGTTGTCAGATTGTGTCTCCAGTAATGTCAGAAGCTACACCCATAAAATCTCACCAACATGACTGCCTGAACATGAGTTGAACAAGGATGACAAAAACAGACAACCTAACGTAGACAGGGAAAAATACCCATGAGGCCTCACCCCTAGACACACAAAATACCTCTTCTAAGATTAAATAAAATGTGATATCCTGGATGGGATCCTAGACCATACAAGATCAGTAGAGAAAAAAAAGGAAAGCCCAATAAAGTCTGGAACATCAGTTAATGGTGACAGTACCTGTGCTGGTTTCTTCATCTTGACAAAGAAATACATTACTAGTAGGGAAACAATATATCTGAGGTATACATTTGTATTTTCTGTACTGAATGTCCTTTTTTCTGTAAATCAAACTACTCTACAATAAAAAGTAAAATCCTCATCCAAAGATGTAAACATTAATGTAGAACATTAATCTTATAGGGCAGTTTTTTTTAATCAAAGGAAGCATTGTGATGACTGTGTTATCTATGAATATCCATGCAAAACCATACACTGAGGTACTTGATTAGGTCATCATACTTCTGTCTTTGTTCTTTTATTCTCTGTAATTTACACTTTAATTGGCCACTCCCAACTCTTCTTAGAGGACAAATAAAGAGATAATAGAACATACCAAGTTTTAAAGAGGGAAAACTAAGATTTAGTTGTTGCCAGAAAAAACTGCCTTCACTGTGCCAAAGAGGATTTAATATAATTTTAACTTTTAAAATATATATATATTCTTATACTAGCTTTAACATAGAAAACTCACTGAAGGCAGCTGAGAACTACTTTGGAGATACTTTCCCATAGGTCTAAGCATTTTAATTCCGGGTAACAAAATTAAAAACCTTCTATTAAAGGACAATGATCAGAGTAACTTGTCACTTGTAGTGGGTGCTGTTAAATGCTGTAGACAGACCTTTTCTTCAACACTTGGAAGACTTATCTCTGCCTCTGGCTCAGCTTATTAATAAGAATGCTTTTTACGACTGATCCAAGAACAGGTTTCAGTACCTTTTTCAAGCAGAAGTTTAATCAACTATCACCACACTAACAGCATTATAAAGCAACTTCATGAAACTTTGTGCCATCTGTATCTGTACTCTTGCAATGAATTAAGGAAAGGTTTTTAAGTTGTATTACTCTATTTTAATATAGATTAAAATTAACATAAATAACTGCTATATTTTATATACGTAAATATATTTTATGTATTTGAATATATATGCTATTATTTTATGTACCTTGATAAAAACTAATAACTGAAATTTCAGGTAGGTAAGAAAGGAAAGCAAGATGAAAGCAAGTTTTACAGGGTTCTAACAACTTAATAAAAAAAAAATTCCTGGTGAAGTCAAAGCACAACTTCCTTGTAAGAAAACAGCGTACCCATTTCTCCAAGGTCTTCATTGAGTTCCTGAAGCCAGAAGATGTCCATGTCATCTAGGTCATAGCGGCATGTTTTTGCGGCCAGCTCCTTGGTATTGACATAGCCAGGCTCTCCAGACTCTGGGTTGGAGCAACGAATATATTTCCGGGGCCGGACAAAGAGAACCTCCTTTACCTTTTCAGATATAATCCTAGAAAAGCAATAGAAAATATTGGCAACAATCAACAAATGACAGATTTCAGGTGCTGACAGGATAAGCCAAACAAATCTGGCTATATTGGGGAGCATGCCCTGTTTTGCACTCTGTTATGACAGATCCCTTTCTAGAAGCAAATGGTTCTGAAAATTCAGCTTCACTATCTGCTGTGAACTTATTGACTGAAAATGGTAATGCTTCATTCATCTCCACAGATCTGAGACCCTACTATCATTTATTCTCTTAAAAATTGTTAATATATGTGTATTCTTGGCCTAATAGTCACCAAGTGTATTTATTAGAGAAAAATCGGGTAATGAGTGTTGTCTGCACAAAGGTGTCAGTAAACACACACCTCAGCAAAACCCATGATTTTCTGCCATGGATAGAATACTAGTTGGTAGTGCAGAGCAAAGGTTCTAGACTTACACAAGCCAAGTTTTTTCTGCCATTCATTTGCAAAATGGTCCTGAAAAATTACTTAATTTATATAAAGTTCAGTTTCATTGTGAAAAAGTATGGATGGCAATAATAAAGTATTAAAGTAATACCAAACTGGTATGGTTATACTTACATGAAATAAAGTTTTGGTATGGTATATAATAAAATCAGGTTTTAGTAACATTTGTGATTGTTATATTTCTTATTATTTTCATTATGCTAATGATTGAAAGCCAAGAGATAATAGAGTTGCACAAACTTAAGGCCTTTCCCAACCATATATGAGAGCAGCCATAGGTCTGAGCCAGGACAACTTGATAGAATGAAAGTTTCCTACTGTTGCTTCAATTTTGGCAGTGAGCTTGAGCAAATCCATAGCCCTCCTGATACCCAAGAACCCAAGAAGAAAACTAATCAAAGGAAGAAATGGAAAAATTTCATGACCACAACTTATTCTATAATTGATGGTTTAAATACCAGATGAGGCATCAGAAAATATAACCAGGAGGAAATCTGGATTATTATTTCCTGGCAATTTTAAAGAACAGGGTAGGTTATCTAAAAGAAAGAAAGAAACAGACACACTTACGTTATCATAAAATAATGAAAACCATTCTTCTGGAAGGATTTGAGAGCTAATTTAATTCTAGAGTCATTATATATGTAGAAGGGGTAATAAGTATATCAATACATGTTATATGAATATATATAGTCAATCATGTAATGTAGAGAGTAGATATTTTCTTCTAAGCATTCTTCCCAAAGCCCATGATTCCAAATAACTTATTTTGAATAAAGTTAATAACTATATATATTTATATATTTGTACATCTAAATTTTTCTATCATAAGGAGATTAAAAGCCAAAAGCAGTAAATATTTGAGGAAAATGCAGAAACCTTAAGCATTAATTGAAACTAAAATTTTGGGAACTGTATTCAGAGGTCTGCTTATAGATGAAAAGGACAAAACACATACTCTCCAGAGACTTCAAAATCAAATATACCACGCTTCTTCCGGTACAAAGCCTTACAAGGCAGTTATAGAATATTTGATTTTTTTTTCAAGATATGCCTTTTCTAAAAAAAAAAAAAAAACCACGACTTTATAGCTAACAATTCATCTCAAATGCTTTAAATTGTACAAGAAAAAGATAGATTATAAATTTTCTTGAATAAAACTCATGTTTGTAAAGCTTCTGGAAGAACACAAAGGAGAATATATTTGTAATATCAGGGTAGGCAAATATATTTTAAATGAGCACAAATGTCATCAGACACAAAAAGAAAAGACTGAAAAACCACACATAGTAAAACTTTGGTTATTAAAAGAGAGAAAAAAGGCAGTTCATGAGGCAGATGATATTAACAATTAAAGATAGACAACAAAGGATTTACATTTATAATGTATATTAAAGTCTAACAAACCAATTTGGAAAAGACAAGCAATCCAATTAAAAATTAGGCAAAAGATTTAAGCAGATACTTCACAAATAAGGCTACCTTGTGGCAAATAAATAATTAAGAGGCTCTAAATTTTATTGGTTGTTACAGATACTGAAGTTGTAATCACTGTTATCTATTAGAATGGCTAATATTTAAAAGACTGACCCCCAAACTGGTCTACAAAGGTCTATCTAAGTGATGGTAAGAAACTGAAGCAAACAGCCTTGTTACTACATTGCTGGCTTGGACAAGAATTGATATAAGCCACTTTGGTAGCAGATATTATAGTTGTAAAGTATGTATAGGATATGAACAGATACATGTCCTTTGACCTAGCAAATCTACTTCTAGGTCTATATTTAATAAAAAATGTACAGACATTAAATACGAGTAAAAAGGTTCAGTTTCTGCAATGGCTGGAAACAATCTAAATGTCTACTGAGGGAAAATGGATAAACTGTGGCATAGTCACACAATGAAATATGATGCATGAGTGAAAAATTAATGAACTACTACATGCAAGAGCATGGATGGATTTCACAAGCATAATGATGAACAAAAAAGTCTCAAATGAATACATACTATAGGATTCTATTTATATGAAGTTCAAAAACTGGCAAAACTGTTACCTACGGTGAGGGAGGTCAGTTACTGGCAAGGAGCAGAAGAAAGGCTTCTGGGGTGTTGGTAATGTTCTATTTCTTGATCTGAGTGGCAGTTAAATGAATATGTTTAATTCATGAAAATTCATTCAGCTATACAATTATGCATTCTATATTTTCTGGGTGTACATCATATTTCAATGCAATGTTTATCACAATGATAATTAGAATGGTGATATCATCTCAGTCATCATTCCATTCAGTAAAAAGTCTGAATCTGAAGGCTGAAACAGTAAAACCAAATGTAAGAAAACACATGGGTAAAAGGTCAAATTAATACAAATTTATAAGGAGAGGTTACTGAATTTATGATAGAGGAGATCTGTGAAAACGTTAGTGTGGGATTTTATTTTATTTTGGATTTTTGAGACAGGGTCTCACTATGTAGCACTGGCTTTCCTGGAATTTGGTATGTAGATCAGGCTTGTCTTCAACTCACAAGAACCTGCCTGTGCTTCCTGAGTACTGGGATTGAAGGCATGTGCTACCATGCCTGGGCAATTTTCCTTATTTATTGAAACAGGTTCTTGCTACGTTTTCTGCTTCAGCTTCCCAAGTGCTGAGTTATAGGTATGTTAGCATCCCTAGCTTAGGACTTTTAAAACACAGCTTCATTTAATTTCACACGCACGCACGCACGCACGCACACGCCTGGCTATTAAAAGACATTTAAGAGTGTCATTTGCTTCACGTGCATGCATGTGTGTATGTGTGAGCGTGCACATGTATATGACGACTATAGCTTTAGTACGGTGGTTCTCAAGCTTCCTAATGCTGAGATCCCTTAATGCAGTTCCTCATGTTATGGTGACCCCCAACCATAAAATTACTTACTTGCTACATCATAACAGTAATTTTGCTGTTATGAATCATAAATATTTGATATGTGTCCTCCAAACAGGTTGTGACCCACAGGTTGAGAACCACTGTTTTAGAGGGAAAACCTAGGATAGTCCATCTGTGATTTCTTTTTTTTTTTGCCAACCATTATGGACTACATAGAGAGATTATGAATGGCATCAGATCACTGACCAAATCAACAAACATTCACAAACCCAGATGTCTAAGTAATTTTGTCTGGACAAGTTAAGTATAAATTTCAATATAGATATTTTAGTACAACTGAATGCTGCTGTAACTTTCTAAGATGACTGGCTTTTGGTAAAGGACCCATAACCAAGGCTCTACCGAAAGGTCTATCCACGTGTTCTTCAGACCTGTATGTCAGAGTGACTGGAACACTACTAACTCTGGCCTAAGAGGACACTGCTGTGGCACTGAGGATTCACTGAAAATAAAACTACTACTATTATTTTTGTCTGACCTAAAGCCTCCCAAAGTATCTTACTGATAGTGACCGTGACCTCTCAGGGACTTTTCAATTGATCTAGATATTTGAAAGTTAGAGACTATGCTAATAAGTGTCTAAAATTATTTGTGAACAAAAGAAACTATATAAACATCATAGTATTAAAGATTTTTTTAACGATTTGAAATGATATCTTAAAATTAACTAAATAATAGTATGTACTAAAAATGTCTTAAAAAAAAAAAAGATATGGTCTCAACTCTGTAAACTCACCATGAAGCCCAGGCTATCTTTGAACTCATGTTGATCCTTCTGTCTTTGCTTTCCAAGTGCTAGATTTATAAGAGGGAACCACAACCCCTGACTTCATAAATTTATATTTAGGTATAGTCTCCCCAAATGCCCCTTGTTAATCTTGTTACTTTGTTTCTTCCAAAGGCTCTGTAACTTAGTGGATGAGAAAGTTACCACTTGTATGACATAATGGCATTTTCCAAATCCCACATATTCTTTTACAATGGGACTCTGGTCTTCTTCAAGTTCTGAAGATTATTTCTCCTCCCTTTGCGTAGGGGGTGGCTTATGATGGCTTTGACCAGCAGAAGTAATGTTATGAGCACTGGAAGGCTGGGTCATAAAAAGGAATGCAGCCTCCACCTGGCTGTCAGGAAGAATGGGTGCATGTCAGAGTCTTGTATCTTATACCTAGAGCTTATAAGGAATATGACTGTGCTGAGATTGTCAGACTACAAGAGTCAAGCCACAGCTGGGCATGGTGGCACATGTTTGTAATCTCAGCACTTGGAAGGCAGAGGCAGGTGGATTGATGTGAGTTCGAGGCCAGCCTAGTCTACAAAGGGAGTCCAGGATAGCCAAGGCTATGTGGAGAAACCCTGTCTCGAAAAACCAAAAGAAAGAAGAAAGAAAAAAAGACTCAAGCCACATTTAATTCTAATGTCATGCTAGTCTAAGGACACAAATACATTCATTAAAAAGCCTTTATAGGTTTCTAATCCTGAACCTCAGTGACTCTGTAACCTTCAAACTTCAAGTCTAGTTGCTCTGAGCTGCTAAGTTTGGGGGCAATTTACACTCAGCACTGAAACAAGTAGTTAGAGGTCCACAGGACCCAGATACCCAAATACTGCAATGGAGTTAAAAAGGCAGGATTTGTGCGTGTAGCCATGCATCATGAAGGGGCATTTTCCTTTCAACTTAATACATAAAATCTGCATGTATTTTGAAAGTAGTCAACATGATCTCCTGCACACGGAAATGACATATGGGTTATAGGACAATAAGCAGTAAAAGATGATACCAAGGATGGTGTTCTCAAAAAACTTATTTCTTAGACTATTTACTATTGAAGCGCTCCCCCCTCCCTCCCCCTCTCTCTCTCCCCCTCTCTCTTTCCCCCGCTCCTTCCCTCCCTGTGTACGTTCGTGTACACGTCTATGTGTTTTGGCACTGAGGATCAAATCCAAAACCTAAGCAAGTATTCTACCACTGTGCTACTTTCTCAGCCTCCTTAAAGTACTCTTGATGAGTCGTTTCTTATTGAAACCTATATATTTAGGGTATTATAAAATCTAGGACCTTATTTAAACCTTTAGATTTGTCTGGCTTCCCTAGAAAACTAGTAAGGTTGGTGTTCAAAGTTGGGGTATAAGACACTGTCTTGTTATTGTCAAGGAGTCATAGTTTACCACTTGTCCTGTATGACAGGGATTTTCTGTGACTTATGGGATATGGCTGGAAGTCCTGGCTCCCACTAGGCCTTCACTGGATGGCTTGACTGACACCACCACAGAGGGAAGAAAAAATCCTCATTATTATCAGGTAAAAATGACCCTGGGTGGGTTGAATGACCACTGCAAGGGTTAAGATAAAGTCTAGGCTCCTGTGCTGAAGAAGATAGAGTGACAGCCCAAAATATTTTCATGGCCTTTGACTGGAGATGAACAAACACCTGAAAGATCTGTCTTAATTAGGTTGTCCCTTTGTCAGTCATGAGGAAGAGTAGGCTTTTCTCAGATTTTTAAAAAAAATAATTGCTGGCTGGTGCTTCTTGGCTGCCAACTTCTCCAGTATCAAGTCTGGGGAAAAAAAAGAAAATTCAGGGAACACACAGCTGTGTTGTTCCAGAGGTATGTATCAAGAATGTTACATTGCCGGGCGTGGTGGTGCACGCCTTTAATCCCAGCACCCGGGAGGCAGAGGCAGGTGGATTGCTGTGAGTTCTAGGCCAGCCTGGTCTACAAAGTGAGTCCAGGACAGCCAGGGCTACAGAGAAACCCCATCTGGGGGGGGGGGGGAGAGGAAGAATGTCAGATCTTCTGCCACCTTCTTTTAATCTATTAAAGACACGTTTGTGTTTTACAAGCTGCTCAGGACTTTTAGTTGTACTTAACGGGAAGGAAGTCATAGGGAGAAATTTATCTACTCAACCTTTGTGAAAGTGAAAGCCTAGCCAAGACTGTTGAATTTAAATATAGCAGCGACAGAGAGAAACATGTGAATATATACATACACATAAATTTGACAACTTAGATGAAACAAACTAATCCCTTGAAGAACTCAAGTACTAAAAGTCATCCAATATGAACTAGGTAACTATGAAAGGTTAAATTTATAGATAAAATACCAAAAGAACAAAAGAGCAGTCTTTAGATTTAGATTATTTCATTGGAGAATTCTATCAAACATTTAAATAAGAATTGGGGTTGGAGAGATGGCTCAGCAGTTACGAGCATGTAACTGCTCTTTGAGAGAACCAGAGTTTGATTATTAGCATCCACTGGGCAGCTCACTATCACATGTTATTCCCAGCTACAAGAGACCTGACGCCTCTGGCCTTCATAGGCACCAACATGCATGTACACATACTTACACTCCTCCTCTCTCCCTCATGTAATTAAAACTAATAAAAATAAATGTAAAAAGAATTAATACTAATTTTATATAATCTTTCTTTTTAATGTCATTCTATTAAAAATAAGTTCTTTTCTCATCATATTTTATATATCCCAACCACAGTTTCCCCTCCCTCCTCTCCTCGATGTCCCTCCTCTCCACCTCTCTCCAATCCACTCCTTCTCTTTTTCCTTCAGAAAATGATATAAACCAAACATGACATATCATATTACAATAAGGCAATAAGGGAGAAAGTACTGGGAGAGAAAATTGGAATTGGAGGGCATCTCTGGGATGAGCTAGGAACCTAGTACAATAGAGACTCCCAGAAATATACAAAGGCAACCCTAGCTAAGACTCCTAGGAACGAGGGATATAGAGCCTGAACTGGCCACCTCCTACATCCAGGCAAGACTTCCAGTGGACTGGGACACCAACCCAGATAAAAACCTTTGACCTAGAAGATGTGCTGTTATAAAGGTGGTGAGGAAATTGTGGGTGTGGCCAACGAATTAGTGGTCCAGCTTGAAACTTATGCCATGAGAGGATGTTTACCCCTGACACTGTCTGGAATGCTAGGATCTAGACACTGGATAACCCAGAGACTTAGGATAGAATCAAACATGACCAGGGAAAACATCAATAAAATGTTTCTTAATGATATTCTGCTATACTCATAGACAGGAGCCTAGCATAATCATCATCAAAGAGACTTCACTCAGGAACTGATGGAAACAGACGCAGAGACCCACAGCTAAACATTAGGCAGAGCTTGGGGAATCTTGAAGAACGGGAGGAAGAGGGGACAAGGAATCCACAAGAAAATCCACAGAACCAACTAACCTGGGCTCAGAGACTGAATAGCCAGCCAGGGAGCTTGCATGGGCCTGACATAGGCCCTCTGCATATGTACACAGTTATGTAGCTTAGTCCTGTAGGACTCCTAACAATGGGAGCAGGGCCTGTCTCTGACTCTGTTGTTTGCCTTTGGGACCCTTTCCTCCTACTGGGTTGCCTCATCTAGCCCTAATAGGAGAAGAGGTGCCTAGTCTTATTGCAACTTTATATGCCATGGCTGGTTGATATCCATGGGAGGTCTCCCTTTTTCTGAAGAGAAATGGAGGAGCAAATGTTGGGAGGGGGCATGATGGGGAGAGGGACTTGGAGGAGAAGAGGGAGGGAAAACTGCAGTCAGGTTGTAAAGAAAATAAATAAAAGGAATAAATGACAACAAAGACATGAACATATGACTTTTTGTTTCATTACTAGTGTTCTTCTGTTTAGGAGGTGGGAGATGGCATTAATGATAAGCAAATGAAGGTTGGAATGTGTTTTAAACAAGAAAGGGTTTAGAAGATTTCCTTAATAGAATATGGGTTGCTTGGGTCTGTATTCCTAGAAGTGATTCAATAAGCACTTATAGAGCATAAACAGGATGCAGAAAAATTAAGGATGTTTATCTCTACCCTTTAAGAACCTAACATATACTGGGCATGGTAACATATGCTTGTGATCCTAGTACTCAGGGGGCTGAGGCAGAAGGATTGGTTTGAGATTATTCTGGGCTATATAGTGAGTTAAAGGCCTGTCTAAGCTATACAGTGAGACTCTATCTCAAAAAAGGGAACTAATTCAGTAGTAGAAATAAATGTACAATGAGATCTATACTTTGTCATAATAACCAACAGGTTCTACCAGCCCTTTACCTGACGCTGTGTCTTCTATTTATTCATTCTTACATTCACTCAAATTTATACTGACCATCGTACTTCATGTCAGATTTGTGTAAAGCACTGGGAACACCAAACCAGTAGGACAAAATTGTGAGTTAGGTTTACTCTGTATGTTAGAAATAAATAGCCACTCCTAAGTCTCCCCAACAAGTACATAGAAAACCAAGAGAGCTCTTTCCCTAAGTCAAAGTTGTAAACATGCCAATACCTGAGAGAAGGTGTTGGAACAGAATCTGGATTGGCTGGTACTTGGACTCCTTTTTCCCACTCTTCTTTCCATGTGTCAGTAAAGAGGTAATAGCTGTCAGGATTAACATGTTGAGAGTCTGGAATTTTCATGGCACTGATGAGGTCCTTTCGGAATACCTGGGGAGATACATTGCATATACTTTAAAATCCTCTTTTTAAAAAAGATTATCCCCTCTCATTATCTATTTCCAATATGAGAAATACTGCCTGATTCCTAAATGGGTGGGTCAGTTTCTGTTTGGGAAGATCCGACATACTAACAGGGAAGCCAGCTCTTCTGGATATAATAAAGGGATAAAGGGTAGACAGTCCTTCCAGCATTACTCTTATTACTGTGGCTGCTGCTACCACCACCACCACTACTGTTGAATATAGGTTACTCTAAATAAGTTCTTTCTTTTTAAATAAAAGAAATAATCCTAAACTCTCTTAAAGTAACAAATATATGCTGATACCTTACAATTATTTAGGCATTTTCTTCATTTAAAGTTTTAGTTAGAAATAATTATACATTTACAGAAACATTATAAAAATGGCACAACATTTTTATATATCCTTCAGTAGTTTCACACACTATTAATATCTTAAATGACCTGGGTAAATTGTTCTACTTTTTGTTAGTTTTGTTTTGAGACAGGGTCTCATTTCACATCCTTGGCTGACCTGGAACTTGCTATGTAGACCATGTTGTTCTCAAACTAACAGACCCTCTTGCCTCTGGCTCTCAATGCTGGGACTAAAGGCATGTGACACCACACCTGGCCTCAGAATAAATTTATCTAAACAAGAAATGTTTTGATTTAGTTTTGAAACAAGATCTCTCTGTAGATCAGGCTGATATAGAACTCGCAGGAATCTTCCTGCTTCAGCCTCATAAATGGTGGAATTACAAGCCCAAGTTGCTATACTGGTTCCTAAAGCAAGAAATTAACATCATGATATACTACTGCTTAATATATAGATCTCGGGAACAGAAGAAACATGACATCCATGACTCGCATAATTCAGAAGCTGCAGAATTGGGCTTCTGGGTAAGACCTGCAGGCGAAGCTGCAGCTGCGCTACCAGGAGATCGCCAAGAGGACCCACCCACCTCCTAAGCTTCCTGTGGGCCCCAGTCACAAGCTGTCCAACAATTACTACTGTACTCGTGATGGCCCCCGGGAAGTTGTGCTTCCTTCAATCATTACGTCTTCACAAAAGGCTTTGGGGTCAGGCAAGACAGCTGAGACCTCTGCTGTTGAAGCCACTGAGGAAAAAGGCAGTGACACCCACTCCTCCCTTAAAGAGGTGGGAGCTGTCAAAGGACCAGCCATACCTGTGACCCTGCCCTAGGCTACCTTGCATTGTCCCTAGGGCCCACGTGACTGCTTTTCCTCCTTGGATTCCCTCTGGGGAGAGTGTGACCTAATTTATAACAAATACATATAGCGCCACAGGTAATATATATGTGTGTGTGTGTGTGTGTGTGTGTGTGTGTGTGTGTGTGTGTGTGTATGTATCATCCAAATTTCACCAATTTTCCTTAGTGTCTTTATGTTCTGGAGTTCAACCCAGGATACTGTATAGCTTCTTGGTATCTTTTAATCTGTGACAACTTCTTAGTCTCTCCTCATCTCTCATGACTGACACTTGCAAAGTATTTGTGAGGTATTTTGGAGTATGTCCTGCCAACTGAGATTTGCCTGGTGTGTTCTCACTGGTTTGAAGATATACATGTTTGGGCTTTAGGGTTTCTTTTGGTAAGAATATCACAAAAATTATGCTATGTTCTTATTCTTTAGAATTTCTATTTCCTAGTTTGTTTTTATTTACTTAATCTGTCTGATACTTTAAGATGTGTTCTGTTTAATTTTTCCCTGCTATGGTGCTGGAGATTCAGCCCTGAGCTTCATACCTGCCAAGTGAGTGATCTACCACTAAGCTAAATACCAAGCTCATACTTTGTTTGAATTTTTTATAAAGCAGTGTTTAAGACTGGTCTCAAGACTGGCCCAAGCTGGTCTCAAAACTGTGGCAATTCTCCTGCCTCAACCTCCTAAGTGCCAGTGTTACAGACATGAACCACCATGCACAGCCTTTCAACTGTGTCATATTTTATAATTACATGTGTCATGCTATATTTGCCATGTTTCTTTTGCAGATGTGCATTTTTAACTCACATGCACACATTGAGTGCATGCATATGCACATAGAGATACATTACACTTTGGAAAGTTGATAGTTTTATTCTAGTTATTTTTATACTCAGAACTTTATCTTAGCTGGCTTATCAATGAATTACTCAAGGGTAAGAAGGATAAGTATTCTGTGGTAGGCAAGAGACTCCTAGTGAAGGCCTGAACTCCATCTCTTTCAGAGGGACATAGCTGTAGGGAAGTTCAAATGTCAGAGTTAGGGTGATGATTAATGTACATAAGTACAGTTTAGAGTCATGTAAATTAGCCAGGAAACAAGATTCTAATGTTTATGGTAGCCAACTTCGCAATTATGCCTTGTCACCAAAAGAACAAAAAGATGTAACACAAATTCTTAACATGGTAATGAATTTGGTAATGTATGTCCAGTTAACATCTAAGCAATGAGGAATCACATTTTTTTTTGAGATGGGGTTTCTCTGTGTTATCTTGGCTGTCCTGGACTGGCTTTGTAGACCAGGCTAGGAATCACACTTTTACATGAAAGCATACATTGGTTTGTCTATGCTTCACAATGTCAAGTATGAAAAGTCATTCCACTTACAAGTCTAAGATAATGTGCCTACATTTCTAGAAGATCAAGAAATGAGATGCTATTAAATGAGTTTAGTCTTTAATGTTTATCAAGTCTCTTAAAGGAGAAATGTTCAATTCCTGTGTAACACTAAAGTAAATGTATTATGACCCAATAAAGCAATGAATTCTCAGGGGCTGCAGTCATGTTTAAACTGAGATCATTTTTACAACGTATAGGGCCAAACTATCACATAACCAAATGGTGCCATTTAAATGAGAAAGAGCTCACCCCACTTCCTACTTTGTAGGGATAACAGAAAATGTCTGTTGCTTTCACTTAGGAAAGATTTTTCAGGGTACAACATGGAAGAAGTCTATATTAAACACAAACGTGGCCAGGTGGCAACAAAATGATCTTACTAAGAATCCTGGCCAATTAAAATTAATTGGGTGATACACTGGGAGAAAGCTAAGGCTACAAGAAAGAAAAATTGGTGGTTTATTACATAATGCTTCATACAAACAGATAAGAGAGCACAGACATATCCATTTACTATGTTTGGCACAGAGCTCAGTGTTCTGAGTGATTAGCAGGAGAGAATGAATTATCATTTTGCTGAATACTGCAATTCATTTTTTTTTTGTAAATTATTAGAGTGCCTTTAATGAGTAGTGGTTAAGTAGCAGCGGCAGTTTATAATACCTAAAATCTTTGGTGAAAGATAGTACTGTGATAAATCCTATCGTAGATCTAGTAAAGATAACTAAAGCTAAGTATTTGACAATAGCTATAAATATGTCATTATCTTCCAAGTGATGTTCTTTTAGAAAAGGATGTGTTTATTTTTATGCACATGAGTGTTTGCCTCCATAGACACCACATGTCTGGTACCCATAGAGGAGAAAAGGGCATCAGATCCCTTGAAACTCTGAGTTACAGGTGGTTGTGAGCTGCTATGTGCATGCTAGGAACTGAACTCAGCTCCCCTACAAGTAGTTACATCCTAATTTCCAGAATTCAGAGGTATATATGTTTAGAGAAAGAGGGTTTTCAGCTTTATTACATTAAAGATCTGAAGAAGAAATGATTATGGAATGTCTGGGTGGACTTTAAATCTGGTACTAAGCACCCTTACTTAAAGGCAGAGAAAAGTATTTATGTATTTATTCATTTTATATCCTGATCATAGCCCCTCCCTCCTCTTTCCCCTATACCCTCCCCTACTCCTCAGAAAAGGGGAGCCCCCTAGCATACCCCAGGATATCAAGTCGCATCAGGACTGAGTGCATCCTATTCCCCTGTGGCCTGGCAAGGCAGCCCCACGAGGGGGAAATGAACAAACAGCAGGCAACAGACTCCATGTCAGAGACAGTCCCTGCTCCCCTTACTAGGTGACCCACATGATCTGAGCTGCCCTTTGGCCACATCTGTGTAGGGCTTAGGTTCAGTCTATGCGTGGTTCTTGAGTGGTGCTTCAGTGGCAGAAGATTTTTAAGAAGAGGAGTAAGAGGAAGTGACTGAGTGATGCACTGATTAAACAAACAAATGCAACCAGAAACGAAAAGAAAAATAGAATCTCCCGTAAAACCTCTAAGGGTTCAGACTGGCTGATTTTGGACTTCTGGCCACCAGAACAGAAAATAAATCCCTATTATTTTAAAAGCCACTTACTTTGTGGTAATTTATTACCCCCAGCCTAGAAAGCTAATACATATATTTACCAAACAGAAGAGTAACCTAAAAGACTATACAAGGAGATATAAAAGCAGAGGTTAATGACATCTGGTCCCTGTCCTTGGCTCCAGAAATACTGAACCTCCAGGGATCAAGTACTCTGTAAAGTCTGGGAAAGCTCAAATTGCAGACTAATCAGCCAACTTATACCTATTTCTCTTAATCAAGTCCAAGGTATAAATCTAACAGCTAATACAGTTTTCCCTTCCCTTTTATAGTAACATGAAAAGTAGAAGGAAGGAACACTAACAGGAGAGAAAATAATTACTTTGTACACTCATTAAAAAAAAAATCAAACAGCATGGACCGTTAGGCCTTTATGATAGAACACACGCAATCTCAGCACTCTGAGTGTCTGAAGACAACCAGGGTTACATATCTAGATTGAGCCTAGCCTGAGCTACATAGTGATAGCCTTTCTCAACCCTTACCCCTCAAAATATCATAAAATACAAACTAAAAACCAAACTAAAACAAAAACAAGATCATGGGCACTTTTGGGTTACTAACTTAGGGAAAAAAATCTATGTACAAACATACCCTTAAAGCTCTGTATATAATTTTCAGAAACTATACAAAACCTCTAAATTGCATGTGAGAATTAGACAACTCTACTAAAACCTCTTTAACAGATAAACTGGGGAAAGTATGCATAGAAATCTTACTGATACAATATTAAAAGTGCCTATTAATGTAGCTAGTTGAACCCTAAAGAAAAAGATAATTCATATTGTACTTCAATGACTAACTCCCAGAAAAAACAAACCTAAGATTTGATGCCCCTTCCCAAAGCCCTACCACCAAGTGAAAGCTTCTGCTGATAGTAAGAGTGGCTAACAACTGGGAATTCTGCCAGAGACTTGATCTCTGAAGACAAGCACAAGAAGACCCCAAGACTAAAGCCCAGAGATCAGATGAGAAGGCCAATAAAAATCTGAAATATATAGTGCTTAGAGTGATAAATTCAAATGCCCATATACACTTCTAGTAGCAAAAAAATGCTTATGTCACTTTAGAGAATAGCTGGGGAGCTCTTCAAATGATTAAACAGTTACTCTATGACTCAAGAATTTATGAAAACTGAAGAAAAACATATGTCTAGTCATAACAGCTAAAAAGTAGAAACAATAGAAATATCCATCAATTGATGAATGGATAAACAAAGGTGTGATATGTATATACAATGTAATATCATTTGGTTATAAAAATGAATTTGGTACTGATAATGTATTAAATACCCTAGCCCTAACCCTGAAAAAATTATTCCAAATAAAAGAAACTGGGCATAAAAACATGTTATATGATCCTACTTATAAGAAATATCCAGAATAGGCAAAGCCAGAGATGGAAAGGGCTGGGAAAAAGGAAACTGGGGTGTTAACTGCTATAGATTAAGGGATTTCTTATAAGAGTAATGAAAATACTTTAAATTTAGACTGTGGTAAAGGATACATAATTATGGATATACTAGTACCTATTTAATAATAAACTTCAAATTGATAAACTTTGTTATGAGGATTACATTTCAAAAAACATATTTAAAAACTTGAGAATGAATAGATATGTCTCATGCAGTCCAGGTTGGTCTCTAACTCACTGTGCAGCAAGAGGATGACCATGAACAACTGATTCTCCTGCCTTTACCTCCTGATGGCTGGGATTGAACCCAGGATTTTGTTCATGCTAGGCAAGTGCTCTATCAACTGAGCTATTGCTTAATCTGTGTTTTGTCTTTTTTGAAGGTTAACTAACGTGGTATTAAAGGATAACAACCAAGAGGCCTTAATATCTATTCTTAGCTAACATTAGTTAGGAGTCCTCCTGGACAAGTTGGTGTCAGTATAGACTGGGAAGGCAGTTTGAGCTGTTATCACTCTATATCAGCAATATGGCACCTTTCTCTACTACCACTCCTCTTATTGGTTGAGGCATTAAATAAGGTATTACCATCCCTATCAAGTAGTAACAGAACTCTGTGTTTCCTAGATAAATAGCAGAACTGAAAAGGGGAGCCCAAACATCCTGCTACTGGTAGGAACAGCACTTTTACTCCCACTAGGCTAATTATAGCAGAGGTTTGCTAAAACAAAAGATTTAAATAGACTCAGTGGCTCATAACATAATACCAAAGGAAGTCCAGAATACAATAGAAAATTCGTTGTCATATTAACAAGTGGGAATGAGAAAAGACAATTAATAGGCACCAACAGCAAGATGACAAGAATGTTAGATTACTAAACAAGAATTGTCAGGCATTCATGATAATTATGCTTCAATGCAAAATTGAAAACAATAAAATTTCAGCAAAGAAATAAAGGATAAGCAAATAGAAATCTCAGAATGGAATAATACAATAACTAAAATAACAAACTCTTAGGTTAAGCTCAACTAAAGAATGGAATAAGCAAAAGAAGGAACCAGGGCTGGGGATAATAAGGCTTGGTGATCCAATGTTTGTGTACACTCAGTTACTACCATTGCTTTAAGACTAAGACACACACACACACACACACACACACACACACACACACACACACACACGGGAATGGCAGAAATTACAGGACCTCGGGGTGCACATGAAGAAAATGAGCTCTTAAAGAATCTGTGGAAAAGTAACAAAAATAACACATATGCAATTATTTAATAAAAGAAAAGAAGAAATTAGGTAGAGCTTAATATTGAAAAAATAATGGCAATAATTTCCCCAAACTTGGCAGAAGATAAAAATCTCAGATTCAGGGTCTCACACAGCAACAAACAAAAAGAAATCCACAGAGCTGGAGACATGACTCCCTGGTTAAATGCACTTGCTGCTCTTGCAGAGGACTCAAGTTTGGTTCCCAGCATTGGTGGTACAAAACATTATCTCTGACACATTATTTTTATATTTTCATGGCACAACCAACCACCAAAATAAACTATATTTTAGGCTACAAACTATATTTTAGGCTATAAAGCAACCATCATCAAATATAAAATAAGTGAAGTCATACAATCTTTTCTGACAAAAAAAAAAACTTTAGAAATCAACACAGACACACCAAGTAAAATAAAAACTTAAAAAGAAAATTAAATATAAAAACTAATAGGATATGGCTAAAATGATATCTAAAAGGAAACTTATAGCACTAAAAGTTATATATTTAAGAAAAAAAAAAGACTTGGAAATGTAGCTCAGTGGTAGACTCAAGGTTTGATCTTCAACACCACAAGCAAAATAGAAGAAAAATATCTATTTCATTAATAACTGAAACAAGGGCACAGTTGTAGAGCACTTGCCTAGTAGCTAAGTATCCATATTTTTAAAAAACCTATAATAAAATAAACCTGAAGAAAATACTATAAGAATTGAAATTGATGGAACTGAAAAGAAGGAAAAGAGAAATGATTTTACTGATATAATGAAACAATTTCAAAAACACAAAAAATTTTGTAATTACGTAGGATAATAACTTAAGTATAAAGTGGGGTGGGAATGTAAATCAAAACTACAGTGCCCGAGTACAATGTGTGCGGCCCTAGGTTCAATACCTAACACTTTCAAAAGAAAGCCCTAAAATATAAAGTAAATATATAGAAGCTTATATGTATGTATTTAAGATAGGGAGAAGACATAAACCTGTACAAAATATTGTCACAAATATATTGTTAACAAACTCCTTCAGGAAGTGAAACCTTGCCTTACATCATCCCTCATTTTAGTATGCCAGTGTGAGTGAATAGAACAAGAAAAAGGAAGAAAACTGTAATGTTATGCTAGAGAAACCCCATGTTAACCAAATGATAATCACCTTGACACAATGTGACAAGAAGGGCTCTTCATCTTCCAAACCTTAATTATAGTGTAATCATAAGACAAATACCAGACAAACCCAGACTGGAGAATACTGAACACTCAACAGTGTTCTTAAAATGTTTTTTAAAGATTTCTTTTTATAGTATGTGTATATGACTGTTTTGTCTGTGTGCATGTGTGTAATATATATGTACCCAGTACTTGAGGAAGCCAGAAGTTATCAGATGTCCTGGAAGTGGAATTACAGTTGGTTCTGAGCTACCATGTGTATGCTGAGAATCAAGCCTAAATCCTCTGGAAGAAATGTCAGTGTTCTTCACTGCTGAGCTATCTTTCCAGTCCCTTTCACTCCTGTTTTCGTACAGTAAATTTCCTAAGTTTTTTTTCTGTATGGCAAACATTTATAAAAAATACTGTGACATTCTACCAAGCTCACAGAGATCTCTGATCATGTGATCTCTGAGAAAGGGAGAAATGCTCTCTGGTGGATACACTTAAAAAGTAATCCCGATCAATTATTCCATTTCTGTTAGAATGAGTGGAACCTATGACTTGCTTCTAAACTATGGCAAATGTTTTAGATGATAAAGCTGTACGGGTTTTTTGTTTGTTTTTAGAAACACTGATGTCACATTGTCATATAAAAATTTCATCTTAGCATATGGGAGAGAAAGATTATCTTTGTTGCCCCTGAGAAAGTAGCCCTGTTGTGAGAGAAGGCCAGATGGCAGGAAACTATAAAATCCTTTAGGAACTGACTGATATCAAAAGATTGCAGAAAAACAAGGATCTTGAGTCTTTCAACTTCAAGGAAAGAAATTTTGCCCATAACTTGAAAGCAAATTCTTCTCTAATCCCCAGTGAGAACATCCCACTGAGCATAGTGGTTGTAGCCCTGAATCTAGTCACACAGTATAAATTCCTGACCCACAGAAACTGAGATACTAAATGTATACTGTTTTAAGCCACTAATCTTGTGATTATTTGCAATACTGAAACAAATGAGTAGTGCATTCTCTTTTTCCTTTCTACAAAGGATTTTACTTATATTGAAAATGAAGATGCACAGGGTCAATTTCTGACAATGTTAACTTCTACTGAGGAAAGTCTGTATAACCCACTAAATCCAAGTATAATCCTGGTAGTTTGATGCTCTTGGGGCAGAAACAGAGAAGTAATCTTTTTTTTTTCTGGGCTAGTTTTGTTTCAAAAGCTGTCAGGACTCAGTCCTTCCCTTCTCCCCCCATAACCTCTTTACCTATACCTTTCTTGAACAATCTCCCACCGTCTAATGTAACCCCTTTTCAACATTAGGCTATAAGATCTTGAGATCTTTCACAGATAATCTGGCACTCTTTAATTTCCTGGCTAGTGAAAGACTACTGTAAATCCAGGGACTTATTTTTCAAATGAAATCAGTATAAAAATTACCATTCTCATGAAGGAGAAAAGAAAAAAACTCTTTCTTGGGAAATAAGCACAATCAAAAAAAAATTAGCCTATCCCCTGGTATATATTTTACTTTGCACATTTTCAAATTCTGGGTATTGTAAGTATGTTGGCAGAAGATAGATATTAATTTTTAAGTGTAAAATTGAAGATCTGATCTCACCTCAGCAGACTTCTTGTGTTCATCAGGATTATTTGACTTCTTCCTATGCATTGAGCTAGAAGTAAACGAAGTGGAAGGACCTGCAGAAGATAATTAGAAAAAAATACTGAAACAGATTAGTCATTCCTTTAACTACATGCCAACTAACTAACTAGATATGAAAGATATGACAGAAGACCACAGATGTTTCATACTACTGAAGGAAGTATTCAACTGTACCTAAGAGAGAGTCTTAATGAAGTTTAACATTTATTAGTGACAAGCCAGATTATAAAAGCTTTAATAATGGCCGTAAAGATTCAACTTGGTGTAATCAGACCTCCCAATATTTTGGAATAACTTAACTCATGTTCTGCCTGGAGAAAAAGATATACCAGAAAAACAAGAAAAGAAAAAGAAAGGAAGGAAGGAAGAAGAGAGAGGGAGAGAAGGAAGGAGGGAGGGAGGGAGGGAGAGAGAGAGAGAGAGAGAGAGAGAGAGAGAAGCAAGCCACCCTAGAAAAATTAAGAGTGGGGAACAAATAATCTGTCAGCACTTCCCTAAATACTATTGTTAAGGCTTTAAATGAACTAATGATTGACCCACAACCACACATTTAGTACCTTAATTATAACCAAAGTCAGGATCTATAGTTTCTTTCTTTCTAGAGAAGTTCTGTTAAAGCATTGGTAGATGTAGTTTTTATTATAAGCAAATTTAAAGTAAATATCAAAGTGCTATGTGATACATAAAACCAATTCTTTGGTTTAATTTATACAATTCTAATGAAATTTAAAAAGTAAAAAATGGATCCTGACCTTTCCTTCTCAGAAACATTGTAACTTTGGAAGAAGCATGAAATAGCTTATTCTGAATTCAAAAATGAGATCCTCACGGGGCACAGATTAAACAAGGCTACTAGGTAGTTCTACTCACAATCATCTGAACTCTCACTGCTGCTGAGGAGTCTAAGACGTTTCATCATGGTGCATCCTGGGAAAGAGAATAATACTGAGTGAAACAATCAATATATACTTGTCATAGAGGTCAATTAATATTGTCCTACACTGAGAGCCTGGCATCAAAGAACTGCTATAGATTAAAAACAGCCTGAATTATAATAACAAGACCTTATCAACAAACCAAAATAAAATAACAAAAGCAAACTTCAGTGGTTTGGACTAATGTTATGCTGCATCAAACCTTGAATATAGTTTTGTTGTAGGGTTTAATAGTATTCTTTTCCCATTACTCTAATTTATGTGAGAGTATATGATAGAAACCATTCACTTTTCTAAAGTTTGCCTGTTGCTGCTACTCCAGGGTCTAGGGAACATTGTTCGTTGTTTCTATTTTGTTTGCTTTTGTTATTTTGTTGGTTAGTCTTGATTTAAGTATAATTGGCTTGTAATAAAATGGATATTTTTAGGAAAAATAACAATTTTAGTTGGCATAAATACTGTCACTGCTCTCCAGTTCTCAAGATAGGGCTGGACTTAATTGGCAATGTTCAACTCTTCACTAAGATGGGGTATTAACTCAAAACCTACTGAAAGGTTCTATACTTAGACTTATATAACTAGAATTTGATTATGTTTAAACACTGGGAAAATTCTCTCACCAAACCAAGCAGAAGTTACCCATCATCAGTTTGTGTTCTCTGGCCTTTTACAGATAATTGTTAAACTTCAAGAAGTAACTATCTATTCTTGACAATGCCAATTTTATTAAAATTCTCTGTGTCACAGGATGCTGGCTTTTACTGCTCAGAGGCATTGTAGTGTGATTTATGTATAACATAAATAGAGTATTTAACACTTCTTTATAGTTGATCTATAAATTAATATGCTTTTAAAAACCAGCAACTTAGACTCTTACTTTTATATTTTAAACTCTTTATTATCTTAAAGACAAAGTTGTTTAATTTATAATTGGCTTAAACACCCATTCAGAAACATAAAAAAAGGAAGTACTATATATGTGTAATTAGTAGTGGCACTCTTTGCCAACTTATTAGATGGAAAAATTAAAATAAAGGAGATAGCTGGGTGCAGTAGTGCATACCTTTAATCCCAGCTCTCAGGAGGCAGAGGCAGATGGATCTTTGTGAGTTCAAGGTCAGCCTGGTCTACAAAGTGAGTCCAGGACAGCCAAGGCTACACAGAGAAACCCTGTCATTAAAACCCAAAACTTCTAAAACTCAGGAAGTAAAACAAGTAAATTGACCTTAATTCATTCCCTGTCTCTCCAGTACAGACCTGATGCCAGACTGGTACAGCTAACATAGGGCTTCCTTTTCCCCAAATGCCAGTTAGAAGTCATTCTTTCTGGGACGAGCAGGACCATTAGCACTGTCTATTCTGCCGCCAGCTACCTGTTATTGAGGCTAAGTCTCAGGTGAGCATGGCTGAGGTTGTTTAGGGTGGACTCCTTTCTTCTACCTAGCACTCAATCATTAGATGGAGACAATGTCTTGCATGTGGTGTCACTAAAAATACTGAGCCGTTGCTTGTCTTGGTCTCAGTTTGAGGAGGTGGATATTTTACAGAAAAGGCAAGCCCAAGAGACCCAGGGCTGCCACTCAGAAGGACAACATTGCTCCAGTCAATGTATTAGAGCTTTAACTCAGATTATTCTCTGCTAGGGAGAAAGGCAAGCTGTAGAACAGAGGGCTCCAATTCTTCCCCAGTGGAGATGACTTAGTTTTCAAGTGAGTATGACAAGTACAAGACTAGGCTGTTTAATATATCAAAGCAAACAAGAGGGGAAGAGCCTTTTGGAGTCAGAAGAAATATCTCTCTACAATGCTGGAATTGCATCCATGGCCCTGTACATGCCGTCCAAGTACTATACCACTGAGATATCAATACCTACCACTGCAAAGGCATGCTAATTTGATCTGGTTGTTTTTTGTAGCAATTTATGCCCCTAGGTGTTATTGAAAACAGTAGAACCAGGGAGCTTGAGAGATGGCTTGGTGGCTAAGAACATTTGCTGATTTTGGAGAGAACCTAGGTTCTGCTGCCAGCATCTACATGACAACTCACAACCATCTATAACTTCACTTAAAGGGCCATGATACCTTTTTCTGATCTCTGTGGGCACCAGGCATGCATATGCTATACATCTCAATAGATCTAAAATAAAAATGTAATTTTTTAAAAAAGCACCAGAACAATTAGCCATCAATTAGTGGAGTTAAAAAAAGGAATGTGACATATACCTTTAATCCCAGCACTCTGAAGGTAGAGGCTGATCTCTAGGATTTAGATGACAGTCTGGTCTACATAATAGTTCCCAACAACCAAGGCTATTTGGAGAGACACTGTCTCAAACAACAATCACAAGACAAACAAAGAAACAAAAAACCCAAAACAACAAAATGGAATGTGGTTAGGGAGAAAAAGAGACAACTAAAGGAGCTCTTGTCAAAACCACCATCACCCCAGCATGACTAAGGACATATCTAAAACTATAGCTCCAAGGAACAATATTAGAAGCTTCACACTTCAAAATAGGGGCTAGGGGTTAGTAAATAAACTTCAATAAAATAATTCATCTACTCACCAAAGAAGCAAACAAGAAAATAACAAAGCTGGGGGTGGAATATACCCCTGTTGTATTACTGAAAACATCCAATGTCCAACAAAACTGGTAAAGCATTCAAAAATAACCAAATAATATAAAAAATAATAAAAAAGCAAGCAACAGAAACAGTCCAAAAAAGAAACCAGATGTTGGGTTTAGTAGGCATATACTTCATATTAGCTATGTAAATACATTCAAAGAACTATAGAAAACTATGATTACTTCAGGAAATGAAGTATGATGACAATGCTTTGACAAACAGAATTTCAATAAAGAAATCAAGTATGAAACAGGAACAACTGAAAAAATTTCTAGTGTTGAAAAGTCTAATAACTGGAAATGTGAAGAGCTTCAAGAGTAGATTTAAACTGACAGAAGAATCAGTGAGCTGGAAATAGTTCCATAGATGATATACAAGCTGAAGAATGGAGAGAAAAAGAAATAAAATTTGAAAAGCGCTTCAGAGTAATGTGAGGTACTTATTTTGTGCATTAACATATATGTAATGGGACTACCAAGAGAAAAACAGGAAAAGAAGAACACCCTCTCTGCCACAAACTTACTGAAAAACACTAATTTCACATGCAGGAAACTGAAAATCTCCAAGTGGAAAAAGTAGCATATTTTATAACTTTTCCTTAAGTGCACAAGTTTACGTGTGTGTGTGTGTGTGTGTGTGTGTGTGTGTGTGTGTGTGTGTGTGTGTGTGTGTGTGTGTGTTATGGCCAAGCATTTATAATCCTAACTATTTTTCAGGAGTGATAGTGTATGCCTGTCATCTTAGCTACTTGGGAAGATGAGTCATGAAGGTCCCAAATCCCAGGCCATCCTAGACTACATAGTAACACATTGCCTTAAAAGAATAAGCAAAAATTAAAAACAGAAATACATTTCTAGCTATTTAATAATGGGAACATTCCTAAAATACCTAGTTGTTATTTTTCTAGTGTTATAGTAACAAATTACCATTAAGTTGGTGCCCTAAAACTACACATATTTTTTTTTGTTGTTGTTTCGGTGGGTCAGAAATGTAGTCTGGCTTCACTGGGCTAAAATTAAAATGCCAACAGGGCTGCATCTCTTTCTGGGGGTCCTTTAGAGAATGTATTTCCTTGACAAGCCCAGTTTCTAGAGAACTATATTCTCTCTGTGGATCCTGGCCATCTTTTAAAGCAAACAATGCTATGTTACTCTGATAATAATAACTTCTATAATGAGATCTAGATCTCTTTTCTACTTTCAAAGACTCCTGTAATTACATTCAGCCCAACCAAATAATCCAAGTTAATGTCCTTACTTTAAAAATCATTGCTTAGCAACCTTAATTTTCCTTTGCTATGTAACCTAACATATTCATGTTCTTAGACTGATATTATTTTTACCTTATTTTTAAAAACACTTCCATAAAAATATGCTCAATCTATTTTGACAAAAGTATACAAATAGTATTGGAACAGTACTAGGGTGAGAATCTCAACCAAAGTCTACCTTGTTATATAAAATTTAACTCAACATGAATCATACACCAGAGTAAAATGCATGAAATCTTTAAATTTGCATATTAATAAAATGGATATGCTTAATTTTTACATGAAGAATGGAATTTCAGGTGACTGATACATCAGACATAGAGAATCTTCAACATTTTCAAACCTGATTTTTTAAAAAAATTTATTTGTGTGTATACCTGAGAAAGAGAGAACATGAATGCATGTGTGTGTGCGTGCGCGTTCATGCACGCCCAAGACCAGAGAGAGGTGTTGGATCCTCTGGAGCTGAAACTACAGGCAGTTGTTGGCCAAAGGGTTGCTGGAAGTACTCTCAACACTGCTCAGCCACCTCTCTCCGTCCCCACTGATATTTTGATATTCTCTCTGTCTCTGTCTCTCTCCCTCCCTCTTTTTTTATTTTTATTTTTGAAACAGGGTTCCTCTAACAACCCTGGCTGTCATGGAATCCACTTTGTAGACCAGGCTGGCCATGAACTCACAGAGATTCGCCTGCCTCTGCCTCCCAAGTGCTGGCACTAAAGACATGCACTATCACACCAACCCAGTATTTTGATTTTCTGTCTGTGCTGAGACTGTCACTTCATGCAAAGACAAAGTAAACAATGGCAGAAGTATGTTTAGAACCATTTCAGAAATTGTTGAAAAATCTATCCTAATACCAAGCCAAAACTCATGTAACATTTGTATGTGAAATTAAAGCCAGTAACTCAAATAGAATTTTTAAAAGACAGGGCCTCACTATGTAACTCTAACTGGCCTAGAACTTTCTAGGTTGACTAGGATGACATACCCCAAAAGAGAGGGCCTACCACTGTCACTATTACTTATACATAGCAGGAGCCTAGCATAAGTGCCTTCTAAGAGGCTTCATCCAGCAGCTGATGGAAACAGATGCAAAGACCCAAGGTCAAGCAATGGGCTGAGCTCAGGGAGTGCTGTGGAAGAATGGGAGGAAGGATAGAAGAAGATAGAGGGATCAAAGACACCACAAGAAGACCTACAAAGTAATCGAACCTGGGCCCTGGGGGCTCACAGAGACTGAACCACCAACCAAAGAGCATGCACGGACTTAACCTAGACCCCCTACACATATGTAGCAGATGTGTAGCTTGGTCATCATGTGGGTTCCCTAACAATAGGAGTTGGGGCTGTCTTGGACTCCGTGACCTGCTTCTGGGTAACTTTCCCCTGGCTACGCTGTCTTGTCACTCCCTGGAGGGAGAGGATATGCTTAGTCCTGCTGTGACTTGAAATATCCAGTGGATTGGTACCCTTTAGGGGCCTCCTCTTCTCTGGAGGAAGGAGAGGGGAGAATGAGAAAAGAGGGTGTGGAGGTGGGTTAGGGAGGAGATGAGTGAGTGGGCTGGGATCGGGATGCAAAGTGATTAAATAAATAAAGAAAGAAAGAAAAAAGGAACTCAGAACGATCCACCTGGAGTACTGGGATTAAAGTAATATGCTACCACACCTGGCATTAAGTAGCAATTTAAACAAAAGATTTATCTATTATTTTTATGTGTCTGTGTCTACATGAGCTTATGTGTATCACATGCATACAAGTAACTGTAGAGATCAGAAAAGGGTGTTGGATCTCTCGGAACAGGAGTTACAAGCAGTTCTGAACTGCCATGCGGGTGAAGAGAACTGAGCCCAGGTCCTCTGAAAGAGTGCTCCTGTTGAGCCATTTCTTCAGTCCTATATAACAGCAGTTTCACATATTCTAATACAATATTATCCACATACACACTAATTTGATACACTACATCCCAAAGAATGATAGAAATACAGTGAAAAGTCTTTGCTTGCTATTGTTTCTATAAGAGCAGGAACTTTGTTCAATAACAGCGCTGCAATATATAACATCTAAAGCAAGCTTCAGGTAGAGTTAACTGACACTGCATGGTATGACAGCAAAAGTAATGTAAAATGTACATGCCCTGTATTCAGAACCAAGGCAGCTGTGAAATCATGTGATGTAACACAGGAGATATATATTTAAAATATTTTAAAAATTCTTCAAACTCAACAGTAAGGACCTGTTACTGTACAAAGTGTCCAGAACAGCCAAGGCTACACAGAGAAACCCTGTCTCGAAAAACCAAAAGAAAAAGAAAAAATGTTTAATACCATTATCTATTAGGGAAATATAAATTAAAACTACTAAGATGTCTTCATACACTTATTAGAATGGCTGAAATTTTTTAAAAGTGAAAATATTAAATGCTAGAGAAGATGTGGAGAAACTACAATTCATCTTTTACTAATAAGACTTCAAAAACAGTACAGCTACTCTACAAAGCAATTTGGTCCATTTTATTTTTGAAAAATTGAGCTTTAACTACCAGAAAATTCAGCAATAACACTCCTGGGCATTTATCCCAGAAAAATTAGAACTTATTCACACAAATATTTATGGCAGTTTTATTTATAAGAGCTCAAAACTGAAAACAATTGAGATGTTTTTCAATAAATAAATGAGTAAAAGTATCTGTGGCACATTCATACTATAGAATACTACTTGGTAATTCAAAGCAACAAATCACTGACACATGTAATAAGAGAAGCAAGTGAAACAGATTTGTTATCATAGTGTGCTAGCATAATCACAACACTCAAAAGGCAAGCAAAGAGAATCATGAGTTTGAGGCCAGTCTGTGCTATCTAGTAAAATCCCGTCGCAAAAAACCAAGAGCTAAGGTAAAAAATTCAAAGCACTTGTCTATAATGCACAAGGCCCTGGATTTAATCCTAGCACTGCAAAAACAAACAAACCTCCACAAAATTCTTGGCAAAATTTTATATCCAATAACAGAAGTCAAAACACAAATGACCACCTATTGTATGATCTCTTTTATAAGAACTATCTAAATTAGATAAATCTATCAAGGCAAGAAGTAGATTGGGGTTAAGGACGAGGACTAACCCTAAATGGTACAAGGCTCTTTTGTGGGGAGATAGAAGAGTTATACAATGTGTATAATTTTGATCGTTTCACTATTCTATTCCCTGTGGAGTTGTACACTTAAAATAGATGAATTGTTTGGCATGTAAGTTATTCCTCAATAAAGCTAAGATAACTTAAAATTACCATAACATTTCATCAATGAAAACTGTTTTTACTGTATCAGAATAACAACAGAGGGCTGGAGAGATGGCTCAGTGGTTAAGAGCACTGCCTGCTCTTCCAAAGGACCCGGGTTCAATTCCCAGCACCCACATGGCAGCTCACAACTGTCTGTAACTCCAAGATCTGACACCCTCACACCAACACACATAAATTAAAAAAAAAAGAATAGCAACAGAAAATTTTAATCTATTCACTACAGTCTTCAAATGACTGATTCATGATGGAACAGAAGGCAACACATTCTTTTTTTTTTTTTTGGTTTTTCGAGACAGGGTTTCTCTGTGTAGTCTTGGCTGTCCTAGACTCACTTGGTAGTCCAGGCTGGCCTCGAACTCACATCGATCCGCCTGCCTCTGCCTCCCGAGTGCTGGGATTAAAGATGTGCGCCACCACGCCCGGGGGCAACACATTCTTATTCCCTAAATCTTTAGGTTTAGAAAATACAAGAAACTCAAAATGATTTTTGATTGATTTTTATTAAATTCTACTATGAGATGCTTTTCTCCTTAAATTTTACCCACATACACCCCTAATATATTTATACTAATATCTACCACCTGACTTAAAGTAATCATCAAAATGATTATTAGGAAAAGTCACTTTTATCCAGGTATTAGTAAAAATACCAAGCACATTATTAATTCTGTGCCAAAACAGGGCAGGTATTTCCCTAACCACAAGAAAAGGGACAATGAAAAACAAACAAGACAAAAGGAGAAGGACATTTTTCCCTAGACTTTCAGAAAAGAGAAACAAGTTTAGAGAGGAGTATGAAGATAAATAGTATAGGCCTAAAATTATTAGGAATACTGACTCACTATTCAAAGCTCATATAGATATGCTAAATTACTCACAGGCCAAGAACTCTTCACAGTTACTGCAGCTCTTGGTTAAGAAATCCATTTAGTTAAAAAAAAAAAACTCACTTCATCAGCAGCAGCAGAGCTATCCCTACTCCTTACCTGCTGTAGCACTTGGGAGAGCAAACTCTTAGGGTGAGAGTAGGCTTCTTGTCTGCTATGTGGTGACATCATTGAGGAAAAGAACTCCTACCCTCCCTCCGCCCTTGCCACCAGTGTCCCCAACAGGATCATGGGAACAAGAGAACAGTCCCTGCACCTCACCTGAGCAGTAGGGTAGAGCCTGCCCTGGTTGTGGGGATTACTGGTGAGCTGGCCCCAAGGGCATGAGTGGGAGAGCTAGTAGAATGACCAGCTCAGATACCTCTCAGACACAGAGGAGGATGTTGAGTTTGCTGAAACTGGCGTTACAAATGGTTATGAGCCACCATATGGATCCTTGGAACTCAACGCAGGTCCTCTGCAAGGGCAAGTGCTCTTAACCACCAAAGCCATCTTTCGAGCTCCATGGTGCTTTATTGAATGGATACAATTGTGCACATTCCTCTCTTGGACCAGTCTCTATGTACCCATCATCTCTTTTTTTACCCCATACAGTGCCCAACACTTGTGACTCTGACACTTACTAAGTGAAGCAAATAATTCCTTTGGTAGTTTAGTGGCTTTGAAAGTAATTTCAAAAAGTAGAGTTCCAAAAACATTCTGGGGGTGGGGAGAGTCAATAGGTTTAAAGGATGAAATTATGGGGTGCTAGGGAACAATTACTTTGCAGTCATACCTAAGGACTGATGACTCAAATACTGAACAGAAATTAACTAAAATCCCAGTTATACTCCATTCTACCTGGATGATAGGTTTCATTGTATATAAAATATGATGGATGATGACACTGTATTTTACAGAGCAAGGCTTTGGGCTCTGGATTTTAAAAGCTACCCCACGCTCAAATTAAGAGAAAATACTACTTTGATAAGTTATAGGCATATAGCAAATTATTTCAAAGAATAAATATTCTAGAGCTGGGTGTGTTTCTTAGTTACTTTTCTATTGCTGTGATAACCAAATGCTACTCAGAGGGAAGAAAGAGTCTATTGTAGCTTCTATTTCCAGGTAACATCAGTAAGAACAGTCAGGGCAAGAACTCAATGAAAGAACCTGGACACAGGACTTGACCATAGAGGACTGCTGCTTACTGGCTTGCTCCTCAAGGCTTTCTCAGACTTTGTCTTACACACTAGGAACCACATGATCAGTGCTGGTATCACCTGTAATTATGGTAAGCCTTCCTAAATCAATCACTAATTAAGAAAATGTACCACAAGCTTGTCCACAGGCCAATCTAGTAGGCACATTTTTTCATGTAAGGTTCCTTCTTCCCAAATGACTCCAGCTTTTGTTGAGTTGATATAAAACTAGCCAGTACAGTACTGTAGCTGGTAATCTCAGAACTTGGGAGGCTAATAGGTTTACAAGTTTGAGGTCAGTCTAGGCTATACATTGAGATCCCATCTCACAAAAAAATCTGTAAAAGGCTTTGTAAGAACTTTCTACTTTCTGGTGACATTAAATCCAACATAATAATAAATTAAGAACGGTGAAATGTCAAATTACTATTACTAAAATTAAAAATGTTTGAGTATCATCAAATTCATATGGTTAAATATATTTCAAGATTTTGTTCAGATACAAAACAAGAAAAGCTTCCTTCGCTTTTCTTCTTTCATCTCCAAAGATATTTCACTGTAGAAAACTTATGAATGTTAAAATATAAAAAATACAAAGATTTTCTGAAAGATATATTTTTTAATTCTTAGTTCACCCCCCCAGCTTCCTTGTGGAGTTATATTCAACTTGCTAGACTCAAAGTAATTAATTGGCTTATGGGTCCCCAGAGAGGAACAGCTCTTTCCACCAGCACCTCAAATTTCTAAGTCAGATCTCAACACCATCTTTCTATGTTCCATTTGCACACTGCACATAGCCCATCATACCAAGGATCCCTGATGGTGTTTAGTGGAAGAAAAAGTTTGTTGACAAAAAAAAGGGCTCTATCAGTGTGGGCTTAATGGAAATTGGGGCTTTATGTATGTCAGATACTCTAGGTTCTTTTGATATTTATGTTTGCTTGTTTCTGTGTATGCTGTTGCTATTTTGTGTATATTTTTGTTTTTCCTTTTCTTGCCTCATAGTTGCATGCAGATGGCTGTTGTCTCCAGGTCTCCTGACAGAGGAGGGAACCTTTATGATCACACGTATATATGGCTAGCATGGTAAGGCTGTTTGATGCCATCTTTCTGGGTAGCCAGAAAACCCTGTGAGGAGTAAACGGGTGCTTCAAGTAACTGGCATATTCCCATGTCATGGTCAACACCACATGCTCAGAACAGAGATTCAATTTTAATCCTTCAGAGACATCATCTCACGACCATCCACTATGTAAACATGTAATCAGTATAATGCTTCTGCATGCTCATGGGGTCTTAAGCTGCTAAGTCATCTATTTCCACAAGATTATTCCAGTATCACCCCAATACATAAAGAAAGATGAAACAATGGTGCCAAATTGTACAAACAAAAAATTTCATTTTTATCAGTTTAAAAATTATAATAATTGAAATTGTCCAAACTATCACACTGTTGGTCTGATGTATTTTGATGCTAATTAATAAAAGGCCATCACCCTGGGCAGGGTAAATGAGATAGGCATGGCTAAGGTTCCCAGGCTGGGGGAGACAGAGAGAATCTTGGGAAGACGAAAGACTAGAGAAGAGAGGAGAAGGTTACGCCATCATGGGTTAAGTGGAGGAGAAGCACATAGCCGGTGTAAATGGAGATTTGGCCCAGATGATGATAATAATTAGCAAGTATATGGGATTATGGGTGGGAGGTACCTTGATAGACATTATTAGAAGCAGATAGCATGGGATTGGGTCAGGTATCCCAGGTTAACTAAGGCTATTCAAAAATAAAACAAGTATCTGTGTCTTGATTGATTGCTAGAGGGTTAGAAAATACTATCATAATAATAATAGGTATAGGCCTAATAATAAACATTATTAGTCAATACTGATAATTTAAAAACAATCACATAGCTATTAATATGTAATAATTTAAAATATCATGAATTCCCAGGCAACTGGTAGAATGCTCTTTGTTCATTTTATGCTTTCCCAGGTTTTACTTTCAGAACTCATCACTCAGACTTTGACAGCTGACATCATCACAACCACAAAAAAAAAAAAAAAAAAAAAAAAAAAACCAAGCTGCTCAGAGCATTCTACTATAGACAGTATTAATGATGATTATTTGCAGGTCTTATCTTAGAAGTAAAGCCAAGGCGCCTCACACATTCCCTCTCACAGGGCTCAGAGAAGAACTCAATAAAGATTTGGTTAAGGAACTTGGGTTGGGATTTGGGATTTGGGAAGCTTAGATGTTAGACCAAATGTTTAGTCCATTAGCAAACCATTTTATTATAGTGGCTTTGTTTCAGGTCTTAATCTAATAAGACAAACTCCCCTAACAAAATTTCCTGATTCATGGGCATAGATCTAATTATAACACTTGGTGTAACCCTTTCATTGCTCACTGGTGCTCATAACCACTTTGTAAGTTTCAAAGTATGCCAAGTTCATGGCCAACAATGAATCCTCAAAGAATGAGTCAGGGTCACCTCCAGAGATTCCTTTCTCTGCCTGGTTCTTTTCATGGTGCATACCTGTGATCCTAGTGCTTGGAAGGCAGAGACAGAAGGACTGTGATTTTAAAGCAAATTTGGGTTAGACATCTAGAGTGCCCTGTGCTATATAGCCATATCCTGTCCAAAAGAAAACAAAACAAAACCCAGTTCTTCTTTTTAAGGGTGCCATGGAGGAGGTGTGACCACCTTCAGGTTCTGTGATGCACTAGAAAGACTCACAGAGTTCAATGTAACTCATGGATATGATTGGCTTACTACAGGGAAGCAATACAAAGGCCCATCATCATAAAAGGTAAATGTGAAGGCCAGGTGAGACCAGACACAAACTTCCTACTATAGATACATGACACAATTTGCCCAGCAACATGTGATGACAACAAATGTTGCCTACTAGGGAAACTCACTGAAGATTCGGTGCCCACATTTTATACTGGGGGTAACCACAGACTTGCCTTCTGACTGGCATATACCAAAACTCCAGACTGCAAGAAAGAAAATAGGTATTCAGCACAAGCCACATGCCTGCATCAACAATTCAGGCACAACAAGCTACCTTTATGGCAGAATCCTCCTGAGAAGTCAAGTTCCCAGAAAAAGTCCAGGGCCAATCGTATAAACAGGCTCTTTCAAAATAAAGCCTACTGATAACACTTTTTTCTTCTTTTGTAAAGATGCAAATCATTAGTCTAGATGTCCTTCTCAGACTTAAAGAGGTAAACAAAACTGTAACAGTACTCTGATAGGAGACTAAAAGAACAAGAATGGAGAAACACCTAGATGGGCTAAAGAAGAGAAGATTGGTTCTTAAAGGTTCATTATTCAGTAGTATAAAAAAGTTGAAGAATTAAGTTAGTTATCTTAGCCCTAGCTTAATTTAGATTACACAGATATGCGCACAAACAGGCATGTACTTACCTGTCCTTATAAGATAGAAACTCCTCCTCCTTTAAGATAAACTTGCTATGTAGCACACAGGTGGTAGTGACTATCAGTGCCTCCTTCTTCTCCCCCTTGTCTTATGAGTGAAACAGTCTCACTATATAGAGACCACGCTAACTTCAAACCCACAATCCTATCTCAGCCTCCTGAATGCTGGGGATTATAGGCATGTGCTATCATACCCACATAAGAAGTGAGTTCCATGTGAAACAAGCAGGATACAGCTGCATACAGAGCTTTATCTATATTTAAAAAGACAAGGAGGCTGGATGTGTGGTGCATGCACTACCTGTGTCGAATAACCAAATATAACATAATGGACAAGGATCCTAGCACTCATCCTTACACAGTCTCATAAGGAGTTCCAGGAAAACCAGAGCTACACAGTGAGACCCTGTCAATCATCCCTCCACAAACACACACACACAAAAGACAAATGCTGGAGAGATGGCTCTTGCAAAGCACCTGGACTCAGTTCCCAGCACCCACAGGGGCAGCTCAGGACTCCAGTTTTAGGGGATTAAATGCCCTCTTCTGGCTGCTGTGGGCACTGCATGTACATGGTACACACACATACATTAAGTTTGTTATTAATTGACTAGAAAGCAGCAACTCTCCTTCATACATTTGTGAGCAATAAGACATGGAAAACTATTTACATTCTGTAAATAGTTCAGTTGTATGCCTGCAAGTAATACATATATGAAATTGGTTACAGGATAAGGAAGTAGGACATTTAGGTGCCACAGTGAATAGAAAAAAACATAATTAAATGAAGTTTGAACATGGAATAAAGGATGGCACCCAATGCCGGGGGTGGGGGGGCTGGTACCCTTTAGGGGACACCCTTTCTTTGAGGAGAGGGGGGAATGGGAGGAGGGACATGAGGGTGAAACTGGGAGGAAAGGAGGGAGGGGGCTATGATCAGGCTGTCAAGTTATTAAACAAGTAAGTAAACAAATAAATTAAAGTACGGAAAAAGAATGGCATCCAAGAGAGTGGAATGAGTCTGAAGCAGTACGTAGTGGGAGGTCTTTTGTTGACATAGTATTACAGACATCTGGAACATTGTCACAGGTAAAACTGACAAGGCAACAAGAGCAGGGTATTTCAACTGTGAGGAAAGGTGCAGGGTATGTGAATATGAAAAAGTTAGATTATTGGTAACACAGAGGAGGGGAGACAGCAAGAAAACAATTCAGAAGTGATATCTGTGACGGACTACTTGTGACTTATTTCACCTAGTTCTGAAATCTGAAGCAGGCAAACAAGTATCTGCAGTCGAAAACATGACAAAACCGAACAGACAAGAAAAAAACTCCAAATTTATATTCCTTGTTCTATATACTGAATTATAGCCATTGCCTGGTGAGTTAACTGGTGGAAAAACTTTTCCAGGACAGACATATCCTCTCTGCCCCTAATGCTATTCAGACTGAGCCAGACCATATTATGCAGAAGCCATGGGGGAAAAGTGATTTCTGTTGCATATTCTAATGATATAGACTCCTCAAAATTGAAGAGATTTCATGTAAGAACGTTTTTAAGGTAACACTTGAAAAATCAAAGGTACAAAAAAAAAGAAGAAGAAGAAAAGAAAAATGAAAGATGCTTCACTCACACTGTAAGGCCTCTGAGAAGACAGGTTTTGTCAGTGTCAACAGTATTTTGAAAAAGTACAGGGGTTGCAGATATAGCTCAGTAGTACAATGCATGTTTAGCATACTTTAGGCTTGGGTTTAATCTCCAGCATCAAACATATAAAAAGCTGTAAAATAAGTTTAATAGTTTCCAAATGGCTTATTTTCTGGGGAAGTAATCAAGTTTATACACTTGATAAATGTGTTGCCCAGGACTCTGTGAATGACTTAATGACTATTAATTGATTCTGGGATATTTTCATAGCTTCTTGTAAAAATATGGCAATACACTCAATTTTTGGTGAACATAATTCTTCCATGTTGAGAATACAACTCAAAACATCCAAACTTGCCATCTGATTCAACCTCTAGCTATTACAGAGACCTCCCATACATCCGTATTCACTATGAAAGATATGAAGTTTTAAACACTATCAAGAGCAGTATAGATTACTTAGCTACCCTTGCTTCAATTAATCAAATTGCTCAGGCTTTTATCCTTAATATGCTATTTATTTTACACAATAATCATACATATTATTTGATCTATAAATAAAAGACACAAAAAATTAAATTCATTCACGGTTGTACCACTAACTTAGTGAAAAAAGCAGGATTCACATGGGCTTCTGCCACTCTATTTCATCCTTCAAATTTTAGTTAACTAGCCATTGTGAATGATAGTATAATTCTAACAATCTCATTCCCAGAAATTTAATGTAAAAAAATGCTAACTTAGGTGTATACAACACGTGAAGTTTTACAGTAGCTCTACTCATAATCACCAAAATATAAAAATAATCCATCTGTCCTTCCATATTGAATGACTAAACAAATTCTGATATATCTGTGCAATGAATACAAAGGAAGAAAATATTGATATAACAATTTGAATGATGTGAGCTCTCAAAAGCATTATGTTGAGTGAAAAAAAAACAAGATTCACAAGACATTCAGTTCATATTAACAAGATGACAAAATTATAATGATGGAATACAAATTAATGGCATCCAGATATTAAAGTAGAAAGGTTCTGTGATTAATAAGCTAGTATAATTTTTTTTCTGGAGGAGCAAAGATTAAGAGACTGGCAAATCAATGACTGGCCCAACTTGAGACTCGTCCCAAGGGAGAGAGCCAACCCATCACTATTAGTGATACTCTGCTATGCTTGCAGACAGGAGCCTAGCATAACTGCCTTTTGAGAGGCTTCATCCAGAAGCTAATAGAAACAGATGCAGAGACTCACACACAGACAAAGAATAGGCAGAGCTCGGGGAGTTTTGTGGAAGACCACTAGAAGACCTACAGAGTAAACTAACCTAGGCCCATGGGGGCTTACAGAGACTGAACCACCAACCAAAGAGCATGGGTTGGATCTAGACCACCTACACATATGGAATAGATGTGCAGTATGGTCAACATGTGGGTTCCCTAAAAATGGGAGTAAGGCCTATCTCTGACTCTACTGTCTGCCTCTGGATCCCTTTCCCCTAGCTGGGCTGCCTTGTCAGGACCCAGTGGGAGATGATGTGCTTAGTCCTACGTTGACTTGAGGGGCCAGTGTGGGTTGGTACCCCTTGGGGGCCTCCCCCTCTCTGAGAAGAAGGAGAGGGGGAAATGAGGGGAAGGGGCATGAGGGTAGGACTGAGAGGAGGGTGGGGCAGGGAATCAGGGTGTAAAGTGATTAAATAAATAAATACATAAATACATAAATAAATAGAGGTGTTTTTTTTTAATCTGGGATACAGGAACTGTTCTGTACTAAGGGAACTGTTCTGTACTAAGGTCTAGATGGTAGTTATATGAAAGTATACATGTTAAAATCCATAGGAATTCATATAACCTCCATTTAGTTTTATAATTTTTTAAAATAATTTTCCATTTAGCTTTATTTTTTCCTTTTTTTTTAAAGACAGGGTTTCTCTGTGTAGCCTTGGCTGTCCTGGACTAGATTTGTAGACCAGGCTGACCTCACACTCGCATGGATCCACCTGCCTCTGCCTCCCAAATGCTGGGATTAAAGGCATGTGCCACCATACCTGGCACATATACATATATTTTTTTTAAGTCATTATGTCAATAGGAGTAGAGGCCCTAGATCTACTGAAACTTGATATGCAACTTGATATCCATGGGAGGTCTCCACTGTTCTGAGAAGAAAGGGAGGATGAGAAGATGGCGGTGGAGGTGAGGTGAGAGGCACTGGAAGGAGAGGAAGGGGAAACTGCAACCTGGATATAAAGTTTTAAAAAGTCATTGTGTCAGCTGTTTGGTTAGTACTAATTGCTGCACTTTCTACTTTCTATTTATTTACTAGAACAGTTGTACCTACCACTAACAAAATAATTTAATATTAAAACAAATTAGAATGTAGACATTTTGGAAATTGCAATATCCTTTCCTTCACAGAATTTTTATTACCCTTGGGGACCCTTTACTCTGCTTACCAGTACAGGTCTGTACTATACACAAAATCTACTGCCTTAGTCATAGCACAGGAGCCATCCAACCAATGTTGGCTAAACTGACTTGCTTTGGCGATGTGGTGGGAAAAAAATGGCATAATCATGAACAAAATCTGTATCTAGATACACTACATCTTGCTCTAATTTTTAATGAAACAATTACTAAGTTGTTAATGATATGCTCAATAATTACAAGGCATATATATAATTTAGAAAGAAAACAGACAGGATACTGCCAGTGGTACAGAGGTTTTTAAAGCCTAAAATAGGCAGAATCTAAACCACAATCAATTACTCCAAGCTCATTAATCATAAAATCATAAAATTCAATGGGTTAAGAAAAAGATATAAAGAAAGAGATGTGTACTGACTTTCTAGGTATGATGTCCTGCCTTAAGAACTTACTGCAGGAATCACATTTCAGCTTAGACATGTAAAGCTTTCAGAGGCGATCATTCTTTTCTTAAAACAAAAAAAGCTTGCCACACTGAAAGGCTATCCGGACGGAAAGGGAAGTTACAGGACAAACAACCTATATCCAAAGAGACCAGGGACCTGCAGAGAGACACAGGTTTGAGCACATAAGCCTGTAGGAATTTTAAGCCAGAAATTCTATGATTAGCCACAGTGTAAAAGCTCCTGTGTTCCACAGAGTAGCTTCTACCCCTTCAAAAAGCTTTTTCACAGGAACCCCACCAGGTTCTCATGAAGACCAGGGAGAAATCTTAGAAAAAAGCTCTCCGGGTAGAACTAGATGGCTGGCTGACTAGAACAGTCCACTATGAAACTTACCCAGACCACCTTCTCTAATCTTTAGTACAGAATAAAGGGATAAATGCTCAGGAAGGACTTAGGACCCCAGCTTAAAGACATTAGTATATGCCCAATGCGGGACGGGGAAAGAGAAAAAAAAGGCTACATATAAAGAATAAACAGAAAACCTTGCCAGGAACACACTCAAGACCCAGGTTCTAGTACCTGACAAGTCAGATCATCAGAGATCACAGCTCTCTTCCCCAACCAACCACATCTGACATACCACCTACCTGGTAACGGTGAAATACAATCGGAAAAGCTGTAAAAACTGACTTTTGGAAAGCAGCACAATGGACAACCCAAAGCCAAGAAGAGCAAAAACATGAAGACACCATGGGGGCTAGAAAGAGGACCCAGCAGTTAAAAGCACTTGCTGCTTTTAAAGAGGACCCAGGTTCAGTTCCCAGGACCCATATGGTAGCTCACAGCCATTTCTAACTCCAGTTTGAAGGAAATCAACCTCTACAGGCACCAGGCACACAAGATAGCACACAGACATACTCACAGGCAAAACACTAATTCACATAAAATAAACACAAAAAATGAAGATATCATTAGAGGAATAGAAAATCTCAGGTGCCCGTACCATGTCCCCCCACCCCGTACACACCCAGGCCAACAAAAACATTGAACAGGCCATCTACTCACTAGATTAGCCACATTAAAAGCCTAGGAAAAGAAACCAGAGCTATCTAAGTATTAAAAATTTATCAGAATCTCTTGCCCATGTGCAGTTTTAAGGATGTTTACAAGGTGTATGAGGAGGTAAGAAAATACCCCAAGTTACAAGGCAAGCACTGGGTCCAAATACAGTAGTACATATGTTAGGACTATCAAAAATAAAATTAAAAAGTCTAATGGATAAAGTAGATAATATGCAAGTCCAGATACATAATTTCAACAAAGAAATGGAATCTAGGAGAAAAAAAAGCAAATAGGAATCCTAGAAATAACAGCTGGGTGTGGTGGTGCACACCTTTAATCCCAGCACTCAGGCAGATCGCTGTGAGTCCGAGGCCAGCCTGGTCTACAAAGTGAGCCCAGGACTGCCAGGGTTACACAGAGAGACCCTGTCTCAAAAAACAACAACAACAAAAAAGAAAAGTGTAAAGTCCAAAGTGTGCTGTTCATATATGCACAGATACAGGGCCATCCCCTGAAGCCTTGGTAATCTATGAGACTCTCCTCCTAGCCGTCATCACGATCCCCTCCTCCCCTCTTTGCTGGGCTGCTGACTGGCTAAAGACATTCTTCGAGGAAGTTGGGAAACTAGACTCAACAACAGAAATAAGCAACATTGGAAAGGGAACGAACGCAGGTTAAGTGTAACATTTTATTTATTTAAATAGTTAAGAAGTCAATTTTCCATCTATCAGCTAAAGACCAATTTTATAAGCAAGCCTTCTAAAATAGCAGCCTCAAACCAGCTAGGTAAATTGCTTTCTACACAAAAGGATATATACTTTTAAAAAAAGAAAAGAAAAGAGAAAAGAAAACGGAAAAAAAAATCTACAGCCTGATTAGTCCTGATAAGAGGGGAACAAGTGGTCCTTTTCTTACTATGATTCTAAAGAAGAAAAATGTCAGAGTACTAAGATTACACATTTCAAAGTTCACTACAAAGCTATGGTATTCAAGAAAGTGTGTTAACAAAGTATATCATAGGCTGGAGAGCTGACTTAGCAGTTAAGAGCACCATTCCCAGCAAACACATGGTGGCTCACAACCATCTATACTGGGATCTGATGCCCTCTTCTGGCATGCAGGTGTACATGCAGGTAGAGCACTCATCTACACAAAATAAAGAATTAAAAAAAAAAAAAAAACCTAGTGTATCATGGCTGGGGATGAGGCTCAGTGCTAGAGTATTTGCCCAACATGCTTGAGCCATGGGATCCACCCTCAGTACTGCAAAAATGAAGGTGGTACAATTAATGGGGAAAATGGTTAAAACACATAGATTCGTAGAGCAGAGAAGCTCAGAAATAGATGCACAGGTGCAAAGGCAATTTAATAGATAAAAGACTTCAACAAATGGTGCAATAAAACATCCTATATGCAGGAAAATGAACTTCAACACATACTTCACTTTTATGGCTTACTGGAATCCAAGTGGTAGAACTGCTTTGGAGGACAGTTTGTCCATTTCTGTCAGAAAAAGATCAGTAATCCCATTCTCATGTATTTATCCAAAAGGAGCTGAAAACTATGCTCACACAAAGACCTGTAAGCTAATATTTACCATAGCAGTTGTCCTCTAGCCTACACACATGTAATTCAAAGACGGAGGTGTAGCTCAGTGGTATAGTACATGTATGCATGTAGTGCATGGAAAGACCTGGACAGGCTCAATCCCCAGCACCACAAGAAACAGTCCGAAGTATACCAGGACGAATTTCTAGGGGAAGAAAGGTACTTGGATTTGTTTTATTTTTTAAATATGATCAAGTCAAGTTGGGAGGCATGAGAATTCCCATCACTATTTATCAGTCTATCTTAAAAAACATATTTCATTTTTGAAATAGGAAAATACATCTTAACATTCAAAAGGTATATACGTAAGAGCTTATGCAGTGAAAAGTCTCATTCTCAACCACTAGTCCAGATCACGCATGCCCCCCCCAACTGTCAGGGCTTCAATATCCCTTCAGAGATATTTTGTGTCGATGGAAGCAAAAACTTTATTTTTGCCCTATGTTTTACATAAATGATAACACGTGTTCTACTCTGTCTCTAAAATACAGTGTAATATTCTTTTGTATAACTAAGCCCTGACTGATTGTCAATATATCAGTAAGCTTCTGCTACTATAGATAATATTTCAGTTAACATACAAATATTTGTTGAATAAATAATTGGATAAAGTGCTAAGTCAAATATTATGATTATAAATATGGATGGCTTTTTTTCAAGTTTGTGACTTAAATATCAGGAATTCTAAATTTTTCATCCCATTAGTAAATAAGACAATTGATGATCCTACTATCACACAATTTTCAGGAGGAAGGCACACTTCTATGATGCACAAAATGAACATTTGACTCAGTTTCCCACATTCCAAGGAAAAGTACATTTTATATAATAATTTTCAGTCCTCAAGCTGTTTTAAAAGACGCATGTTTTGTAAAGAATGTTACCTTTGAATTGGTCCAGATTAGAGGTCAAAGTGTGATATCCCAAACTGGTGGATCGTGGACACTCACTTCACAGTATGATGCTGGATTCTTAACTGCAACCACAGGAATATTTTTAAAATTTGAATAAATAAAACATACTTAAATGAATCCTTTTCCCATATTACAATGGCCAAATAAAGATTTCTTCTCTTAGGTAAAAATTATATTAAAAGGGGAGAAGGGGCTTGAGGCAAAATTGCCAATGTTTCTTTCATTGCATGGTAGTATATTCCCAATTCTGTTTACTTAACTACAAAATGTAGTCTACCAAGGATTTTGTGATAAAACTTGAATGGATGTTAAAGAAACACAGGGGTTCCTTTGATAAAAGCTGTGTAAGGTCAAAGAACAGTTGACCCATTTGCAAGACTATCTACTTCCAAAACCACACTGCCTCCCTATGGCTTTCCATTCATTACCAATTATTATGCATTATTGCTGTAGAGGCTCCCGAATTGTTCACAGCTCCTTATATCCAGACTTTGAATGGTCTCCCACAATGACTCTGGACTTGGTCACAAGAGCACTCTTGCAATTAGCAATGCAAATGTGACAGGAGCAGAAGTACTTGTATCCTGGCTGGTACTTACTCTCCCTTGCTCCTCTCTTTTTGAGACTCTGAGGCCACCATGCTAGTAAGTCCAGACTAGCCACCTATGAGTGAATGATCACGTAGAGTGATGCGCTATCCAAGCTTAGGGCCTTCTTCCTAAACAACTAGTCTACCACCAGCTGTATAGGCAAGGCCATCTTAAATCATCAAGCCACTAACCTTATAAGCACTTTCTCTTACCCCTAAAAGCTAACTAGCAGAGGCTACTTAAAAGTATGTTTGTGACAAGGGGGAAGAGAACACTGATTCTCTCTTGTGGGGTTTATGTTGTATAGAAAAACTTACATACACATATAAATTATATCAATATAATATTTATTTATTTATTTATTTATTTTACGTGTGAGTGCTCTATCTGCATGTACACCTAAATGCCAGAAGAGGGCACCAGATCTCACTGGAGATGGTTGTGAGCCACCATGTGGTTGCTGGGGATTGATTGAACTCAAGACCTCTGGAGGAGCAGACAGTGCTCTTGTCCACTGAGCTATCTCCCCAGCCCACATAAATACAATACTTATAAATTATATAAATATTTTAAAAATATAAAGACTTCTACTACTTGAATGAAAATATAAAAAAATATAGTAGAAAAAAATTTTCAGTCTTTAAGAGTCTCACAAATGTGCTGTCTACCATCACAGATGGCACACACAAAAAATTTTTCAAAATAACAAATTTTCATTTAGTCACAGAAGTATCTTAATTATGATATGTTTAAACCAAAGCCTTATACTCCACAGTTCCATTTATAATACTAAATCCAAATTTCCAGAAATTACTTTTCTTCTCAATTCCAATTGTTTATTTCACAGGGCTTAATGAAAGCTGGAAATTTCTCTTAATGCAGCCTAAAATGCAAGAGCTATGAACTTAATTAAACTTTCTACCAGCATTCATTCTGAAATGCCACCTTCTTTTAGCATCAACTTTTAGCAACATTCATAGAAGACAGTCATAGGCACCGACCTACATTTTGATGTAGGTTTCATACAGAAACATCACTTATATTAGAATGCAAGGTGGAACACTGAAGAAATGAATGGAAACATTGAATAAATGATTTAAAGCATTTTTAGACACTACTGAAAACTTTCCTGAAGTGTGCATGTGTGGGCATACACACACACACACACACCACACAGTTTAGGAAACATTTAATAAAATATCTTCAAGTAGCCTCTGTTTATTTTTGGAATAAAGCACAAGCTTCTTGATGAGGTTCCACAAAGCCTGTCAACCTTCTGCCTACCTTATCTCTTTCTTCCCAGATCCAGCCAAACCTCTCTGAATCCTTTATTCCTCTCTCCCACCTCAGTGCTATCACAACATCTGCTATTCCCTCTGCCTGGTAATCTCCTCTATCTTTTACCTTGCTTATTATTCTTCATTATTGAGGCTCTAAGGGCACTCCACTGGTCAGTTACAGAGGAACTGATTCTATCTCTTCCTTGCTGTGTGAACTTAGGCAAGTTGGCTCTGCTTCATTATTTCAATTAACACCTCTGAGAGATATCCTCTGCTCAGAGAGCTATTCAATGCTCAACGTAAAATCACTGTTGCTATTATATTTATTATCCCATAAGATAATCTCCATCATCGCTCCTAGTACAAATAGTAATTAGGTATTTTTTAAGAGATTTATTTATTTATTAAGTATACAGTGTTCTGCCTGCATGTACACCAGAAGAGGGCACCACACCTCATTGTAGATGGTTGTGAGCCACCATATGGTTGCTGGGAATTGAACTCAGGACCTTTGGAAGAGCAAGCAGTGCTCTTAACCTCTGAGCCATCTTCCGGCCCAGTAATTAGGTATTTATCTGTTGAAAAAAATCAGAAATATCCCCCTGGATCCTACCTTAATACCTAACACTTTAAATGTTATTCCCCACATACTCTGTTTTTTTCTAAGGGGCGATAAAATGAATGTTTACAGGGAAATTATTACTTCAACTAAATTCTCACTACCATCCTCAGAGATATGATTTGGCAAGTGAGGAAACTGAGGCACTGAGAAATAAACTAGCCAAGATCAAGAGGAAGAGCTAGAAAATTGAGTCCAAGTTTTCCTGATTCCATTGCCTGTGGTGGATGTATGCCATCAAAGGATCCCCTAACTCATGAACTTTGTCATGCAAGAGCAGAAAGCCTTAAAGACAGGTATGTACCAGTCACAACCAGTTAAGTGACTCCCAGATATCTACTCTTCAGATCCTTAATCAGGCCTCTGTTCCCATCAGCAGAACATTCCTCCTCCTAACTGTGAAAAGATTCCTTACATTCTTTCCACAGGACAGTAAACTCTTAAGGAGATGAGTGTCTTCTCACCTTTTATACTGCTAGCAAGCAGAAAGCACTTAGTTTGTTTGCTGAGTGAATTAAATGGAGACTATATTTATGGCCACAAAATTGAGGGTTTTCTTCATATTAACATTTGACATAGGAAACACATAAGAACAGTGAAAGAAAGAGAGTATTTAAGAAATACTTTCATAGCACTCAAGGAAGCAGAGGCAGGTAGATCTCCATGAGTTCGAGGCCAGCCTGGTCACAAGTCAAGGATAGCCAGGGCTACACAGAGAAACGCTGTCTCAAAAAACCAAAATGGCTGGACGTGGTGGCAAACACCTTTAATCCCATCACTTGGGAGGTAGAGGCAGGCGGATCGCTGTGAGTTCAAGGCCAGCCTGGTCTACAAAGTGAGTCCAAACAGCCAAGGCTACACAGAGAGACCCTGTCTTGAAAAACAAAAAACAAGCAAAAAAATAAAGCTTTTAGAATTGGTCATTATTTCTCTACAGGTAACTTTACCTCTAGGGCCCTGCCCTGCCACTTATTTTCTGCTATACCAGTGGTTGCATCTGAGACACTCTTCACGACAGGATGGCCTTGACAAGTACCACTCTCTCTCAACGGTTATGCTCAAATGATTTGTAGGAAGAAACAAAAAGAGCAAATGAGCAAAAGAGCTGATAACTGGTGGCCTTGGATTAAGGGAATACAATGAGTTTTTTTACCCATCTTGCAACATTTTTGAAACCTATAATATTTTATCAAAATTATGTTTCCAAAATCTAAAAAAGAATAATACCAGGAAGTTTCCCAGAAGATTTCAACACAAAGTGTCCAGTGTATAGGCCAAGCATATATCACACTCTCTTGTTAGCTAGTTCAAAAACAGCATTCTACCCAAACATAATAGCCCTTGCCTTATAATTCCAGTACTTGTGAGACTGAGGCAGGAGGATCATGAGTTAGAAGGCCAGAGTGGGCTACACAGTAAAACCCTATCTCAAAACAATAACCAAAAAAACCCACACTGGCTTAGGCTTCTTTGCCTATCAGCAAGTATCAGAGGAAAATGACCTCTCTGGATAGCGGGGCCTAGCCATCCATGACTTCTGAGTTGTAGCAGAAAAAATATTTGTAGTTTGAAGGGTACTCATGATATCATAGATGTCTCCTACTGCCCGAAGTCCCAATATAATTTCCTCTTGCCAGATCCTTTTTCTTCAGGGCCTATCAGGACCCCTCAGTACCTATAAGGACACGCACGCCTTCATGTTCAGAAAAACAGCACTTTGAGTTCTTACCTTCCCAAAGACGTAGCACAGAGGCACTTTTGGTTGGAGGAGCCTTGCGACCTACAGAGAAGACACAAAACACGTCATGTAAGAGTCACCAAAAACAGAAAAGTTAGAGCAGTAGTTACCTGGGTCTGTAAGGATCATTTGCTAGTACCCTCTTCATTCATTCATTACTTCTAACCACCTATCCTAGATTCTCCCCACCCTGCAGACCTTTATAAAGCTGAGGATGCGTTAGTTTTTTCAGTCATAGTTACTAGGACAATAAACTTGTGAATGAACCAAATGTGCGACTTTACAAGAATATTACGGTAAGGGGCAGGTAGCTTAGTGGTAGAGTATTTGTTTAGCATGTGCAAGGTTCTGGGTTCAATTTCCTTTTCTTCTTTTTTCCTTTGGTTTTTCCAGACAGGGTACTCTGTGTAGCCTTGGCTGTCCTGGACTTGCCCTGTAGACCAGGCTGATTTCGAACTCACGGAGATCCACCTGCCTTTGTCTCCCAAGTGCTGGGATTAGAGCTACCACGCCCAGCTTTCTGAGTTCCAATTTTCAACACCAAAAATCATGGCTAGGATAGTGTCAGATGGGCATCACCCAACACCCACCTCTCATCTAGAAAAAGGAGACAAGTAAAAATCACAGTAAATTATCCCAATAAAAAATTATCTTAAAATAAGTCAGCATATCAGTTCTATCTTCTTCAGCTCCTGTTTTTTTTTGTAAGCTCCATGAAGAGGTAGGTACATTATGTCCCATGATAATATTCAATCTCATTTTTAGCCTCCCTCTCTGCATCCCTGATCAAAGTTTCTAAGGACTCTCTAATGTCACATCTCCACAAACACCTGATTATGTCTCCTGATTCCCTCCCCACCCCCAAAATATGTGATTAGTTTCAGCTAGACCTCAAAGTAAAAAAAAAAAAAAAAAAAAAAAAAAAAAAGACAAGAGACAGCTTTGTATAGCTTAGAGGACAAACATTTGTTATGGTTAGTAGAACACAACAGAGGGGGAAAGACAAGCATTATTAAAGGAGATGGCCATATTAAGCCTACATCTTCAACACCCTTGTACTTTAGCTTTCACTGACTCATGTCTTGGGTATAACTGCTCCTGAATCATCAGCTGTGATGGTCCTGGGGACCCTCCTCTACAGGCCAGAAGGAAGATCACAAGTGTCCTGGAAGCTGTTTCCAAGTCATTCCTGGCTCCTTCACCTCCAACTGCCTGTGACCAAGATTCGGCCACACTGCCACGGCCTGCTTCAGAAAAGATGAACCAAAGTGTGGACGCTGGAGTTAGAACACTGTAACCTGTATTATTCTGGAACTTGCCGACAAGAAAAAAAGGAGGAACTCTGAGGAAGAGAAGTGTAAAGAAGAGCACAAGTGAAAGAAAGGTGGCAATGATGTTAATTGATGTTGAGAGCTTAAAGGAACGGGGAGCACTCCCCAGCCTCTGCAATCCTTCAAGTGGGAGTTTATCCTCTAATAATTCAAGTATTTAAACTCAAAGCTCACCTTAAATTTAAAAAAAAAAGAAAACGTTAGTTATGGAAGGTTAAGGTTAAACAAAAAAGAAAACTATTTTTATTTATCCAGAATCATTACGTAATGTGTAAGAACTACACTATTCAAAGGGTACAAAGGCTAGCCTCTATATTCCCACCATTACAGATGTTATAGAAATATTAAAATAAACAAAATGCAATGCTTTGTTGGAGTGGACTCTGCTCCTCCCCACCCCCATTCTCCAACCTCCACGCTGAGAAGAAGTGGCTTCAAGCAGGTATTTAAGAAGTACTCTGGGAAAGTGGATTCTGGTTAGGGAAAAGTAGGCAACGATGCTGTACAACCAGTGTTTACCTTTTTTTCACCACCACCCCCCCCCATTACTTTTCAGAGTTTGGAAGAGTGGCAGTTATCTTTATCTGACCGAATGCAGGGAATGAGGTCACCTTTCCCTCTAGGACACTGGAATCTCTGTCACCACAGTTTTGTTCTTCTTCTTCTTCTTCTTTTTTTTTTTAATACAATCAAACTGTGGAAAGTACAGGGCGGGGATCTCATCCTCAGCTTTACAGATAAGTGCATCTCACAAGGTAGGGGAGGGAGTCCACCCTCCCGCACATCTAAGAACATGGATTTCCTTGCAAGTCCAAAAGCTACTGGAATGGCCAAACAAGTTTCTTGCCAAATCCCTACCTGCTACGTATGTCCTAGGGCTGCACAGAGATAAAACTCTTAATGCACGTCTCCACATACCACCATTAAGGACACTCACTTGAGACCCCACCCCAACTTTCTTTCTCACAAATAATGAGTGCTGGCTGCCCTGGGTAATTTAAAGCCAAGACTTCACCAAAGCCAGAGCTCTGCTCCAAAGATGGGGAAAAAAATGGGAGGATTTAAAAAAAAAAATCAATGTGGCTCCCTCAGAGGAGGGAATAAAACGAACTCGAAAGCTGGAGAAAAGTTAACAACTGTGTCGTGCCCGATGGCAGGGGGAAAAAAAAATCTCCCCGTAATTGGCAAAGCCCTGGCGATTTTCCCACCCCTAGGACCGCAGGGCGCTTCGCGGCAGCGAACGTTCACAAGCGGTGTAACAATGACTGGGAGAAAGGAAAGTTCGCCGGCCGGCAGGGCGCCCGTGCTCCCGCTAGGTTGGCATTTCGGCACTCGGGGTGCCTGGTTGCTCCCTACACTGCCGGTCTTCCCCTCTCCAGACACTCAGTATCTTCCCGCTCCGCAAGGCTCAAACAGCCAGGGTGCGCCCTCTCGCTGCTCTGACCAGCTAGCCACAGGCAGCTGAAAGAGCATGCCCTCTGGCCCCGAGGTCTGGCCCCACGAGTCCCCTTTAGCACAGTGCAAGTATAGGAAGGGGCGTCGGGAGGGGACTCCAATCGGATCGGCGGCCACAGTTATGGCGCTCAATGCCTCCCGAGGTGGTCGGGAGGCTGCAGCCGAGCACGCGTGTCCGTGTCCGTTGCCCCCCCCCAACCCCGCCGCGCTCGCCCCCCAGCTCTCGGGCCACCAGGCACAGTGCGCCACCAACGGAGGGGCGACTGGGCACTTTTACCTAAGCCCACACACCACGCTCTCCGCTCCGAGGCTCTCGAGGGGGGACACCGGAGGCAACCGCTACGTGGAGCCGGAGCGACCCGGAGCGCGGCGAGGCCGGGGACCCTTAGCTCCACGCCGGTCGCGGCCGTCCGAGTCCTCGAGGCCGCCAACTCCCGCCGCCAAGCCCGCAGGAGACCCACAACGTCGCCGGTGCGGCGGCCCGCCCTCGAAAAGCTCCTACCTCGAGCGGAGCGTCCGACTCCGCTCCTTCCCCGCCGCACACTGAGGGCCCCCTCAACGTGCAGGGCGAGTCCGGCAAGGGTGGTAACCGCCCCCTTGCCGCCCGCTTTTCTTCTCTTCCCTCCCTCGCACCTGCCCCCTAATCTCCTCCCCACCCCGCCCTCCCGCCCGCCCGGACCTTCCGAGGAGCCACGGGGGCCGCCCCCTAGCGCTCTGCTCCCGCCCTCGGCCCTGGCCGCCTGGCCCGTCAGGCCTCAGCCCTGGGCAGGCTGCTGGGCGGCGGCAGCAGCCGAGGCGGCGCGGAGTACTATTGTATTCCTGACACTGAGCGCTCCCACGCTCCGCCTCTTCCCTTTCCTTCCTCACCACCGCCACTCCCCGCCCTTCTTTTCCCCCACCCCCCTGCTGGCCACCCCCCCACCCTACCCCACCCCACCCCTAGCCGGCTGCGCTCGCCTTACCCGACCGACTCCCCGCCGTCTGCTCGCCCGCGCATTCAACTGGCGGGCTGGGCGCTGTCTCCAGGGCCACGGGTTCTGAGGCTCCGCCCACCTCAGGCTCCCGCACGCGCTGCGCACGGCTTCAGGTGGGTTCTCCTCCCCTCCTGCTGCGCGCGCTGCTGCCCTGAGGCGTCCCAACCCCGCTAGGCGCTCGCTCGGAAGGGCGAGGTGCGCTGCCTCGGGCTCTAGCACAGTCCAGACCGAGCTTTTCAACCCCACCCCACCCCCAACACACACACACACACACACACACACACACACACTCACACACACACACTCACGCTTCAGCTCTAAAGTTCTGCGAGTGCAATCCAGTGACCACCATTTCTGACGGTTATGCTTGAAGCATGGATAAATAGGAAAGGCAAGGAGGAAATTGACAACACATTTATCCAGTTGTAAGCAAAAAAATGCTTTATGATGGTGCAGGGCTTGTTTCTTTTTCTTCTCTCCAACCCCCCCCCCGTCCCCCCCCCCAAAATCGACTTAGCCTACCACTCCCAGGTCTTCAAACCTTCATCCAGGTGTTCCTGGGGAGGTATTTTTGGTACTGTAATTAAAGGTCGGTTGACTTAAAAGTAGGGGTTATTCATTATCTTGGCTAGTTTAGGTGGGCTACACAGAGAAACCACACGACACCACACCACCCCCCAAAAAAAGTTCACCCATGGATTTCTGCTTCAGTTTATGCCCCCTGGGTTCGAACTTCCTGATCCTTCTCCTTCCTGGTCATCTACCCTGCAGCTTTTTGTTTAGACGTTCTCACAATTGTGGAAGACAATAGCTTCAGATGAATACGTTAGTAAACTACTAATATAAGTGTATATTAGCGTGCCTTGGTGACACACGCCTTTAATCCCAGCAGACAGAGGCAGGCGAATCTCTGTTAGTTTGAGGCCAGCCTGGTCTACAGAGCGAATTCCAGAACAGCCAAAACTGTCACATAAAGAAACTGTCTCAAAGTAAATAAATAAACAAATGCATACTTTAAAAAAAATAAATGAAGCTCGGGAGGCAGAGGCAGGCAGATAACTGTGAGTTCGAGGCCAGCCTGGTCTACATAAGCGAGTCCAGGACAGCCAAGGCTACACAGAGAGACCCTGTCTCAAAAAAAACAAAAACAAAAAAAAGTATATAATTTACTACTGATTCTGGCCCTTTGAGTCTAACAAATACGGATGTTTGCAAGCAACTTTTTACATACGTTTCTAGAACTGAAAATACGTCATTCATGAGCTGGAGTGTGGTCACGCAATCCTGTGATCTTAGCACTCCAGAAGGCAGAGGAAGGATCACTGTGAGTTTGAGGCCAGCCTGGTCTACAGAGCAAGTTCCAGGACAGCCAAGGCTACACAGAGAGACCCTGTCTCAAAACAAACAAACAAACAAAAAAGTATATATAATTTACTACTGATTCTGGCCCTTTGAGTCTGACAAATACAGATGTTTGCAAGCAACTTTTTACATACGTTTCTAGAATTGAAAATACGTCATTCACAAGCTGGGGTGTGGTCACGCAATCCTGTGATCTGAGCACTCAGGAGGCAGAGGGAGGATGACTGTGAGTTTGAGGCCAGCCTGGTTTACAGAGCGAGTTCCATGACAGCCATGGCTACACAGAGAGACCCTGTCTCAAAAAATCAAAAAGAAAAAGAAAGAAAGAAAGAAAATATATTATTTACAACTATAATGACTCAAACAGTCATTTTCACGTATATTTCTAGGATAAACAATAATATAGGCTCTTGGTTTTTGTCTGTTTCTCATACTGTAGATGTGAATGGTAAAATGTTCATAGTCCTTCACATTTACTGTTATAATTGATTTATTTACAACTAAAAAGTTCACAGGCAGTTGTAAAACTATTACAAAGGCATCCATCCCATGGACTCTCATAAGTACCTCTCAGAATTTTCTCCCGATTGTAATCTTGCCTGACTATATCAAAACCAAGAGAGTGGCACTAGTCCAATCTGAAGAGCTCATTCAGATTTTATCAACTTCATTAAGCATCCATTTCTGGATCTGAATACATAAGTTCTACACAATTTTACCACCTATGTAGATTCATGAGAGCAACACAAGCATCTCAAAGATTCCTCCTGCCTAACATAGTCCTTGACAACTCCTAACATGTTCACCACACTGCTCCTATAATTTTGTCATTTCAAGCATATTACATAAATGGAATGATACGTTTTGAAATCGGTGGCATTTTTTTCCCCTCAGCATAATTTCTTTAATATCCATCATTGTTTTTCTTACTCAGTGATAGTCTACAATGTGGATAGACCACAGTTTAACAATTCGTCCACTGAAGGATATTTGGGCTGTTCACAACTTTGCCTGTTAAGAATAAAACTGCTGGACCACGGAGATGGCTCAGGAGGTAAAAGCACTAGCCACCAAGCCTGGTGACCCGATTTGGATCCCTGAGATCCATAAGTTGGAAAGAAATGAGTCTTTAAAATTGTCCTCTGACCCCCACACATAGGATGGACACACACACACACACACACACACACACACACACACACACATACACGTAATAAAAAAATTTTAAAAGAACAAAATTGCTGTCTTGTTATCCTATCTGCAACATATAAGAGATCAGGTTTTTGTTTGCTCTCTGTTAGCATTTGGCATTGTCACTGCTTCTATTTTAGCTATTTTGTAGCAATAGCTCATTTTATTTTAATTTATTTTTTATTTTTTTGTTTTTCTAGACAGGGTTTCTCTGTGTAGCCTTGGCTGTCCTGGACTCACTTTGTAGACCAGGCTGGCCTTGAACTCACAAAGATCCATCTGCCTCTGTCCCCCAAGTGTTGGGATTAAAGGTGTGCGCCACCATGCCCTGCTGCAAGATCTCATTTGAAATTGACTTTCTTTGGTAGCAATGATGTTCGGCATCCCTACCTGTTTTTAGTTGCCATCCATATGTCTTCTTTAGTCATGTGTCTGCTAATGTCTTTTGGACATTTTCTAATTGAATTATTTCTTACTTTTATATTTGTAGTTATTTATATATTCTAATAACAAATCCTCTGTCAGATAAGTATATAATCAGAAAACAGTCTTCCCATTCCGCAGATGATCTTTTCATTTGCTTAACAACAGATTTCGCAAACTTTTGGAGAGATCCAGTTCATCAAATTTTGCATTTATGTATAGTGCTTTTTAGTATCATGTCTAAAATATCTTCACCTGGTCCAATATACCTTCTCTCATGTTTCTGCTAAAGAATATTATAGTTTTATTTTTATTTTATTTTTTTAACGATTTTATTTATTTTATGTACATTGGTGTTTTGCCTTCATGTATGTCTGTATGAGGGTGGCAGACATCCCCTGGGAGTGGTGTTACAGACAGTTGTGAGAGCTGCTATGTGGACGCTGGGAATTGAACCCAGGTCCTCTGGAAGTTTTGTTTTTTAAGTCAGTAGTTCACTTTGAATTAATTTTTGTTATAAATTTGAGCTGGGTGTGGTGGTGCATGCCTTTAATCCCAGCACTCGGGAGGCAGAGGCAAGCAGATTGCTTTGAGTTCGAGGCTAGCCTGGTCTACAAAGTGAGTCCAGGACAGCCAAGGCTACACAGAGAAACCCTGTCTCGATAAACCAATAAATAAATAAATAAATAAATAAATAAAAATATATAAATAAATTTGGACCTAAGATAGAGACTCTTACTTTTGCCTAAGAACAGTCAATGACTCAAATAAAATGACTGTCTTTGCTTCGTTAAATTTATTTTATACCTCTGTCTAAATCAATTAGTCCACCTGTATAGGGCCATTTCTTGGCCCTTTTGTATTCTAATCTATGTGTCTCTCCTGTGAATACTAGTATTAATTATGATAGCTATAAAATAAGTGGGTAGAGTAATCCCTCCAGCTTTATTCTTTTTACAAATTGTTTTGGCTATCCAAGGTTTTTTGTTTGTGGGTTTGTTTGTTTTTTGTATTTTTGTTTTGTTTTGTTTTGTTTCTGAGACAGGGTCTTACTATGTAGCTCTGACTGTCCTGGAACTCACTATGTGGTCTTGAAAGCTCACAGAGGTCTGCCTCTTACTCTCTTCCAGTTTGAATTAAAGGCATGCACCACCAAAGCTGACTGGTAATTTGTCTTTTCATATACATTTTGTAATGAACTTCTTTTATATTTACAAAAGGCTTGATGGAATTTTAAGAGGAATTACATCAAACGTATATAGCAATTTGGGAAGAACTGACAGCTTCCCAACATTCTCTTCTAATCCTTTCCCATGATAATTTTCATCTCTCCATTTAGTTATACTCTCTTTTTACTTCCTCATTGTCAGCGTAGAGATCCTATGCATGTTTTGCTACGTGTGTATCTAAGTACACACTAAGAGCAGCCAGAGCTCTTAACCACTGAGTCATCTCTCCAACCCGTGTAGTACGTGTTTTTAGCGATTCTTTTTACAGGAGCTGGAGAGATGGCTCAGAATTTTAAAATGCCTGGTTGCAGTGGACTACAGGTCAGATCCCAGCACCCATGTCCAGTGGCTCACAAACGCCTCTAACTCCTACTCCGAGGATCCAATACCCTCTTTTAGCTTCTAGGGGTATCAGCACACATACTACACCCCATTCCTGTTCCCTCTGCAGGCACACAGGCGCGCGCGCGCGCGCGCGCACACACACACACACACACAAATATTTTTCACATTACAGTTATTTATTTCTTGCGGGGGGTGGGGTGGGGAATATGTGTCCCATACCACACATGTGAAAGTTCAGAGGGCAGCTTGCAGGAATCAATCAATTTTCTACATCCATCGTTTGGAACCCAGGGATCAAACTCAGGTCCTCAGGTTTGGTAGCAAACAACTTTATATGCTGAGTCATCTCCCCAGGCCCTTGTTGGCTTGAGTTGTTGTTTAATGTTTTGCTGGGCTGACCTTATGTAGATGTGGCGGTGGGGGAAGGCCTCCTGGCTATAGTAAGATTATTTGTATACCTTTTTGGGTTCTAGAGCCTATATTACTAATATTTTTTTTATATATTACCAATATTTTGCTGCAGATTTTTGTGTCTAAGTTTTTGTCAGATCAGGCGGCAGTTTGGAAGGCGATGGGTACTGTCTTTGTCTAGTTTGGGTATTAGAAAAATTCTGGTACTATAAAATGAGACAGGAAGTTTTACCAAAAAAAAAAAAAGTAAATAATAGAGCTTTAGTGGGCATCTAGGAACTTTGGTTTTATGAACGTTTTCACCTTTTCCAGAACTTATATTTGTGGCTTACAGTCCAAAATCTGTGTGCACAATTGTGTGTCCCAGGACAAATACTCAAGACTCCTGATTACAGATTCTTGTAGAAAGACTGGACATAGCAAGCCTGATTACTATCTTTGCAAGGCGCAATTGTGAGGGGAATCCATGGCGTTTGGAACTTGGGTTAGGGGAAGAAAGCCTCTACCATTTCCAGGACTAAATAATATGCTCACTGTACCTAAATTGTTTGTCTAAACAATCTGTTTTATGGTGAACACCTATCTGCTTTCCTACTGGGAGCCTAGAATTTGAAGTGCTAGGCAGGAAGTGATTATACGACCAACCCCTGATATTGCCTCAGGAACTGAGTTTCCAACAAGCTTCCCTTGTAGACAGCATTTGAGACGTGTCACAGCTTGTCCCTGCAGAAGTTAGTATATCCCTTGGGTCTCTGCTGGGAGGAGACTTCTGGAAGCTTGCACCTACTCACCTACTTTCCTCTGGACTTCATCCTTTGCTGGTTTTGTTCAGTGCTCTCTTGCTATAATGAGTCACAGGCAGAAGCATGACACTCTGCGCCATTTTGTGAGTCCTTGTGCTGACTCATCAAGCATGGGAATGACTTGGAGGACCTTCGACACAACTGTGTTCCCTTTTCTTTGTTATTCGAGACTATACGGTGTTCTCAAAATGTTTCATAGCATTATCCACGGAAACGTCAGGCCCAAAGCTTTCATTTTTAGAGACCCTTTCACATTTCAAGTACATTTTCTTCAACAGCTTTTGGGCTAGATATGTAGTAAGTACTCAAATCAGTTGAGATTTGGTTGTCTGTGATTTGCATAGACCTATTTCATCGGCGTTGTCACATTTATCTGCAACACGTTCCTCTACGTCGTGTACAATATTGTAAGAGGTGTAGTAAGATCTTTTGTCAAATTTGTGGTGTTGGCAGTGAGTGTGTCTTCTCTTTTATCTCGGTCAATAGTTCTAAGTTTCTTTTTAAAACTTGATATTATAATTGCATCATTTCTCCCTTCCTTTTCCTCCTTCAAAACCCTCCTATGTTCTCCACCCCCTTTCCTTCCTTTCAGACTGAATTCAGGTTCTTGGGGTTAGCAGCAAGCACGGTTACTCATTGAGTCAACTTGCTAGCCCTTATAGTTTTTTGTTTCTTTTTCTTTCCTTCTTTCTTTTTTTTTTTCCCCTGAGACTAGGTCTCTTTGTGTAACCTTGGCTGTCCTGGACTCACTTTGTAGACCAGGCTGGCCTTGAACTCACAGCAACCCACCTGCCTCTGCCTCCCAAGTGCTGGGATTAAAGGTGTGTGCCACCATACCTAGCTATGCCCTTATAGTTTCTTAAGGTAGGAATTTACTTGATTTATTTGAGACCTCTTTTTTTTTTCCTAATGTAAACGTTTACTGCGGTAAATTCTCAGTTGGCAAACATACTGTATTTTTTGGTTTTTTGAGACAGGGTCTCTCTGTGTAGCCTTGGCTATCCTGGACTCACTTTGTAGACCAGGCTGGCCTCAAACTCACAGCAATCCACCTGCCTCTGCCTCCCAAGTGCTGGGATTAAAGGCGTGCGCCACCACTGCCCGGCTATATTCTTGTTTTCATTCAATTTGTTGTATTAAAATTTTTCCCTTTAGATTTTTTTTGACCTATGTATGTACTGACCTGTGTATGTATAGCTCCCAAGAGTTTGAATATTTTCCCCTTTGACTTCTCTATTGATTTCCATTTTGATTTCATATTTTAGAGAACATGTTCTATAACTCTCATATTCAGTGATGCCTGTTTTATGACCTAGAAGATGGGTTATGTTGGCAAATGTTTCATAAATATTTGCAAAGAACATGATCTATGCTATGGTTGGGCAGACTGCACTATAAATTAGTACCAATGACTTCCTGGTGTTATTGATTCATAATCTTGCTAATTTGCTGTGTATTAAATAGTTCTATTCCTGAGAAGAGAACATTGAAATCTCCAGGTATAATTATGGATTTGTATGTCTCTTCCTTAGTTAAACCCGATTTTGCTTCATGTATTGTAAAGCTGCTTATTGGTATACTTACATTTAGGATTTCTGTGCCATTTGAGGGAATATGATATTTTTCTTCCATGGCAATCTTATTTTCTCTTGACTCTATTTTATATTAATATATAGCTTCTATTGCTTTTTAAGAATTAACCTTTGTATGATTTCCCCTCCTTTTATTTTTGCTACTTATGTTATTATATTTGAAGTAGGTTTCTTATAGATAGCATAATAGTAATTTTTAAAACTTATTTATGCATCACTCTTGATTCATTTATTTAGAAATCCCACTTGATCACTATTATTGATGCTTAGCATTTTTATCTGTTTTTTTTTCTTCTTTGATTTTCATTCCTCTCTTTTCCTTTTCTTGCCTTACTGTGGACTGCCCAAATACATTTTAGAATTCCATTTTACATAGTTGTCTTAATGTTTGCTCTAGGTGTTAAAATACGTGTGTAACATATCACAGGCTACCATTTTCAACATTTTACAACTTCTAGTAAAGTGTAGAAAATTGATTTTGTGTTCTTTGAGACAGGTCTCCACTGTGTAGTTCTGGCTGTCCTCAAACTTGTAGCAGTCCTCCTGCCTCTGTCTCCCAAGTCCTGGGACTACAGGTATGAACCACCACAGTTGGCTAGAAAACTTTGTTTTCTCTTAGGTCGTTTTACCCTTCTGCTTTTGAAATAGAATTTTCTTATTTGTATCTTCTATATAGATTGACTCTACTATCAGATGGTACAATTTTTGCTTGATTTTGTATAGAAAAACATAGAAGGAAAAGGGCAATATATTAGATTTATTCTGAGTGTTCCCTATGTCATTGTTTCCTTTCCTTTATAAAGTTCCAAGACTCTTTCCGGTATCGTTTCCTTGTTTGGAGAGCTTCCTTTAGTCATTTGTTAATGGCACATCTGCTAGTGAAACTTTTATAAGTTTTCTGGCTTCTGAGAATGTCTTTATTTCCCTTTCATTCCTGAAGAATATTTTCCTTGAACGCGGAATTCAGATTTGACGGTTCTTTTCTTTCATCATGTGAAAAATGTACCACTTCCTTCTGGCCTTTCTGGTTTTAGGTGAGAAATCAGCGTTTCTTTAGGTAATGCTTGTTTTCAAGAGGTGCCCCCCCCCGCCCCCTCCCTCCCTCAACACTTTGTCTTTAGTTTTAAGAGTTTCCTTACCGCGTGCGTGCGCGGTGTCTTGGTGTGGGTATTTTTGTCGTTTCCTGGCCTAAATTTGTGGGCTGCGGTTCCAGTGACAATTTAATGTTAAGGGCCCTGCCGGTGCCATTCTGGTCTGCTCTGTGTGTTACTCAGAAACCACTTTGAAAACCTGAATCACAGTATGCCACAGTTCCAGACCTGCAGGTGTGGTGATCTAGGCAGGTATCACATTTGGGCCAGGCAGGTGTCTTTCAGGCGCTTCCCAGGCAGATTTAAAGAACCCCTTTCTCCAGTTCCCTGCTCACTGACATCTTTCCTTTACTATAATTGGGAGGGTGTGGGGCACCAGCTGCCGCTGGCAGACAGGGTGAAAGTCCAGACTTTTCACTCAGTCTCCACTGGCATGGAAACTGCGGAGGGGAGGGGGAGCACCTGTCTGCATCCTCTGCTGGTGCCTGGTGGCGGGAGAGGAGCGGCAGATGTCCTTACTCCCCAGGAGCTCTCTGCTGACGCCACTGTCAAGAGAGAGAGGAAGGTGCCTCCTCAGCAGCTTGTCTTGTGGGGGGAGGGGTCCAGGGATTTGATCCTCACTTGGTCCCCTGAAGGTGCCTGCAGGCTTAGGAGTTGGAAGCTGTCTGCTAGGTCCTCTATAACTGGGTGGGCCGCAGACGTAAGGATGCTAAGTCTGGTTTCTCCCGCTGCTGTGGTGGAGTGGGGGCGGAGGTCTTTGCTACTTGCTGGGTATATCCACCAAAGCTGCCAGCTGGGCAGAGCACGCCTCTGCCAGCTGCCTGCTGCGGTTGGAGGATTGGAGCTCCTGCTGGCTCTTAGCTGATGGCTGCCAACCAGCATGGGAAGGAAAGAACTTCCCCAAGCTCCCTGGTGCCTTTGGGACTCCTGCTGGTGTTCTCTGAAGGGAGGAGGATTTTTTTTTTCTCCAGCTGCCTTGCGCCATCTTAGCAAGATGACAATCTCTGGACCCCACCTAGGCCCTGCTGGCACCAGGGCTTTAGGTTGCCTTGCACTGCTGGTGTTGTCAAAGGTTTTCTTCACTGGGCTAGATTTTTCTCCTTTCTCAGTACTTTGGCCACAAAGAACTAGCCTTTTCTTCGGTTCGCTTTGCTCTAATTGAAGTTCTTGAGTACCTGTTTTCCACCATGTGGAAGATAAAAGGACAAGCCAAGGAGCTCACCCAAATGTCGTCCCTCAGACTCTAAGGTCCTTGTCAAATTGGCTTTGTGCTTTCTGCCCTGCAGAGTCCCTTTTCATAGGTTTTCAGGAAGCTCAGGTGTGCCTAGAAGGGAGCAGCAAGGAACAATTGACTAGCTAACATCTTCTCTAAGCCATAAAGCAAGCTTTGTAGTACTAAGGATTGAACCTAGGGCCTTCCAGGCACAAGGCAAATCTTTTTGCCACTGAGCTGTGTCCCCAACTCTCCTTTGTTGTCGTTTTACCGACAGACTCTCAACGATGTACAATGATATCCTGCAATTCAGTACGTAACCTATGCTGACCTCAAACTCACAGCAATCCTTCTGTCTTAAGCCTCCTGCGTGCTGGGGTTCTAACTGGGCACCACCTAGTTCAATCTCATATTTTAAAATAAGTAAACAAAGAGGTTTTTCTGTTTCGGTTGGAAGACAGACTTTGACGTTGAGGGTAATGCATTCAGTTTGCACTTAGAAGACAAAATTCTTTTTCTTGGTGGAGAGATACTTTCAAAGGCAGGAGGGATCGCTAATCTATACTTTTTGAACTATTCGCATCTAGCAACTAGTTGATGAAAGAGGGTGCAAGATCTTGAAACAGCCTAGGCAGTTTTATGGTGGTGGAACGTGCCTTAAATGAGTTCAGGGGACCCAAAGTGAAAAGGCCAAGGCAGTAGAGAGGACCAAATGATGGATCTCGGCATGATCTCCTGTCCCTTTTCTTCTATTCTTTTTTTTTTTTTTTTTTTTTTTTGGTTTTTCGAGACAAGGTCTCTCTGTGTTAGCCTTGGCTGTCCTGGACTCGCTTTGTAGACCAGGCTGGCCTCGAACTCACAACGATCCGCCTGCCTCTGCCTCCCAAGTGCTGGGGTTAAAGGCATGCGCCACCACGCCCGGCTTTTCTACCATTCTTTTTCTTGACCATCACACCACGAATCTGACATGAGAAGAATCAGTAGCAGGTAGCATTTTCCTCAGATGAGTAAAATAGCCGCTCTCCGCGCATGGGTTCCCCTGTTTGTGAACTGCACCGTGTACATAATTTTGTACCCAAGTGGTCTGAAAAGGACACTGGCCAAAGTGATAATGGTAGTTACCAATTGGGAGTAGGGAGCTTTATAGATTTAGCTCTTGTTTTTCTCCAGGGAAAATAAGCCTCTATTTATAGTTAACAATTAATAAAGCAAAACAATCACTGTGTGGGCCAAGCCACATGAGTCTGACTCTTAAAAAGCATTTAAGGTATGCTTCCTTTTTGCTCAGCGAATTATTAGTTCACACTGTGAAACCTGGCGACCCTTTACTTTTGTCCAGAACATTACTACCATGACTCACAAGAACATTTTTTAAAAGATAAAAATAGGAAAATCTCAGACTCTTCGAAGAAAGCAATCGGAGACACAGAATTTTATCTATCCTCAAGGTTGAAATGATAAGGTGGAAAATGGTCTTTGTGCATTTAGTTTCAAAATGAAATGTTCCCACAGGCTCGTGATGTGAAAGCCTGGTCTCTGTTTGGCGGCACTGTTCGGGGATGGGGCTGGGGGTAGAAATTTTCCGAGGGAGGGACCTAGCTGGAGGTAGTTGGTTACTAGGGGCATGTGTCTCCTTTGTACTATGAGGTGGTTTGTCCAGATCACAAGCTCCCAATGCCGTGATGCTACCTCACGTGCTCAGAGTCAACAGAGCTGGGGGCTGTGGACTAAAACCTCTGAAATTAGGAGACAAAGGAAATCTGTCATTCATTAAGCGACCTATTTTGTCACTGATAAAAATAAAACAAAACGGCACAATACACACAGAAGTAAATACAAAGGAGTCAGCAGTAAGAAGCTTGTGGTGGTGGTGGTGGTAGTTTAACTTTTTAATTTCCTTTTTACTTTAAAACTTTAGAAGGCTAGGGAGATGGCTCAAGACTTCCAAGTACCTGCCACTGAGGCTGATAATCTGAGTTCCAACCCCAGAACCAACATGGTGGAAAGAGAGAAGCAACTCTTTCAAGTCGTCCTCTAACCTCAGCCTGTGCTCCATGGCATGTGTACACGCATACAATAAATGAACCTAAGAAGATGGTTCTTATAACTATTATTTATCATTCGAAATAATGAGTTTCATTACAACATTTTCATACACACATATGACTATCACAAGCGCACCGTCCCTCTCCCAACCTGCTCCCCTTTCTCCCTTCATATAATCTCACTTCTCTTTTCATATGTTACACACAGATACACACAAACTCACTTTCCCTCCCTCCTTCCCACCTTCCTCTTTTCCCCTCTCTCCTCTTTCCCCTTGCTTTCTTGATTATGCATGAGAGAAAATATGTGCTACTTTTACTTTATCTTTTCTATTACCTTTTTTTGTTCCCCACTTCCCCCTTCCCACCTTTTAGGGGTCTTTCCTTCCCCCAGTAGTCGCCATTCTACTTTCATCTCCTTCTCTCTCTTTCTTACACACACACACACACACACACACACACACACACACACACACACATACACACACACGTAAATTTTGCATATGAGAAAAAAACTTTGTCTTTCTGAGTCTGGCTACAATGAGAGTTTTATAGTCAATGTGATAAATTAATGAGCACTATAAATCTCACTTGGTTCTTTGCTGCTGCTGCTGGTGGTGGTGGTGGTGTGTGGGTTTGTGTGTGTGAGCGCACGCGTGCGCGCACATACACACACGTACTAGTGATAAAAATCAGCCTACATGGACTAGACGTGTGCTGTACCACTGACTACATCCCCAGCCATTGGCTTTTGAGACAGCGTCTTCCCATGTAGCACAGATGAACTTCAATTCTTACCCTTCCTGCCTCTTTCTCCAGAGTGACAGGATTACGGGTATGTATTGCCATACGCATCTAGAGAGACCTTTTAACTCACAAAATTTCATATGTAGCCTATATTCATGAAAAGTGACCAAAATGTTGTTATTTGTAGACTATTTACTGTGTATTTAACTTATATTTCCTCACCTACTCCTTCTTAAGCCCTCATGATAGTAATAGTTATTACATTTTACAAGTAGACAAAGGAAACCCGAGAGAAAGCAACTTACTCAACACTTTAAAATAAAAGTGCTTTCAACTTACATGTAGGTTTACATATTTTACGGTACTCATTGCTTCTATCTCAAGGGAGCGTGGAAAGAACTAAAAACTAAGCCAGCCCTGGACCTTTTTTAAACATGTGTAGCATGAGAAAAAAAAATTCAAGAAAGAAATACACAGTTATTCATTGAAATCCTTCCTTTTTAGGTATTCACTTTGATTGAAAATCAGTTTTTGAATCCGGACATGGTGGCACATGCCTTTAATCCCAGCAGAGACAGGTGGATCTCTGTGAGTTCCAGGCCAGCCTGGTTTAAGTGAGTCCAGGACAGCCAGGACTACAAGAGAAACCCTGTCTTGAAAAACCAACAAAACCAAACAAATCAAAAAACCCCCAGATTTTTGTACCAGTTGATGGAGAGCAGTTTAGTGCAATAATGCACTAACATATGCGGAAAGTTAGTTTTACTCACTATAGTTTCCCTTTCCAGGTGGTTAGTGAACTTTATAGACAAAGGGTATATTAAAGCTGATGCAACACTGGCTGTATCATCTCTCTCTCTCTCTCTCTCTCTCTCTCTCTCTCTCTCTCTCTCTCCCTCCCTCCCTCCCTCTCTCCCTCTCTCCCTCTCTCTCTCCCCCTCCCCCTTGGAAGCTTGTTTAACCTTGTGATTTCCTTTTTCTTTTCTTTTCTTTTCTTTTTTTTTTTTTTTTTTTGAGACAGGGTTTCTTTGTGTAGCCGCAGCTGTCCTAGACTCGCTTTGTAGACCAGGCTGGCCTTGAACCCACAGAGATTTCCCCCTGCCTCTGCCTCCGGAGTGCTGGGATTAAAGGCTTGTGCCACCACGCCCAGCAGCCTTGGAATTTCTTTTCACTAATGAGAGTTAAAAAGAAGCACTACATTTCATTGTAGTGGTTAATTGTATGTCTTAATACAGTTAGGCCATAGTCCCAAATTATTCAGTTAACTGCTAATCTAAGGTGATCCTGTGACAGTGTTTACGGACATGGATTCAAGTCTATAATCAGTAAGGGATTCTAAAGCAAGGTTATCTAGTCAGTTGGACGCCCTTCAGCACAACTGAGCTTCCAAAGAATTCTGCCTATGAATGGCAGCACCAGCATGTACCCAAGATCTTCGCCCTGCAGCCCGTCATCTCCGATGGCCTTCCCTAAAGATCACAAATTTCAGAGTTGCCTAGCCAGCCTCTATAATATCTCCCACAACCTACACTGTCTTTCTGTGTATGCGTACATATAAATGAGTCTCTCTCTCTCTCTCTCTCTCTCTCTCTCTCTCTCTCTCTCTCTCTCTCTCTCTTTTTCGTGGAATCTTGACTAATACAACCACTTACTTTACTTTTGTTTTGCTAATCCAGATCTACATGCATTTAAAAAGAATTAATTTCCCCCAAACTGTTCTTTCTTTAGACTCTATTTTTATAAATCCAAGAGATTCTTTCAAAAAGAATTCCAGAGAATTGTCAACTTTCGAGACAAACCATCCTTATCCATATTTGAAGTAAACTGTGCTGTGTCCGACTCTGGAAGGACTCCTTCCTCCTGGGAACCATTATCTAAGGCAGTTCTCACAAGACTCTGTAGTCAGCTTTCTGAAGATAGAAGCACCAAAGCCTTATGGGACAGAAGCCATGAAAATCGCTCTAAGTCTCCTTCTATGTATGGATTCTTCAAGTCTATCCATAAATCCTGTGTGCTGGACATGATAAAACAAACCAACCAACCAACCTGGGGCTTAAAAAATTACAACAACAATATTTTTACTTCTTATGTTCTCCAGAAATTCCTTGGAGAAGTTTAACTTTTCTGGGACACATTATCCAAATGTTTTTCACCCAACTCTTTCCCGGAAGGAACTTCTAGGCAAATTTCAGAAACGGTTTTCCTTCTCATTTAAAAAAATTTTTTTCAGTTCATATATTACACAAAGCTGAGCCTTTTCAAAAAGTACTTAATATGAACAGCAAACATGCATTATACGGAGCAAAACATCTAAACAAAACTTGGTAGAGGACAGAGAAATAGCGAAGAAGAGAAAGAAAAGAGACAGTAGGGAATAAAAGGGAACCAGAGATCAGGAAAAAAAAGTATAATTATCTGTAACATTTTGTGATTTAAGTTTTCTAGCAAGAGGGAGTTGTGTGGGAGGGAGGCGGGCCCACAGTGGGATGGGGGCAGGGAACAAAAAGGGGGGAGTGTTGTACATGGGTAGCAATGCCATATGGAGACCCATGATTCTGTTCATTTATTTAAAAAAGTGTCTAGTACAATAGAAAAAAAGTTAAACTACACACTTTAAAAGGTTCAAGAGAGGAGATCAAAGAAACTTTAAAAGAATTACAAATATTTTTGCGGTAAAGGGAAGCACCATCTCCCGTGGTTTGCTACTGTGGTCTTAACCTTTTGCTTTCTTTTAAAAACACATGAAGCAATGCCTCTAACCCCAAGCACCATGGGAAAGCTTTTTAAAAAGATATTTTCAGGTAATGACTTTTTTTCTAATTCTGCATTTCATTCTATTGCCCTAATTTGGGAAGAACTTGTCTATAACTGCACAAAAAGTAATGAAGTCTTTGTTTTTCTTACTTAATGTTTGACCCGAGGACCCGCTTCGTGTGGTGGAGGTAGCCAGGTGTAGGGTCAGAGACCAAGGATCCTCTTGAAGGGTTTGTTGCCCCAGTGTGAATATCAGAAAGCAAACAAAGTAAAGAGAATGCATGCGTGAGGGTGGGGTGCTTCCCAACCTGGGACATTGGTCCTTGATAGCCAGCTGTCTGATGTCTTCTAAGCAGTTCGTCAGATTAACATGATAAATAGTGATAGTTGCTTACCCACTATCTACTCTTTTCATCCTTTCTGTTAGAATCTCGATTTTTCAAAGCAACAATGTACCTAGTGCACTTATCTCCTTGGGCTCCCTTGAAGTTAGGATAGCTATGTAACCCAGTTCTGGCAAATGAGCTACGAGTCTACTGAGTGAATCTTTCGGCAGTTATTGTTTTCTTGATGAGAGGGGACAGCCTTCACTAGTTCTTATCCCACCCCCCCCCTCCAGTCTGTCTGCTTAGAATTCAATTACAGGATTTAGAGGTATGAGAGCTACTCCAGCTGCAGAAAACAAAGCCACATTTTAGATAGCACACCAGAGAGATAGACGGGCTTAGGACTTTAAAGATAGCAGGAGATTCTGGGTTGCCTAACTTAAGGTTTTTGAGCTGCCTCCCCGGAACCCTGCTTAATAATTTTCCCTACCTTCCTAGTAACCTTCCGCACTGGTAGCTCATGAGAGGCATTCAATGAGTTACTGATTTAATGGTATGGGTGTCCAAGAGTCTCCTCAAACAAGGCCATATTTGCATTCATCCAGCTTCAGGCAGTTTCAGGCTGTCTGAGCCCAGAGGCGGATGTGCACAGAGGTCTTAGTGTAGGTCCACAGAGCTGTGTGTCATTTTGGAAATATAAGGAAAAGAGAAAAACATGTTTACAGAGGAAAACTGAGACTAAAGGCTAATATTTTTTACCTTATTTGGTAGACTACTCCAAATAATGGTTCAACAGGCCAGAATTCTCGTTTTCAGATGAGGAAATTAAAGATATTGTTTAGGTGACAGAGATTTTTCACAGTGGTTCTGTAGCAGGAAGTTTGTCATTCTCAGATCTGAGGGTTCTCCACTTTTTTTTTTTTTTTGGTAGGGGCAACTCTGACATGACTAGTGTGGAGGGAAAAAAAGATGAGGGATCAGTGGTTTCCGGATGCAAAGAGAACTTGGGCCTATGCTGAATGCTATGTGGAATTTGAATATGTGATGGGGGTGGGAAAAGGATTTTTTTTTCTTTTTGGTTTTTTGGAGACAGGATTTCTCTGTGTAGCCTTGGTTGGTCTGGACTCTCTTTGTAGGTCAGGCTGGCCTTGAACTCACAAAGATCCTTCTATCTCTGCCTCCTGAATGCTGGGATTAAAGGCATGCACCACAACACCTGGCTGAAAAAAAAATAAGCAAAAATCAGTTTTTATTGACTGCTCTGATTCAATACTCAGGAAGCCTAATGACTAAAGTAGGGGATTGATTTCTTGAAACAATTATCTGTTAACATCATGGCCTGTGATAGTAACTGTGGAAAAATCAGTGTTCATTTTGGTGGAGGGGGGCTACATGGGATATAATTGCTGTTCGGTTTTCTTTTTCTTGACTCTACCCCTTTTCCCTGCTGAGGATTAAACCAAGAATCCTTGGATTGCAAACGTGTAGCCTACCCCTGAGTTACATCCCCAGGTTGTTGCTCCATTTTTTGATAGTTTTGGACTTACCTAGCCGGGGAGAGGAATTATCTGAGTTCCAAAACAGAAAGCATCACAAACTGATCCAAGACTACAGATTATAAAACAGGCATGGTGGCGCACGCTTTTAACCCCAGCACTCAGGAGGCAGAGGCAGGCGGATCGCTGTGAGTTCAAGGCCAGCCTGGTCTACAAAGGGAGTCCAGGACAGCCAAGGTTAACACAGAGTGACCCTGTCTGAGAAAAAAAAAAGGACTAAAGATTATAAGCCTCAGAGCAATGCTCTTCTCTATTGTGTTTTTACTCTCAGTGTACGGAGGCAACAGAGGAAGCCAGGAGACGAGCTCTCAAGTAAGAATCCTAATTAGGAGGCTGATGAAGTCACTGCAGGGTCAATAGCACCCATCAGAAGTTTGAGGTTAAACATCGAAAGACCATATCTGAAAGGAAACATGGCCCAAACCATCCTAGTTAAGAGCTGCTTAGCAAGGTGCAAAACCACTCAGAGGATCCTAAAATGTGAGCAATAGAATTGAGAAAACTGCTTGTCACCTGTGGAAAGAGATGGGTGGTGAGACTGTGTGGAAGGACCGAAGTGCTACTTTCAGTTGATTACATGGAAGACCAAGAGGACTATTCTTTAGTTATTATTTAAGTGTACATGCGGGTAGAAAGTTGGGGTTGAGAAAATGCAGCCAGAGGAACAGCCAGCCATGGTTGGTAGGGTCCTTGAAGCTGTAAGAAAGGTTTGTGTACGTCAAGGAAAGAACATAAGAGCCACAGTTGTGCTAGGCATGGTGGCGCACGCCTTTAATCCCAGCACTGGGCAGGCAGAGGCAGGTGGATCGTTGTGAGTTCGAGGCCAGCCTGGTCTACAAAGTTAGTCCAGGACTGCCAAGGCTACACAGAGAAACCCTGTCTCAAAAAAAAACAACAAAAAACCAACAACAACAACCAAAAACCAAACCAAAACAAAACATCAAAAAAAAAAAAAAACCAAAAAACAAAAAACAAAAAAACTCCCACAGCTGTCCTTCACATTCTGCAACCTCTCAAAGCTCTCATCAATGCCTTGTTCCATTTACTATCTGGATATGCTTTGACAACATTGCTAGAATGTATCTGGTCTAGAACTATGGCATACCGAACTTGGCTAAAAAAGTTAAAGCAATTTTAAAGGAATTGCATCCACTCCAGTCTGACTTATTGGATATACTGATCTTGCCACTTTTCAAAGCCTCCTTTGCAGTCTGAACCAGAATCTCCAGATTTGATCTCCAGACTTAGGAATTTTCTCCTTGCTGGATCTTGCAGTGACTTGGAACAAAAACTTGATCACAAGTGAAAAACAACCCTTCCTTCCCCAACAGTTTCATATCTTTCTGTCCTTCAAGATCCCAGGGAGGTCCTAATATGACATTTTTGATGCTATATGAGAAAATAAGATACTTAGTAATTGTCTCCTTGCTTGTTTGTAGTTCTCGCATCTTTTTTTTTATTAATTTATTCTTGTTACATCTCAATGGTTATCCCATCCCTTGTATCCTCCCATTCCTCCCTCCCTCCCATTTTCCCCTTATTCCCCTCCCCTATGACTGTGACTGAGGGGGACTTCCTCCCCCTGTATATGCTCATAGGGTATCAAGGCTCTTCTTGGTAGCTTGCTATCCTTCCTCTGAGTGCCACCAGGGCTCCCCCTCTTGCCTCTTTTTAAAAAGGATGTATTTATTTATTTTACGTACATGAGTGCTTTATTTGCATGTACACCTACATGCCAGTAGAGGGCATCAGATTACCTTATAAATTGTTGTGAGCCACCATGTGGTTGCTGGGAATTGAACTCAGGACCTCTGGAGGAGAAGACAGTGTTCTTAACTATGGAGCCATCTCTCCAACCCATTCTTTCATTTTTTTTTTTATCAAAAGGAAAATCAAGTTTTGTATAGCCAGTTAGATACAAATAATGCTCATTTCCAAGTTTAGAAATTATAATAAGTGCTTGCTGAACATTTGGTATTAAATCATATTGTCTCGGGAGCTGGAGAGATAGCTCAGAGGTTAAGAGCACTGGCTGTTCTTCCAAAGGTCCTGAGTTCAATTCCCAGCAACCACATGGTGGCTCACAACCATCTACAATGAGATCTCGTGTCCTCTTCTGGCATGCAGACACATTTGTGGACAGAATACTGTATAAATAATAAATATATCTTTAAAAAATTATATGGTCTCAAAATAATAATATCTAGATTATCCAGGCATGGTGGTGCACACTTTCAACCTCAGTAGGTTGATCTTTGTGAGTGTGTAGCCAGCCTGACCTGCATAGAGAAATCCAGCCCTGCTAGGGCTACATAATGAGACCGTGTCTGGAAAAATACCTAGAAGAAAAGAAAACATAGAGATAAAAGCAGAAGACTTTAGACTCTTTTGCTGTTCATTTGTTTGGTTTTGGGATTGTTTTTTTGTTTGTTTTGTTTTGTCGTTGTTTTTTTATGTAGGGTCTCATTATATAGCCCACCATAGCCTTGAACTCATGGTCTTCTGGCCTGTACTCAAAAGTGCTGAAAGTGGACAAGCACTGATACACCTAGGCATGATTGAATCTTCTATCATGATGACAAATGGGGCGGAGAAGGGTAAAGGAAGGCTAGAGGATCTAGCCAAAGAGAATAAGTTCTAAAATTGGAAAATTGGAGTCTACCAAAGTACTGGCAAAAGGACAGTTATCCATGTAAGGAATCAATCTAGGAGAGACATTTTAAAGAATAATTGGAAGGGGCCTGGAGAGATGGCTCAGTGCTTAAGAGAAACTTGTTGCTTTTCCAGAAAACCTGAATTTAGTTCCTAATGTCCATATGGTGGCGCACAATCATCTGTAACTCCAGTTTGGGGGAATCCAATGGCCTCTTCTGACTTCTGCAGGCACCAGGCATGAAAAGTGCCCATATACACATGTAGGTAAAACACCCATACACAGAAAAAAATTTTTTGTAATGATTTAAATTTAAAAAAAAATGGACTCATATACAGCAAAACATGATACAGGGAGAGTGTGAAAAAAGAAATACTACTCCCTGCTCACTTCTTAGCCATTAATCAAGCTAGCTCTTCCTGAACTCCGTCACTCCACCCGTCATTAGGCAAGCATCCTCCTCTCTGGGCCCCAGGGCCAGTCTTTGGTTTGGAGTCAAAGGTCTCCTTTTTCCAGCTGTCTCTGAGCACTAATCCTTGCCTTCCCCGAGTCCCTTTCAAAAATTAAAAACCTTGTCTTTAAAGAAGCATTTCTACTTGCTGTTTCTTTTGTATTGTTTCCTTCCAACAGTTTTCGTTAACGTTCCAATTTTATTTTGAAGCAGACAATCTATTTACACACCTTAAAGATCAGGACTGTAAGAGTTATAAAGTCCCATTCTCATGTTTTGATGTTTGAGGAGTCCATTTTTGTCAGTCATACTTCTGGCCCTCATTGCCTTCATCCATGCTTTCTTCCTATAGATAACTTGGCATCGTCTACTAGTGGTAAGAGTGGGCTTCACTATGACATTTCCATACAAGAATATAAAGGATGTTGATCAGATTTACCATTACCTTCTTTTGTGTCCATCCTACAATGAAAATTGATCTTTCCTCTTCCCAACTAATCCCCATCTACTTTCGTGTGTGTGTGTGTGTGTGTGTGTGTGTGTGTGTGTGTGTGTGCTGAGTTTAATAAGGATTATTTATAGGAACACGAGTAACTGAGCAGTGATTCTTGGTTGTTGGTTTTTTTTTTTTTTTTTTTTGAGACGGGGTCTCAAAAGGCTCTGTGTAGCCTTGGCTGTCCTGGACTCACTTTGTAGACCAGGCTGGCCTTGAACTCACAATGATCCACCTGCCTCTGCCTCCCGAGTGCTAGGATTAAAGGAGTGCACCACCACCGCCCAGCTGAGCAGTGATTCTTTATGTAAAACTCACACACACAAACTTACCATCACTCTGTTTTTGAACATAAAGGAGCGCACAGTGGGCACATTATTTTGGGTCTTGGTTTTGTAACCTAACATTAAGATTTCTTCTTGGTACAAAGAGATTTTTGGTTTTTGTTTTGTTTGTTTTTGTTTTTGAGGTGAGGTCACCCCATCTTTGATCCACTCTTTCACCTTCAATGTTTTGCACACTCAATATGTATAGGCTTTCTAAGTGGAAGGCCAATTGTGCTTTGAAAAAAATACTCTTGCTTTATTTTGGCACATGCCTCCCGCTTGGAGTAGTGAAAGAAACACACATAGGGTTATATACCCCAGCACACAAATTCACTCTGGTAATGCCGGTCTTTAGGGGGAAAGTGGCTCAGGAGTTCTCTCTTCTTCTCCCCAAACTCTCTGCCTAAAGGGCATGTTAAACTGGATTGGGAAGGTTCTTTGGCAGGAGACTAACCACAGTCACAGAGAACTTTCAACGTATTAAAGTTATGTGGTCATTTTTATCTCTCTGGGTGTACCCTTTTACTCGGGCCTCTCTGAAGTAGCCTAGATCCAGAGGCTCTTAGCTGAAAAACAACATTCGTTTCTTTTTTTTTTTTCCTCTAGGACTCACAGGTAAGACTCAGAGGTTACATCAGTGTATGAAGAGACAAACAGAATATGGGCTTTGAAGAGAGCCCCATTACCCAACTTCAAATATGAATACTCTGAACAAAGAGGGTGTTTGACCTAAGTTTCAATTTCTTCATCTGGAAAACATGAAACCAACCATACAGATTTTACACAGTTGACATAAAGGTTAAGTGACAATGTATGCAAAACACTACCACGGTGCCTAGCTACCATGCAGGTGCCCCATTTTAAAAATGTTGCTGACGACAGTAGAGTGTTTGAAAGTAGAGGCTTTGGAGTTAAACTGTTCTCTCCCTGACCTTGGTCCAGACAATTAAACAAATTTTGCTACACGTTAACTAACCTCAATTTCCCCAATCGTAAAAAACACGTAGAAACAGAACCTTTGTTATTTGTGGAGATTTCATCTATATAGTGCTTAACACTGAGCCCAATATCTAAGTAGTTCCAGTACCTTAGATGCATTTTAAAACCCAAACCCAACTACAACTTAAATGATTTCTGCCCCTTCAGTTAAGGTTGGAGGTACTTCTTCATGTATTTCCTTATAAACAATTTACCTCTAAAAGTACGTGCACAGTGTGGAACATTTGCAATGTGTTAAGAGTAAATCTCATATATTTTTTTTTCCTCACAGTTTAAAAACGTGTGCTCATGGGGAAAGTTTTAGAGGGCAACATCCTGAGCATGTACTACATAACCTCAGGCTTATATTTTTTTCCTTGTATTTAATGTTAACATAAAAATAACCAGAATGGCACCTATATGGAGTGCTGTCTGCCAGATGCAGTATGAACAATAACATATTGGACTCAAATGCTGCCCTATCTAGACCGCACTGCTTTAACCTTTGATCATCTATTTGCTCTACAAATATGTGTTAACACCAAAAGATTTATGAGGCTGCTGACCAAAGATGTGTAAAGGATGGTAAGCATTTTTCCCCCTTTTGAACAGCTGAAGCCTGGCTCAAGTCAGAAGTATCTGATTCCAGATCTAACCACTGCATTTATGCACCAGTACTCTTTTCTTTCTGGATTGTGCTGTCATTAAAAAAGTAATGGGGGGGGGGCAGCTGGAGAGATGGCTCAGTGGCTAAAGAGCACTTACTGCTCTTCCAGAGGTTCTGAGTTCAATTCCCAGCAATCACATGTTGGCTCATGACTACCTGTAATGTGATCTAATGCCTTCTTCTGACCTGCAGGTGTACATGAGGCACAGCACTGTATACATAATAAATAAATAAATGAATAAATGAATAAATAAATCTTTGGGGTTGGTGATTTAGCTCAGTGGTAGAGCGCTTGCACAAGGCCCTGGGTTCAGTCCTCAGATCTGGAGAAAAGAAATAGTAATGGGAAGAGGGTGGTCATATGCCTTGCGGATCCTGGTCTGCTACCACTGATTAAAATGTAAGCACCCTTTACGTAAGAAGGTCCAAGTCTCAGATAAAGACATGGATGTATTTTTAATGAGTAATGGGAAGAAAAGCTATAAAAATTAATACATATTATGAATTTGACATTTGGGTTTTCTTTTAATGCTTAGACTTAAGCTAAGCCTTCACTCTAGGAAAAAAAAGTAAGGCTCCAAATCTGGAAACACTGAGGTTTCCTGGACAGCCACATGTTTTTTTTTAAAAAGATTTATTTATTTTTATGATGTATACAGTGCTCTGCCTGCATGTACACCTGCCCGCCAGAAGAGGGCACCAGATCTCAGTATAGATGGTTGTGAGCCACCATGTGGTTGCTGGGAATTGAACTCAGGACCTTTGGAAGAACAGACAGCATTCTTAACCTCTGAGCCATCTCTCCAACCCCCAGCCACATGTTTTATGGATGCCTAAGCTCATATGTGAATGTCTGAAATGGAAAGATGTTAAAAAAAAAACCAAAAAAACAAAAACAACAAAAAAAAAGGGTAACAGATCTGAGGGGACCAAGTAAGTAACTTCTCATTTAAGTCCAGAGCAAGTAGTTGGTTGTTCTTTATCTTAATTCAGCCCAGCATCAACAAATCACCTCAGCCTCAACATAGACACACAGCAGGTACACATTTAAGTCAGAAATGTCGTGATCTTATTTCTAGTGAACACCGCTGATCTCTTAAAGCTCCCTTCCCAGGAGCCTCTGTGGGCAGAGATGGTAGTTACTACTTCAACACAAAACAAACAAAAACAAGTTTAATATTGAAAAAGGGTTGTTTTTAATTCCCAAACCAAGGAGAGTCCATGGAGAGGAATTAATTACACATAAAGCTAACCTTGTATAATACATGGTGGATAAACTTATTAAACGCAGATCACATTATCAGACGTCTATTCCCTATGAACATAGTGCTTCCTGGGCTTTGATTTCAGAGCTTGGTGTCAAATGCTAATGAGCTAGCTTCTCACACATTAGTGTGAATACACTTAAATGCCTGTATCATACATTCATACATGTTTAGTTAACAGGTCTAGAGTGGGGCCTAACCAGTTCCTATGTAATGCAGATGCTAGACTACACTATGAGAGGAGCCAGAAGGGCCTAGAAAACGGGCTGTTAGAAATCTGTATGAGGCATTGTGTGAGCATCAAGCAGGGGCCAGGCCTTTTTGTTGGAAAAGGCTTCACAAGGGAGGCTGAAGTGAGTGACTCTTGTCCCCCTACTAGCCACAAGGGGGCAGCAAAGATGCCTACACTGCAGTTCAGTGGCTATGGTATGAGCTGGAAAGTCCATCCAAACTTCTGACCCTCAGTTTTCTTTCTTATCTGCAAAATAAAAAATTGAGAACATCAGACTCTTTAAAGCCCTAAGACTAAGACTCGAATGAGAGAAAATATAAGGATGGCACGGAGCTCAGTGATAGAGCACTTACCTAGTATATGCAAGGTCCTGGGTTCCATCCCCAACACTTAAAATTAGTTTTAAATCACTTATTATCTGTTTATAAGAAAAACAGTATAAAAAGATTCTATTAATGAGCCTAACAAACCAATCTGCATTTTTAAAACGATTTATTTATTTAAGTACACAGTGTTTTACCTTCATATATGCCTGCACTCCAGAAGAGGGCATCAGATCTTACTATAGATGGTTGTGAGCCACCATGTGGTTGCTGGGAATTGAACTCAGGAACTTTGGAAGACCAGGCAGTGCTCTTAACCCCTGAGCTATCTCTCCAGCCCCGCAACCTGCATTTTACAACTGAAGTGCAACACACTGGTTTTTTTCTTACTCAGTTACCTGGTCGTGGTGAGGTGTGTGGCCCATCCATTTTGTTCAGCACAAAGATACTTCACATTTACAAATTACCTTTTTAAACGGACATAACAAACATCATTTACGAGTTCTCATACAATTTATGTTTTTTTTTCATTAGTCTAATTACAAGTGGGCCCAATTAACAGTGAAAGCCGGTGACAGGAGGACCAGAGCTCGGCTGAGAATGCTGAAGGCTCTACCAATTATGTTCACTATTTATAGGTAAGAACAAGCCTTTACCAAGAAAGGATGAAATCATTAAAAGAGGATGAAATTTGTTTGTGAACATCTTACCACTGAGAGCCACAGTGTCACATAAGGAAAGGGATGAAATATTATAATGACCTATCTCTACCCCTCCTCAACCTTCTGTATACACCAAGAAAGAAAACCAAGCCCACCATGAAGGAATTATTGCATGTAACAAAAAGTTTTTCACCATTAAGATTTACACTGCTGTTCCAAATACCTGTGGAAAATCAACTTTTAAGGAGGACTGGTTTATTTCAGCCGATGGTCAACTGTCCATTTTAAGGCCATGGCAAGGCATCATGCACAGATTTGGACATACAGCAAAACTGTTCACCTAGTGGTACTGGGAAGCATAAAGAGAGGGGGAAAGGGCCTGGTCCAAATATCCCTTTGAAGGGCATGTCAGCAGTGACCTTCACTAAACCCCATTTCCTAAAATCATGACCACCTGGCAGCACCATGGGCTCGTAACTAGGCCTTTAACACATGAACTTTAAAAAATTATATATGCATGCTTGTAAAGATAGGATTTATGTGTGTAGCAGCCACGGCTGTCCTGGAACTCACTTTGTAGACCAGTCTGGGCTTGAATTCTGACACGTGCCTGTCTCTGCCCCTAGAGTCCTGGGATTAAAGGAATGTGCCACCGCTGTCTCAGTTTTGTAATTTCATATATGAATACGATGTATTTAGATCATATCTAACCGCCTCCCAATTCCTCCCAGGACTCCCACTGCACCCCCTTTCAACAACAGTTAGGGCTACAGTCCTCACAAGCCCCATCCATAGCCATGTTGCAGTGTTGACGGGCTTGATCTTGTGCAGGTCCCATGCAGGCAATCACAGGCAGGTTGGTTTGACCTGGTGCAAATGCTGGGCAGGCAACCATAGAGTGCAGGGAACCTGTTATATTCAGAAGACACTTTCACAGCAGTCCTTCCTGATCTCTGGTTCTTACAATCTCTCAGCCCCTCTTCTGCAATGTTTCCTGAGCCTTGGGGAAAAAAATACAAATGTCCCAAACATGGACCTTCTAAAATTTTCATGATGGTGAGAGCGCACATATGTCAGGACAATTTGGTGTAATCAATTCTTTTTTTTTTTTTTTTTTTTTTGGTTTTTCAAGACAGGGTTTCTCTGTGTAGCCTTGGCTGTCCTAGACTCACTTTGTAGACCAGGCTGGCCTCGAACTCACAGAGATCCGCCTACCTCTGCCTCCCAAGCGCTGGGATTAAAGGCGTGCGCCACCACCGCCTGGCATCAATTCTTTATTTCTACCTTTCTGTGGGTTCAAACTCAGGTTACCGGTCTTGAACATCTAGTCCCTTTGCCTGCCGAGCCTAACACATGGACCTTTGAGGGACACTTCAGTCTGAAGCTACAATACATGACTATCACTCACATAAAGGCTGAATTTTTTTAGTGTTACACTTTTAAAAATCTATTTTCAGGATCCCATGCTGTTTTTTTTTTTTTAAGTAGTGCAGTATTTATGGACACAACGCAGAAAGAAAACCACAAAAGTCAATTTCAGGAGATAATCTACATCATACCTCCTGCACCCATTTTTCAGACAAATTTATTTTTTTGGAGAATTTCACGTGACATATTTGGAACATATTTACTCTTCCCCCAACTCCTCCCATAACTGCCCTCTCTAGTCTCCCATTCCTTCTCATATAATTTTCTAATTTTGTTTCACTCCTATCAAGTCCAGTTTGTGTTGCTAGCTTGTTTTGGGAGTGTGGCCTGCCCGTGGTCAACCTACCCAGGGTCACATCCTTAAAAAAACTGATTCTCCTTCTCCTAGAAACTCACAAATGCCAATAGCTTCTTAGCTAGTGATGGGATTTTTGTGCCCACCCACCCCCGTCCATAATGAGATTTTTGTTTGGGTGGAGCTTGCACACGTCTTACGTGTGCTGTCACAATCACTGTAGTTCCTATGTGCAACTGTCTGTTTGTATGTGGAAAATAATTCCCTTGATATTATCCACAACCTCTAGATCTTTCTAACCTCCTCTTCCAAGAAGATCTGTGAGCAATGGAGGGAGGGAGGGGTGTGGTACACGGCCAAGGGCTCCACAGTCTGTTACTCTGCATGTTACCTAGTTGAGAGACTCCATTTTAATTGCCATCTATTGCAAGAAGATACTTTTAAAAGCTAAAATGTTCTCCAGGATGGGTTTTGAGAGCACCTTGATTCCAGAGCTTGGAGAACAGTCTAGAATGAGTATCTCAAATTTTAATAAGCACCAAATCACTTTTATATAGAAAACTTAAATATATCCTATATGAGAAAAAAAATTAGACATCAAGCATTATCCAACAGGAAGTAATTTTATTATTGTGTTGTCATTTCTGCTTGTTCCCAATGTTCCAAATGTTCTTAAAGTGCTTGTAGGACCTTTTTAAGTAGAAATAAACAATGTTACATTTTTAAAAAAACTAACCATTTTGCACTTTCAGTAATTGTTTTACGAACTAGGAAAGTATTACAAAGACTGGTAAATTTGACAATAAAAATACCATCTATATTTATAAACATGAAGGAAAGTTTATCATAAATTTTTGTTTTTTGAGACAGGGTCTCCCTAACCCATATATATATATATATATATATACACACACACACAATATATATATATATATATATATATATATATATATATATATTGTGTGTGTGTGTGTATGTGTGTGTGTGTGTGTGTGTGTGTGTGTGTGTGAGTGACAGGCTGGCCTGGAACTCAATATGTAACCTAGGCTGGCCTTGAATTCCCAAGTGCTGAGATGACAACTGTAAATGCTACAGCTAGCCTTTTTAAAATACGGAAGAGGAAAAAGATGCCTAATCTTAGCAAATATTCAGCCATAATAAAATGTGACTTATTTTAGCAAAGAAAACACTGTGCTGGAAATTCCTTATATTAAAATGTTACGTTTCATTTTTTCAAAGTATTCTTGTTTATCTACACATGCATATATATACACATCAAACGCATATGCACCCAGCATGCAGTTCATTTGTCATTAGTGTGAGACATAGATTAGACCACTTGATTTTGTTTTTAAAATTAAAAATTGTATAACAAAACACCCAAAAGCAAAATAGAAATTGTACCAAATTTTGGTATATGTATGAGTAAATACAGAAGTACTCTTCAAAAAATTAGTGTTAAGCCATTTTAATTTTAACTTTTATTGCAAAGCACATTTTATAAACACTGGATAAATTTACATATAAAAGCTACATATAAATATACAGACACAAAAGAAATAGAGCAGTACTATTAATGCAAGAGAAGTAAACTAATAAGATATTTAAGCAAATTAGAATAAAAATCACTTTCCATTGCTATTAATTTTTCAGGAATTTAAAAGCTATTCAAAAATCATATATAATTAGTATATCATGATTACTATCAAAGTTTAGAGTTGCAGAAACAACTAGCACAGAACTACTTATTTTAAAAATGTTTCCAATATTCAATAGACAGCTGACAGTTTTTAATGTCAGTAAATATCCAACATCAGTAAAAGTTTTTATCTAGCTGAATAGAAATTTTCAGGCTTTGGTAAACATACTAAATTTGGTGGGAAAAACTTAATGTCTTCTTTACATTATTATTTTCCTGAGTTTTTACACAATGCCATAGATAAGATACAAAAGTCAATGTATAGCTTTGTATAACATTGCATTTTAGTTCTGAAAAAAAACCCCAAGTATTGAAATTATTTTAAATGTGAATGGCATTTAGTAATATAATAGACAGAAAAGAATGCATTTAATTTAGCTTAGCTAAGGGAAACGTTAATGCTTTTTGACCACTATTTGCAAAGATCATTTGTAAATTACAATCGAAATTCTATTATACCTGCCAGCAGTTTTTATTTGCACCTTATAAGATCATATTCACTTTGTAGAACATGATGCTCTTATAACAGAAATGTTGGAATGCTGAGTCAGCACAAGGCTAGGCACAGTGTAGATGCTCAATATTATTAATTTTAAAAAGTATTATTTCTACACAGTAACAATTCAACATGGTAGTTATAAGTTGGCCTGAAAATATCCAAAACCACTTTAAACATGAAAATACACATTTAGTAACAATCATGAAAGGAAATATTACAAGTGACCATTTTCAATCTCAGCTTTATAAAAATAGAGTTTCAGATCCCTTTAAATGGGCCTATGAAAGCTGTTCCCATTAGCTGGCAAATGTCAGAAGATCAACCTAGCAATACCTTTGACGACAACACACCCTAAAGCACTGAATCTGTGCATCTTTAGCCTGGACCCATCAATGTGTATTTCTGAACAATTCTCATGCCTCCAGGAAATTTACTATGATTAAATGGATTGGAGAAATAATGATTTTAAGTAATCAAAACTTTTTATCATACTTGAACATTAGTTGGCATGAATAAAAAAAAAAAGTTTTGTTTTTTTCTGAGACAGGCTTTCTCTGTCTATGACAGCTTTGTAGACCAGGCTGGCCTCGAACTCACAGCGATCTGCCTGCCTCTGCCTCCCTGAGTTCTGGGATTAAAGGCTCATACACCTGGCTCAGTGTATGGAGATTTTGACTAAGCTGTGTAGCTTATCCTCATACCTAAGTGTTCTTTACCTAAAAGTCACAAGTTTTGCTCTAGGTCTCTTGATAAGTCATAAGAGCTTTCAGACAGCAATCACCTCTGTCAAATCTGCTGATTGGTGTTCTAGAGTTTAATGTTGCCATATACTTTTTCTTACTAGAAAACAAGAATCGTCTGGTAGCAACTGTATTTAAAAAAACAGCCATACTACTTCAGAAGCAGTCCTTAAAACAGCAATGCCAGCATCAGTTAGAAGTATTTGCAAAGCTGGTTATTGACTATCTTAGTTTTTTCTTTCTTTTGAAATAGAGTCTCACTATGCTGCCAAGGCTGGCCTTGAACTCCTGAGCTCAAGTGATTTTTCCATTTCAGCATCCCAAGAAGCCTGGGAGTACAGATGGCAGCACCACCCTTAGATTTCACATACCCATTTCTTTAAAAAAAAAATTCAATTTACAAAATAGTCAACTCCATGTACAAAATCTGATTAGTCATATAATGCAGGATTGACATGATCTAACTGGATATGTATTTTTGAAAAAAGTGCATAGGTTTATTTATCACCTAGTAATAAACTCCTCTAAATTAAAAGAGAAAATAAGTAAAAAAAAAAAAAAAAAAAAAAAAAAGATCCTTTTTTTCCAGTTTTTTGAGACAGGGTTTCTTTGTGTAGCCCTAGCCTATCCTGGACTTCCTTTGTAGACCTGGCTGGCCTCAAATTCAACAGAGATCTGCCTGCTTCTGCCTCCCAAGTGCTGGGATTAACAGCATGCGCCGCCACCACCCGGCTTTGAAAGAGCTTCTAATTAGTATTAAAATCATGAACTGGTATCCACTTCTATTTTCTAATAAGAGTATTATATGAAAAGAAATAAAACTGCAAGCTTACTGTAGGAGGTTCAATAGTTTATACGATGATTAAAGCTAATTAATTTAAATGAACTATTTCAGGTTCTCAAGTAAATCATATGGTATTCAAAGTTCTTTTAAAAAAATAGCCTTTAACAATTTTAGCTTTAGAAAAATTACTAATGCTAGATGACTAATATACATTAAGTATATTATCAAACTCTCTATATAGAGGTTGGAAAGGGCTTAATACCACCGTTCACTTCATATTCCCATCTGTATCTCAGCAAAGTTATAGAAGCTGTCAACATCTCCAGATGCTGTCTCCTTCTTCTCTGATACAAACATCTATTTCAAAAGCAAGACAAACAAAGGATTAGTTCTGTAGCCCTTAAATGTCAAAAGCTATATCTTCACCGAACAAAGTCACAAACTTGGGGTTTTATTTTTTCAAAAGTTGTTTCCTCTGAGGTTAGCTAGAAGAGGGTGGTGGGTCCTGTGGAGTTACAGATGGTCGTCAGCCTACCAGTTAAAGGATATAGCACAGATACAAGTACTATTTGGTGGTAAGGAAAAGGAGGTAAAATGGAAAGTTGCATTGAGGTACAGTCAATAAGATCTAATACCTTTGTCCCGTTGAACATCTTGTTTACAATAAGGTGGCATCCTTCTACAGCACCATCTCCATTAAATTCCAGGGCAATCACAGGACCTGAAAGGCATCCCAAGAATTGTTTTCATAGCATGAATACAAATGTATTATGAAACTGATCCTTATGCTGGGCATGGTGGCACACTCCTTTAATCCCAGCACTCGGGAGCCAGAGGCAGGCGGGATCTCTACGAGTTCGAGGCCAGCCTGGTCTACAAAATGAGTCCAGGACAGCCAGGGCTATACAGAGAGACCCTGTCTTGAAAAACCAAAACCCTTAAAAAAAAAAAAAAAGAAATACCAAAACCCAAAAACAAAACAAAACCAACAACAAAAACAAACAAACAAAAAAAACCCAAACCCAAAACTCCTTGTGTTGTGTTGTTTTAGACTTTTGACACAGGCTCCCTACAAAGCCCTGGGTAGCCTAGGAATGTACTATGTAGACCAGGCTGTCTTTAACTTTTCCTCATCTTCCTGCTTCTGCCTTCTGAGTACTGGGATTACAGGTATGCATTACACCCAGCATTCAGTTTTGGATTCTTCCCTAAGAAATCTCCAGTATCTTCATCAGGAGGGGGAAGAGGGGGTAACTTCAGCCCCTACCCCCCCCATCTCTATCATAAAACACCAAGTCTCATCCTATGATGAGCAGCTCCAATACTATTATAGGACTTGTGTGACATCTTTAAAGGTTATGCATGTGTGTGGGTATGAACATGTGGAGTGCAGGTGCCTTGTGGTAGGCCAGAAGAGGTCACTGGATTCCCTGCAGCTGGAGTTACAGTTTGTTTTGAGCTGCCAGATTTGGGTGCTGGTATCTAAATTCCAGTCCTTTGCAAGCAAGCATCCTTAACTACTGAGCCATCTCTCTCTCCAGCCCCTTTAGTGTCATATTTTTAACTGTTACAAATTGTCTGGTTTGTATTCTTTTTAAAACAGGACTTAAACACACAAAACCAAAGAATCTCCACTCACCTAGCAGTACAAAGAATAGTGGGCAAAAGACCAAACAAGATAAAAAAAAATCCAAGTCAACATAAACAAGTCTTGCCAGGCAGCCAGCCTTCTTTCCAGCTCCCCTACTCACCAGCCAAGTTCTAGCTACCAATGATGGAACTAAACCGAAAGGGAATCGAGGCCAGACACCAAAGCAACACCTCCTTGCAAAGATTTTCCTTGAGTGTATCTTAAAGCTACATTCTAAAAGCAATCATCAAGCCTTTATTTTTAATCCTCTGAATAGAAATATTTGTGCTTCCTTTTCATCCATTAATTTGAGTACTTTTAACCCCCCCCCCCCCCCCGTGACTTACATTTTGGGGTAAAGATTCATGATTTAATCTTTGGTAACCTGGACTATAACACAAATTTGTTGGCAAGCATGGCCAAGGCCAATCAGACCAACAGAACGTGCATTTGAATTCAGTTAACGTTCATTCATTCAGCTATCACTATATTCCTAACAGATCAGCTTTTTCTTTCCTCTGATGACGGAGAAGTTGTGACCTCCAGGGGTTTACAAATGTGTCTTGAGAACAGGTATAAACTGATTAAACAAACATAAAGCAATAGAGAATAATGTAGTACTAAGTATGAGATACTAATATGAACAAATATGAAATGCTAAGTTTAATGTAATCATGTGTCCTGAACAAAGGACAAGAATGAGGAAGATCTCATTATAATTGGCACTAAAATAACGGGGGGGGGGGCCGGCGGGCTGCAATTTAGTACAGAAAACATACAACAAAGGCAAGCAATATGGCAGTCAACAGTGCACTCTGACCTAAAGAACAAGCCAAACTCTGAATTCACAGCACCACAGGGGCTACAGATTGTGATAGATACTGAGTAACAGAAAAGGTAACTGGTTATATTTTCTTGCTCTAGGCAAAAAGACTCTGTGGGTTGTAAGAAGAGGGTATTGAAGGGGCTGGAGAGATGGCTCAGCGGTTAAGAGCACTAGCTGTTCTTCCAAAGGACCTGTTCCAAAGGACCCTGAACCCATATGGCAGCTCACAACTGTCTGTTAACTCCAGGTCCAGGGGTTTCAGCACCCTTACACATACAAGCAGGAAAAATATCAATGTACATAAAATAAGATGAATCACTAAAAAAAAAAAAGGGTATCAAATGAAACCTTACAAGGGAGAATAATTCTAAAGGTAGCTTGGTTGTGATGTAAAAAGGTAAATATCAACCCCCTTCTTCTAATGTTTACCTTTTGGAAGAAAGAAGGGGTCAAGTAGCATGGATGAGGTGAAAATTCTCTCAATGTACCCTTCCATATAACTCAACACTGGAAAGCATGTCAGTGGAGCAATGAACAGCCAAACAATCCCAAGTCTCCAAAGATGCCCCGCCACCTGGTTTTGGCTCACATTTATATCTCCTCCTAGAATCTGTTCAATGATGTGTTTCAGCTGGTAACAACCAAGCTGCTTCAACTTCTAAGGGGATAAATATCACCTGCTCTCTCTCACAAGTCTGTTTCTCATCCCACACTTGGGATCTAAACAAAAAACATGTTGATCTCTCCTTCACATGTCAGCATCTCAAAGCCAAAAGTAAATATGGGGGGGAAAAGCAGTTCTAAAACTTAAAAACGAACAAAAATAAATGAATCTATCAAGTTAGTGATATGACCATACAAAAACTTTATTTTAAGCAACCTTATAAGGCAATGCTTTGTCTGTATACCCTCAGTAGAATATGGCCTAAGAACAAAAAGATAGAAGATCGTAAAGTGTCATTAATTTTACTCTGGTAGTAAAGTTGCGGTTATTACAAAACCATTGTGTTAGAACAATATTGTAAGGAACCAAAACTTCCAGAAGAAAAGTATTATAAAAGAAAAAACATAACTAAGTCTTATATTATTTGGCTATGAGCTGGTGTAATAGTTTGGATTTTAGTCTGTGTGTTAAAAGCTTAGTACCCACCCAGCCCAAAGTGCTAATGGAAGGTAGTAGAATCTTTAAGCAATGGTCCAGAATGGGAGGTTTTACATCCAGAACCCTCAAGGGCTATCCACAAGGAGCCCTGCGGGGCCTCAGCTCTTCCCTTGTTTCAGCCACAGGGACAATGGGCTTCTTCCTGACACATGCTGCCATCACAGTGTTTCTGTGCCACAGAAAGCCAAAGGAACAAGGGCAATCAGTCATAGACTGAAAGCTCCAAAAGTTGCAAGTCAAAATAAAGGGTTTTGTTTTTATTAAGTCGATCATTTCAGTTTTTTTTTATAGCAATGGAAAACTCATGAACACATTTGGTAACTATAAAAACAGGGTGGTAGACACAGGTCTTTGATATACCATTGTCTATCTTGTTTGTTTTTCTCTCTTTTTTTAAAAACAGTCCTACTACTTATCACTAGCTGGCCTGAACTTGGTAGACCAGGCTGGCATCAAACTAACAGAGATCCACCCGCCTCTGTTTCTACCGACCTCCCAACTGGGATTATAGACATGTACCACCATACCAGACTCTTCTGTTTACTTTCTGTATGTTAAAATTTCGCCACTGAAATAAAAAAAAAGATACAGTTAGTACATGCCTATAATCTTATCACATAGGAGATAAGAGGCAGGAAGAACAGGACTTTAAGGCCAGTCTCAACTACATAGCAAATTTGAGGCTAGTATCTTGTCATATAGTCCAGGCCTGCTGGAAACTCACAATCCTTCTGCTGCGGCTTCCTGAGTGCTAGGATTACAAATATGTATCATCATACCTAGCTGAAATATCTTGTGGAGCCAAAAAGCACTGACATTGCAAGGCCAATAGGATATTAAATATTAATATTCAAAAGATATAAAAGATAACCTGAAAGGGGTTCCCAATGGCTAAACATGAGACATAGTGAAGTCAGAAGAATACTTAGAGCTTATTAAAACACACTGACTATATAAATATCTTTGAGTTCATAATGGTATTTAGACAAAAATGGAAGCAAACTCACTAGACATTACTGAGGGTTGCTAGGGTACCAGTTCATTACTCTGAAAATTGGTGCTTGCTTTTCCTCTTTACCCTGCTTTTCTGATATGAAACGTCAAGCAAACACTGCTGGTGTACAAGGTGTTCTCTTAACATCTGTTGATAAATGTAGAGGTGCTGATATAGGCAGAAAGTGACCATTTTGAAACTCTTATTAAAATAGCTGGTTCAGGCAAACCTCCTATGGTTTTGGCATCCTATAGGGAATGTACATTGAAAAGGTCCCACCTGAATCTGTTGATGACTCTTCTTAACATTATTAAAAATCATTTTTAAATTTCTAAGACAATAATACCTATGTATTAAACAGGTATCCATTTACACTAGGATAATCCTAAATTTAAGAAAACTTGTGTATTCCTTAATTAGTCCTATTCTGTCTAATAATATTTAAATTAATGTGATTATTTCAAAGTCAAGTATGAGGTCCACAAGAATACTGGGTTTTTTGGTTTTTTGGTTTTTTTGTTTGTTTGTTTTTTCAAGACAGGCTTTCTCTGTGTAGCCCTGACTGTCCTGGACTTGCTTTGTAGACCAGGCTGGCCTCAAACTCACAGCAATCTGCCTACCTCTCCTCCCGAGTGCTGGGATTAAAAGCGTGCACCACCATGCCCGGCAGGATATTGGTCTTATTTTAGTGCTTCAATGTAAACTTCATATTCAAATACTCTGCAATAGCTTTAAATTTAGGCATCTCAGCTGTCGTGAACAAACCACTATCCTGCATCAATTAGATTAGAACAATAGCCTATATGGTCTCTCTGCTTTCCCCCTACAATAATGAGAGTAATAATAATTGCACTTTAAAGGACCATGGCATTCCTCTGTTAAATATTATCTCTATTTTCTTATTTTATATTGCTCTAAACATACGTGGCAATTCAAAGCAATAACATCAACAATCCATTATAACAATGCATCATAATAAACATAATAGCAAAGGAAATGATAAAGGACAGAAGATGGGAAGGGAGATCCATTAGCAGGTTAGCAGGTTCTTATACTGTGAGTGAAGCTGGATGTAAATTACCTAATTTATAATTTATTTTTATGAAACTAAGTGGTGGTGCATGCCTTTAATCCCAGCACTCGGGAGGCAGAGGCAGGCGGATCGCTGTGAGTTCGAAGCCAGCCTGGTCTACAGAGCGAGTCCAGGACAGCCAAGGCTACACAGAGAAATCCTGTCTCAAAAGACCAAAAAAAAAAAAAAAAAAAAAAAAGAAAGAAAGAAAAGAAAAAAGAAAAAGAAAAAAAAAAGAAAAAGAAAAACATGTACAATCAACAAGTCAATAGAAGGTTAAATAGAATCGTAAAAAATGCTCAATTATACTGAAAAAGAGGTAAAAGCAATGTAACAGAAAAAATGCTAGTAAGATGATATAGTTTGATCCAACTTTACCAATAATCTCCTTCAACATGAATGTTCTAAACCAACAAACAGTTAAAGGAAAGACTGTCACACTGGACTGAAAAGAATTTTAGTTAGTTAGTTAGTTTTGTTTTGTTTTTGTTGTTTGTTTGGTTGGTTTTTGAGACAGGGTCTCCCTGTGTAGCCTTGGCTGTCCTGGAACATACTTTATAGTAGACCAGGCTGGCCTTGTACTCACAGAGATCCACCTGCCTCTGCATCCTGAGTGCTGGGATTATAGACATAGGCCACCATGGCCTGGAGTAAAATTTCATTTTCTAAAGCAGGCTATCGACTAAGTTTTTCCAAAGTGTGAATTGAATGAAGATGAAAATAAAATGTGTTGAAATTCATAGAATACAGATAAAATCATACTTATAGGGGGAAAATCAGTATTAAATACAAATACAGTAGATTCTCAATTGCCTCCTTCTTAGCATTCTTCTGTAACCACCTCTAAGTCCCTAGAGCGTCCACAACCCCCCCTCCCATCGACATCTGCTCGATTTAGTAGCTGTTCTCAGACATACTTGCTGTGCATGTTCCCAACTGAGTGAGGTTCAGCCTTCTTGCTTTATTCCTCCTAGATAAGCCAGAATCCCTGCCTTAATTTTCACATTTCTGGGGTTCCTATTGATTTTGGTGGTGTCCATTGCACCTAAGTGAGGAAGGCAGAGTGCTGTGTCTCATGAGAACATGTATGTACATACGCTTCATCAGGCATGCTGTTACATGTAAGTTTTCAATGTCAAAAACATAATACATTCTGTAACTTACACTCAAGCTTTCAGAAACCAGAGAAAGAATAAATTATACCTCATGCTAGCGAAAGTAAGGAAAGAATAAATATGAGAACAGAAACCTAATGGAATTGAAAAGAAAAGTGAAATGCAAAGCACTGCTTTGAAACTATCAATGAAATTAGAAACATCACATGAAAAGGTACCGAATGTCACTAATCAACAAGAAAATGCAAACCAAACCCACAATGAGAGATCAATTTCTCATATATGTTAGGTTGGCTGTTATTACAAAGAGAAATGTGTTGCTAAGGATGTGAAAAAAAGGGGACCCTTGTGATCTGCCAGTGGGAATGTAAGTTGTTATAGCCATTATGAAAATACTCCAAAAACTCCAAAGTGGAACTACTATATAATCCAGCAATCCCACTTCTGGGTATATATTCAAAAGAAGTCAAGTCACTACCCAGAAAGAATTTCTGCATCCCCATGTTCAGTGAGGTTCACTATAACCAAGAAATGGAATCAACTTTAGGGGATCTGTTGACAGATGAGTGGAAAGAAAAAGTACAGTGTGAGCCATTCTTGGTGACATATGCCTTTAATCCTGGCACTTGCAGAACAGAGGGAGGCAGATATCTGTGTGCTCCAGGTCATCTAGGGTTGTCTCAAAAAATAGTGTCTTACACACACACACACACACACACACACACACACACACACACACACACAGGTAATACTTAAGATTTAATGTATAGCATGGTGACCATAGCTAGCAATACCATATTGCACTCTGGAAATTTGCTAAGATGAGATTTAAAGGTTCTTACCACAAAAAAGGCAATTATAGGGGTCATCGAGATGGCTCACGGGTAGAGTTTGCTACATAAGCCTAGAACCCAGTAAAGGTAGAAACGGAAAACTAACTTCACGGAGTTGCCTCTGACTTCTCTAGCTGTGCTATGGCAATGTACCCACATACATTCATACAAAAATAATAGATTTTAAACAAAAATGCAAAGGTAATCGTATGAGGTAACACTTGGTGGTAATAATCTATAATATATGGCATACTCGCAGTCAGATCATTACATTAGATACCTTAAAATGTAATGTCTGGTAATTATACATCAATAAAGGTGAAAAAAACTTAAAGTTCTGAAACAGAATATAAATCTTTAGCCTGATGGGAAAGTGAAAGTAAAAGTCTGACAACCCGCGTTTCATCCCCGGGGTGCACATGGTAAAAGAGAAGCAACTCCCACAAGCTATCTCCTGACTTCTGCATTCATCCTGTGGCAAATAGCCAGAGCAGACAAACAGCTCTTCACCTCTTCTACAAGACCCACAACCCCTTAGAACCCAAGAAACCAGCAGACAATCCCCGACAGAGCAATATCTTTCAAACTAACCGGACGTGTCTCAACGTTTCAGATTAGGAAAAACAAAAGAAGGTTGAAAACCGTCATAGAGTTGGGGCGATGGAGGAAACACAGCAACTAAAGACAATGTGAGATTTGGAGGTGGATTCTGGAATTGAGATTTGCATGATCAAAATCTGGTGAAATGAGAACAGATTGTATGTGTTAACGTGTTTTACCAATGTAAATTTCTTGGTTTTGACAAGTGTGTCTTGGCTGTGCTAGCATTTGGAGAGGCAGGTAAAGGGTACACAGAAACTCTTTGTACTGTCTTTGCAAATTTTCTGTGAATTTAAAATTATTCTAAAAATTTGTTAAAAATAAAAAGCATGAAAATGTCTAGTAGCACCGGGTTCAGTAGCACATGCCTTTAATCCTAGTACTCCCCAGTACTCCAGGAGGCAGAGGCAGGTGGCTCTCTGTGAGTTCGAGGCCAGCCTGGTCTACAAAGTGAGTCCAGGACAGCCAAGGCTACACAGAGAAACCCAGTCTTGAAAAAAACCAACAAAAACCCCAAATGGAAAAACAAACAAACAAACAAACAAAAAAGAAAATATCTACTAGCTTCTCTCATTCAGATTAAACCACCAAACCTGCAGTGGCCTCCACAGCGCCGTGTTGTCTAACCGCTCTCTATTAACACTCACTGACTGTGTGCGCGGAATAGAAGGAAGCTGTAAAACAAAGCAACAAAGATGCTCGGGGACCATCTGAGAAACTACCAAAAACGGTCATTCCAAAACCACGTCAGAAAGACTTCCAAGTCACTCCCTTTGAGAGAGTAGTTGGAAATGTGTATTTTAAAAACATCCCAGATAGCCGGGCGTGGTGGCGCATGCCTTTAATCCCAGCACTCGGGAGGCAGAGGCAGGCGGATCACTGTGAGTTCGAGGCCAGCCTGGTCTACAAAGTGAGTCCAGGACAGCCAAGGCTACACAGAGAGACCCTGTCTCAAAAAAAAAAAATCCCAGATAGTTTTTAAGATTAGTCAGGTTTGGAACTCTTGGAGTGGACAACAACAGGTTCTCTTATTAATAGCCAAATAGTGATATTTATTAACTACAATTAGATAAATTGTGATTAAAGACTAATTTAGATTCAGCTGTAGATTACAATAACAGTACATTTTCAGGAGTAAGCCTACCCTTTTTTGAAAAATGGTTCTAACTGAGAGCAATTCTGCCCATTAAAGGACACCAGGCAATGTTTAAAAACATTTTTTTGTTGTTGTTGTTGTTGCTACAACTAAAGAAATTGGTATCCTAGTGGGCAGGAGCCAGAAATGCTGGTCAACATTCTATAGTGCATAGGCCAGCCCTCCCCAGGACAAAGACAAGAATGATATGACTTAAGATAATGTCAGTGGTGCTGAGGCTGAGAAATCCTGCCTGAAAAAGACTACTCCTTACCTTAATAGAGGGCCCAGTCTACCCTGTTAGAACATTAGCACCAAGTCGGCCTGCTAGTCCACATGAACTAATATCCTCACTATTGGGCATCCTGACTTGTTCTCCAATTTGGGGGGGGGGGAATGAGAACAAAATTTATAACTAAAAGTTTTTATTTTTGTTTATTATTTTGCGTGTATGAGTCTTTTGCCTGAATGAGTGCCTATGGACCATGTGCATGCAGTGCCTCTAAAGGCCACAAGAGGGCATCAGAACCATGGGAACTGGAATTCTAGCCGGTTGTCAGCCTGGATCCTCTGGAGCAGCCAGCTCTCTTGCCCACTGGGCCATTACTCCAACCCCTCCAATTTTTGTTTTGAAAAAAAAAAGTACACATTATAAAAACACTGAAAGAACAGCATAAATATCCATCTTACCATCTGAAGCCAGCCTGTTTATAGAGTGAGTTCCAGGACAGCGAGAGCTACATAGAGAAACCCTTTCTCAAAAAACCGAATGAGAAAAGACATCAAAAAATTTCATCTTACCTTTAACTGTAGTTACCAAGAGTCAAAATTTGGCCACATAGGTTTTCTTTATTTTACATTGATTATTTACACTGATTACATTGATTGATTTGTTTATCTATTTATTCTTGTACACGTGGGTGCTCCTGTCACGGCATGCTTATGGACGTCAGAGGACAACTTGTGTAAGTCAGTTCTCACCTTCCATGTGGGATGGAGGAGATGAACTCAGGTCATCCAGCTTGGTGGCAAGCGCTTTTACTGACTGAGTCATTTTCCTGGCCTCTACATACACATCATGTGCACAAACATGCTTTATTTTTGTTTTGGTGCTACCCTGATACTCAGTGTGCATATCCTACCCAACTACAACACTATTTCCATACCTAAGGAAAGTAAACAACTCCTATCATCTTCAAACTCCTAGTTTAAATTCTCCCTTTAATAGCCTAGTCCATATCAATCCCATATCCAATCAAGGTTCTCTCACTGTATTCATTGTTACGTCTCTTTAGATTATTTTAATCCAGAAGAGTTCCCTTATCTGAAGAAATCTTACAGGATGCTTTATATTTTGGATTTGCTTCACTATTTCCCTGTGATGTCATTGAACTTTTCTTTCCTATCTTGATTCATACATCACAGGGACTAAAAACAAAAATCCCTTTCTCCAGGTTTAAAAAAGAAAAGAACAGAGCTGGGTGCAGTGGCCTGTAATCCCAGCACTGGGGGAGTGGGTGGAGGCAAGCAGACCTTTGTGAGTTCGAGGCCAGCCTAAACTACAAAGAGAGTCCAGGACAGCCAAGGCTACACAAAGAAACCCTGTCCCAAAAAACAAAGAACAAGAATGAAAGAAAGAAAAAGAAAGAATGGAAAAAAAGAACAAGCAAAGACAAAAGAGGCAGAAGGTAAGAGGCAGCCTGTAATCCTAATACTCACCTCCCGTCTTTGTCTCAAGCAGCCCAAGCTGGCCCTGAACTCGTGAACTCTTTGCCTCTACCTCCCAAGCACAGGGATTACAGGTGTGAACCATCTCACTCGGCCCTCTCCTTTTCCACAGGTGCTGTTGTTACATTACCTTGATTATTTTTTTCATTGGGTTTATTTATTTATTTATCTATAGTAGAAATTGAATCCAAGTCCTCAAACACACTAGGCAAGCATTCTTACCACTGAGTATACCCCAAACACATTATTCTATTCAATGGTCAAACTGTCCCCAAATTTTGCCAATGGAAACTCCTTCAAGTTGGCTCTTTGACCTTATATGACCACGGCAGTCTTTTTTTGAGTGCTTCCTGTAGGCATCTTCTTTTTTTAAGACTTCTGTGTATGATGTTTATTTCCTGAAATTCTTATAACATCTGCTCACTGATTTTAGTTCTGCTTTTGGAAGCAATAAAACATTTTATTATTTCCATGGGAAACGTTATGTTATTTAAAGGCAGATACTGTTTAGGTTGAATCAGTTCTACAATACTTCTTTACTAATTGTGTACAAATACACAAACCCTTGATTCAGATTACTGACTTCAACACTAACCCTCACAACTTTAGGATGCATTAGACTTATATTGCTCAATTCCATTTCTGATAGTTGTTGAGAGTTTCAAGGTTCATTTTCAAGATTTCATTTGAATATTCCCATGTCAGAATATATTCTGAGGTAGATTCAAACACTGTGTAGGAGTAAGTCCCTGCCACTACTGCAATAACTTTAAAAAAGATATGAAATATTGTGCCAACACTTAACAGCCCAATCACACACAGAATTACTGATTAAAATTATCCTAACAGTTCTACAATTTTTTCATACACAATTTTAAAGTTCATTATAACTTATTTATACATAAAGAATACACATGCAGTTGTGCCCTGTCTATAGGGTATACCTAATTAGCATTGCATATTGCTATTCATATCAGCTTGGAGCCTTGAGCAAACAATGTCCCTACTCCCAACAGACAGATAGTACTTTGGCCTCTAGAGTCGGTACACATTTAAGAAAATATAAGCAAGCAGCAGCCCTTCAGCAGGGCATGTACTCCAGCTCCTTTCTTACATACATTTTTTCAATATCTGAAATTTACTGGTAGCATTCACTTACTAGAGAAAATTCTAATTTTTCATGAGAAGTTAATTATATGAAAATAGAAAATATTGACTTTATATTTCTTACTTTTTCTTTTCTTTCGTTTTGTTTTTTGTTTTGTTTTGTTTTGTTTTTTTTGAGACAGGGCTCTCTGTGTAGCCTTGGCTGTCCTGAACTTGCTTTGTAGACTAGGCTGGCTGGCCTCAAACTCACAGCGATCCACCTGCCTCTGCTTCACTGAATGCTGGGATTACAGGCGTGCACCACAGCACCTGGCTCTCTTACTCCTTTTTCAGTACGGCTAAAGCACATCTCTATCAAGTGCTTTGCAACAAAACAAAGATAAAATAGTAATAAAATAAAAACTAAAATAATACAAAAATCTGACTGTTTAAGTACCTAACACAGAACAAGAAAAAAAGTGAGTCATATAGGGTTTCTTAGTTATTGAGAAACAGAAGAGGAAGAGAAGACAACACAGAAGGAAGAGAAAGTATTAAGAGAGTCGATCAAGAAAATAACCACAAAAGTACCCCAGTCATTCAGAAAATACCTTTGTTCAGAAGAAGTACAAAGTCAGATGCCTTTTCCCGGAAAACCCTTTGAGCATCTTCAGCTTTCATTGACACTTCCTTTGTCTCCACCAGGGAGAAGCCTTTACCAATCATCTGTAGAGAATAAATATTTTTTTAGATTTTAAATGAACTTATGGGATGAAAGCAAGATTTTGCTATTTCAGCATTTTTTTTGTATATAATGCAACATAGCATTCTGATTTTTGCTTTAGTGCTGACTAATTTACACTGCTGTGCTTTCTTTACAAGTACTAAATGGAAGCTTAATATAATGATATGGTAACTGTTCAATAAAAAAATACCATAGCTCATTATAATCAATATAATCTGTTAACTACAATAAAGATGTTATAATAAAATGGAAAAATATTATCTCATGTTAATCTTAAAGGCCATCACATCAATTTTTATAGTTTGGTATAAGAATGCTAGACCACAGTTATGGGGGCATTTACTATGTACATGAAGTTTTCTGAATTTTATACATATCTAATATATTTAACTTCTCATGAAATGAGTACTACCACCATCTTCCTTCTAGACATGAGACAAGTAAGACATGATATGGTTAAGAAACTTGTACAAGGCCATATAACTATTAGTCAATGGAGCTATGGTTTTAATTCAAGTTAATGTAACAACCACTAGATTAAAGAATTCTTTATTAGGCCAGGCAATGGTGGCACATGACTTTAATCTCAGCACTCAGGAGACAGAGGCAGGCTGATCTCTCTGAGTTCCAGGCCACCCTGGTCTACAGAGTGAGTTCCAGAGTGAGTACACAGAGAAACCCTGTCTCAAAAAACCAAAAGTTGTGATATGATTCTTTTAACAAATCAGCTATCTACATATTTTTTCAAACTTATACTTGAGTGTGAACATTTTCCAACCCATTTTATAAAATCAGCAGTGACAGCTCATAATATTTTTATGCTGTGGTTATATTACTGAATATCATACCATCAAATTGAATCAAACTCAAATCCTATTTCAGAACTCTCACTCAACGCTGACTCAGACAAAACAATACATTAAAAATTACAAAAAAATCATATGGACAGCACTGCTAGATAGTAACTGTAAAGTTACTTAAAATATCAGAATCACTCTCACCATTGTTTCTAGTGTTGAAGACATTTTAGAGTCATATATATGAAAAAAATTATGCTTAAATGACTGGGCATGTTGGTTCACACCTATAATCCTAGGACTCATGAGGTGAAGGCAGAAGTATCAAGAATTCAAGGCCATCTTGGCTACATACCCAGGTCCAGGCCAACATAGGATGCACAAGACATACTCTCAAAACAAATGGTTAATTAAAAAAAATATTATCTAAAGCAAAACATGAACCATGCAGCTATAGCTATTTTAATATTTTCACTGAAGACATTTAGAGACTCCGTTACATGAAAATCCTATTTCTGAAGACTTATAAATTGTGGTAACTAATCACTTAGATTATAACATATACTTACATAAATCAAACCTTGTTTACCTGAATTTATCCAGTATGTATATATGATTCATATAGAAGCAAAGAAGTAATTTTAGAGGTGAGAAAACCAAGTCTTAGTAACTTCCCTTAACTCCCTATGCAGTGTGCTTTCTGCTTTAATCAGCCTTTCTAGAACGTCCTACGTTCTCAAGTTTGATACTCCCTAGCTCAGACACTCATGTGTCGAGTTTATAAAAACCATACAAAATGCAGTTTTATGATACTACTCAACAAACTAGAGTTGTTTAAGCGCATTTCCAAGACTAAGTTATCCTGACACAGTTGTGCTGTGAGAATACCTTAACTTGAGCTGTTTCTTTGCTAAAGTACTATGTAATCTCTCAATATAACATTTAGGTCTTTCTCCTTTTCACACATCACGGACTGAGTTGTGATGTGACGAAGACCCTCAGTGTGTTAGTTGGGCTCTCCATAACTTCTGTATTCATTAATGGTTTTGAAGATGCAATGAAGATACTCATTGAAAACTCAATCATGCCAGGCGTGGTGGTGCCCGCCTTTAATCCCAGCACTTAAGGAAGAGGCAGGTAGACTGTTGTGAGTTTGAGGCCAGCCTGGTCTACAAAGTGAGTCCAGGACAGCCAAGGCTATACAGAGAAACCCTGTCTCGAAAAATTTAAAAAAAAAAAGAAAGAAAGAAAGAAAGAAAGAAAGAAAGAAAGAAAGAAAGAAAACTCAATCATGTATGACCCAACAAATTCAAATATCATTCATTGGTCACTTGCCAGTATTAGGCTATATACAAAGAAAGCTTATATTCACTTGTGGGGAGAAAAGGCAAAAGAAAATAGCCATGGAACAACAACAACAACAACAACAACAACAACAAAAAATCAACTGAAAAAAATCAAAGTTGGGCGTGGTGGTGCACACTTTTAATCCCGGCACCCAGGAGGCAGAAGCAGGTGGATCACTGTGAGTTCAAAGCCAGCCTGGTCTACAAAGTGAGTCCAGGACAGCCAGAACTACACAGAGAAACCTTGTCTTGAAAAAAAAAACACAAAACACAAAACAAAACAATCAAATCAACATCAAATGGAAAACTCTGGTGCCCTTCTGCACTTTAACCTTCCCAATTAAACATAGGAATTAAACTACGAATTCTGTGGAGAGGGAAGCTGACCAACTATGGGGCTGTGGCTGGCTGCAAAGTGCACTGCCTGTGGGAATCATCTTTAACCTATTCCAAAATTACCATCTTAAATGAAGACCATGCTTTACATCCCACACTACAAACTTTTAGGTGGGAAGGTGGAAGGAACTTTCCCACATTTTAAATCTGTAATGATTTTATTTTTTTAAAAAAATAAAGTTTTACAATAAAAAATGTGCTTGTCTTTTACTATTCAGCATGCTTTGATACACTCCATATGTAATTTTCATTTTCAATTTCTCTCTCTTGCACATTCTTCCTTTTTTTTTTTTCTTTTTGTGTGAACCAGTTAGGTCATTGGGCTTACTTACGGAGCACAGATGAGGTGTTACTTACATGAACACTGCTGACCTCCAAAGAGCTTTATTTTTAAATAATTCATTCCTTAATTTTGTGCTTTCAGAACTAGATAATTGTAGTTTGCACCTCTAGTTTGACGCCCCCCTGAGTCAACATGCATTGGGTCACATTCCTACACCTAACCATCCACCATCCATCAGCTTTCTTGCAGCACTGGGACAGCACAACAGTTTTATGTTTAAGGGTTAATACGAAGGCACACTATCAGCCTGCATGGGTGAATCACAGCTCTGCTGTTTACCAGCTAGCTGAGTGACCTTTGCCAAGCTACTTACCTTGTCTGGGGTTCAAAGGGTTGTTTTGAACACTGTGTTAATTCACGTGAGTCCCTTATAACAGTGTCTGACATACAGTAAAACTATATATCTAACACTATGTAGCAGTAAGCTACTATAATTAGTGTAGGATTTTTCCTTTGCTTTCCAGAAGGACACTTAAAGAACATAATTCTTCTAAGCCATAGTCTTGCAAAGGCCATTTCACACATCAGATACCAAAGGTCAAAAGGTTCTGAACATTCATGACTCATAAATAAAGACTGTGTTGATTTTTTTTCCTGTAAGCATGTTAATGTATCTGTATACCCACTCCTGACCTACCAAAGGAGTTTAATGTAAATGATTACTCTTGTGAAAATTATATAGTAAAAATTCATCATACAAAATAAATTTGCCATACAACATAATGAAGGTATTTACTTCTCAGATATTGAATTAACATGTGACTAGATAGTGCAAAAGTTACCGGCATATTTTTCTATATTTTACAAAACTTACAGGTATAACAGAACAAAACATCAGTATCTGAAGCCAGACAAAGGCTTAAGCCATTAGGACACAGAGGTAGAGGGAGTGCTGGAAGTTCAAGACACAGCCTAGTCTACTTTCTAAGTTTCATACTAGGTAAGGCTACACAGAGACACCCCAAGTCAAAAAGCAAAAAAGAAGAAAATAGCAAAGTTTTAAAATCAAGCTTTAGCTTCTATAATTTTAAAATCTATACCTCAAACATACTTTGTAGATTTCAGACATGGATTCTCTGCATTACTGGTGCATAGCTATATAGAAGTATTCATTTTTACTTTTTGTCAACAAAATCATTCCTTTTGGTATGCTTCAACTTTAAATTTTTTTTATTTATTTAATTTTAACTTATGTGTGTTGGTGTCAGATCTTGGAGTTACAGACAGTTGTGAGCTGCCATGTGGGTGCTGGGAATTGAACCTGGGTCCTTGGGAAGCGCAGGCAGTGCTCTTAACCACTGAGCCATCTCTCCAGGCCCAATGCTTCAACTTTAAAACAATCTCTTTAGAAAGAAACTTACTGCCGGGCATGGTGGTGCACGCCTTTAATCCCAGCACTCAGGAGGCAGAGGCAGGCAGATTGCTGTGAGTTCAAGGCCAGCCTGGTCTACAGAGTCCAGGACAGCCAAGGCTACAGCCAAGGCTACAGAGAGAGACCCTGTCTCAAAAAAAAAAACAAAACCAAAAAAAAAAAATCAAAAAAGAAAAGAAAAAACAGAAAGAAAAAAAAAGAAAGAAAAGAAAAGAAGGAAAAAAGATACTTTCTTATCCACTTCTGGAAGCTTGATTTTTGAGTTTAAACAGATCCCATTGGATAAGTTCTGATTGCTCTTCCTACTGGTGCACCTACCACCAAAAAAACTGCTGCTTCTGGAGACTTAACCTCTCCTTCCTCAAATGTTTTTCAAGGGGAAGCTGTTCTGCATGAACTCTTCTCTACTTAAAGAGTTCACTAAAAGCCACCACTCACAAGTCTTCAGAGCTTTTGCCATTTCAGTTCCCATCTTATCCTTAATGGTCGTCTATTGCAGCAATGGGGCAAGAGAAAAGAAGGAGCCCAGTGTGGAGTGGGCTGGGGATGTGCATTGTCATTGCAGCGTCTAAAAGTTCTATTCGGAGATGTCATTTCCAGCCAACTAAATCTCCAAAGAAATGTCCTCAGTAAATATCAGAAAAGGCCACGCTTCGATATGCAGTCCGGTTGTGTGTAGAGAAATTATTGATGATGGCGATGAAAATTCTGAGGCAGAGAACTGCATCTTCATTTCCAGCATCAGCTGTGATCAATTATTGCTAAGTTGCAACTAATTACAAGGTATTTAAGCAAAGACATGGAAAGCAAACATGCATCAGACAATGAATGAGATATGGTAACAGAATAACCTGCTGAGAATTGGTGCTAATGAATGCTTGCCGAATTGAACTAGATTAAAAAGTTTTCTTGAGGAAGGATTTTGAGGCCCAAGCAATCTGCTTCTAAGGCAAACCTTGAGGAAGCAGGGAATTAGGGGACCAACTTAAGGGCTGCCAGTATTTCTAATAATTAATCTGAAAACAACAAAACCTAGAAACTCTCCAAAGTAGCATGGTCCTGTCTATGTCTATTTCTCTTCTCTTTCTCCTTACCTCGTCAATTAGTTTCCTTGCATTTGCAGTTGTATAATCATCAGCAAATAACACCACCAGACATGATTCATCACTATTCTTCTGTCTCTGGCCCCGGGATATGGGAACAATGCTTCTATTGGCGTCTGTGGAAATCCGTACAGCTTTGAACTCTTCAGTAGCTGGAATAGGAACATAGTCTTGAACCACGGCATTTTCTGGAAGAAGGCTCCAGTTGAGCTCTCCTGACACAGGTGTAAAATCATGAACATGGCTCCATATGTTATTGAAGATACTGAGCCCTGCATCTTTGAATTGCGCTGCTAATTCAGGGTAGTACCACTGAAAACAGCCAAACTTGATGTTTGTGGAAGATTCAATAATGGGTTGCGTGGCACAGCACAGAAAGACTTCCAACTTTCTACAGTCCCTCACACGAAATTGTTGGCAAGCCAGTGTGCACTTGCAATCTCTACAATTTCGGAAAAACACGCTGCCTTTCACTGGTCCCAAAAACAGGACGCAGTTAGTGCAGTCATCAATGGTAATAGTAGCTGAGTGATCAAAAATGTAGATGTTACAGTTCTCACAGTCTTGAATGAGAAACTGTTGCCCTGCCACTTTTCCAGGTAAGCGGCCGACTGTTTCATTCTTCAGTCCACTGAACATGTAATCTTTTGGATCAACCTGCAGAGATAAAGCACATCACATTGAGTATTGTTAACATTATTCATCCAAGTAAGTGCCCATTGGATGCCAGGCACTGCTGTTAATGCTGAAACGTAAAGGGCCCCACTCTCGTTGACTTTGCAGTAAGCTAGAAAATGAATAGGGCACTTTTGTTTGTGTTTGTTTTCAGTAAATAAAATGAATGAGGGAGGAAAGGGGAAAGGAAATCAAAGTTCAAGGGCACACTCACCAAGTACTATGTGTACACATTGCTTGGATTCTATTTTAACCATCTCAACTGTAAATATGCTTTTTTTTTGAGGCAACTAGGGATATTCACACACATATACAAAGCCTTTAGACAGCCTTAAAGTGCTTCCCCCACCCCATTTTCTTTGTTTTGTTTTGTTTGTTTTTTGTTTTGTTTTGTTTTGGTTTTTTGGTTTTTCAAGACAGGGTCTCTCTGTGTAGCCTTAGCTGTCCTGGACTTGCTTTGTAGAGCAGGCTGGCCTCGAACTCACAGCAATCCACCTGCCTCTGCCTCCAGAGTGCTGGGGTTAAAGGCGTGCACCACCACTGCCCAGCTATGCCCCACCCCATTTTCTAAATGTGATAACAGCATTGTGGTTACAAGAGGAGTGAATATAATATAAAGTTTATAACCCTGGTTAATAGATATCTACCTCCCAGGAAATGGATCCACTCTTTCTGCTATCAAATTTCATTCCTGGGCATGCAAACCTAAAAGGAAGTCTGTGCAACACTATGATTTGGGTCTTCCTGTGAGTTAATCCAAGTGACATATGATCATTGCAACTATTAATAGTCTTTCAGCCTATTTTAAATCTGTATAGCAACAAAAATAATATGGAGGAGGATAAGGGTCAAGAATATGTAAAATTGTGTGTGTGTTTTGTGGACAATTGATTTGGAGCAGAAGATTCTGGCTAAACTATCTTTACGTAAGGCACAGATAACTTTGAACATTTGTAAGCATATTTATCTGAGAAGCAAGTAAGTTTTTAAAAAAAGCAATAGGGACATGGCTCAATGGGGAAAGCACTTATAGAACAAGTGTGAGGAAGATCTGAGTTCAGATCCCCAGAATTCACATAAAGCCAGGCATGGCAACATACATGTGTAATCTCTGGAAGCTCACAGGCTAGCCAGCCTGACCTAGGCAGCACCGAACAAGAAGACACTGTCTCAAATGATGTGGAAAGCCAGGAGTGACATCCAAGACTGTCCTCTGACCTTCACAAGCACACCAAGGCATATGTGGGCCCACATTCAAACAAATTAACACACACACACACACACACACACACACACACACACAATCATTACTAGGATACTAGGAGTTAAGATTTCTTCTTCTTCTCCTTCTCCTTCTCCTTCTCCTTCTTCTTCTGGGTTTCTCTGTATAGCCTTGGCTGTCCTAGACTCACTTTGAAGACCAGGCTGGCCTCAAACTCACAGCAATCCACCTGCCTCTGCCTCCCGAGTGCTGGGGTTAAAGGTGTGCACCACTATGCCCAGCTCAAGATTTCTTGTTGCACATACTGACAAAAGAGTTATTGCAAAAAAATAAAAATAAAAAAGAGTTATTGATAAATTACTGAGCTTTTTAATAGGCTTGAGTGTGCTGTGGACTTAATATCCATTCTCCCCCATTTCTGATGCTACTGGGGGTTGAACCCTGGGGCTCATGCATGCGAGACAAGTGCTCTACCACTAAGCTGTATCTCCAGTCTGTTTGCCCAGATTTCTATTTTGAAGCCCTAGCCTTCAATATCAGGGTATTTGGGGGGTGGGGACTTTGAAGTAATTAGAGGCCTTCGTGATGGGGAAAGAAGAGTGATGGAGCCAGAGATCATATAGAACAAAAGTCACAAATGGACACAGCAAAAAGATAGCTATCTAAAGCTAAGAAAGCATTCCCCAAACCTGCTGTGTAGCAGGAGTTAGAATTAATATGATATTAATATCCAAAATTTTCATTAAATTCCATTTCCATAGTTAACTTAGGTAATGATATTCTGAGATATACTAATGGAATTTGCTCACTTTAATGGAAATCCAGTTTGCAAAAAAAAAAGTCTTTTTAAAAAGTAGCTCTTGGGCCGGAGAGATGGCTCAGAGGGCTAAAGGCACTGAATGCTCCTCCAGAGGTCCTAAGTTCAATTCCCAGAAACCACATGGTGGCTCACAACCATCTATAATGTGACCTGATATTCTCTTCTGGCTTGCAGGTAACAGAACACTGTATAATACATAGTAATAAATAAATAATTTTTTAAAAAAGCAGCTCTTAGCGGATACGCTTATTCTAGCATTGATGTCACATACAGCAAAGGTTTTCTTTTAAAATATATGTAATGAAGAGTACATACTGTTCTTGCAGAGGACCTGGGTTCTCAGCACTCATGTCAGATGGCTCATAACTGCATGAAACTCCACCTCCAAAGGCTCTAAAGCTTGCTCTTGCCCTCTACAGGCACGGAACTCATGTGTACAAACCTACACTAAGACACTCATATACACACATAGTTGTAAAATAAAAACCTTAAGATATATATGTAATAAAATATTGGAATCAGAAATACAGTTATTTGGGGGTGGGGAGGGTAAGATGTAGCATTTCCTAGACTCAGTAAAGTCACTAACCCTAACCCTTGGACCTTGAAGGCCAGAATACAAATGGAGAGTGCTTGGCCCTCAGTTCCAGTTGAGCTCCCAACTGAATGCCTACAGCAACCTTGGAGTTAAGGCCCCTGAAGTCGATGCTGCAGCCCCTACTTAAGTTGCCACAGTTGATGCCACATAGAGTCAACCATGTTTAGGCATACACAAAGGGCATAAACAAAGTCAGCATTTGCCAGTGTTTTAAAGTGTTACATTTGGAGATGGTTTAGTTCGTGTCAGTGGACAGCTAATTACCTCATATAACTTAGAAGATGATGCAAATAGCATCTAGTTTCCTACTCACTACAGATATTTCTTCCTAGCAGAGGTCACCAACCTCTGAAGGTTCTAACATAGACACTGGTTCCCCACAAAGTCACACCTTCTACTGATGACCAATTCTGGGAATTATGATCTCCTGTAAGTTATGGTCCAAGTGTGTCTCTGGAGATGGCAATTACTGTCTAATGTCTCTTTCTTTAGGGCAGGCCTCCACCTTGCTAAATTGTGCAGAACTCTTTAGCACTAGCAAACTTTAGAGCTAAGAAACCTGAAATGCACAAATTGGCTAGTTTACCCAAGGTTGCATAGATAGATTTCTGGTCTAAGGCTTTGGCTTTAATAAGTACTATTTCTGATAACCTTGAGACAAATGTAGCAGATACAAGGGTGTTCTTCAGACTCAACCCACAATTTTCATACTTAGGCTATCATTTAGATAACTAATTCTTCTTTTTTCCTAGGGAGTCAAGATCTCAGTCACACAATGACCACACTCATTCACAGTAGCCTGGAACTCAGGAGGCTGGCCCTGAACTCACAAGCACCAATCCTGCCCCAGCCTCCCGAGCTGCTAGGATTATAGGCATGCATCACCTTGCCCAGCAAAGAGAACAAGTTCTTATTTCTATTATTTAGGAGTATTAGCATGAATAACTGGAAATTGAAAACTACCTTTCTGCCACTCATCTTCACCTCATTTTTGCTTCAATATTTCCTGTTATCACTCCAAAAGACCAGTAAGCTCTTGGAGGGCAAACATAATAATTTTGGCTCTTCCTTGGTGTTTGAATACATATACATCAAATAATTTGCTGAACTATTGAATACAGCATACAAATAATGAAAAAAACATTTCTTTTTAAATGATTTAAACAGAGATCTTGCAATCCAAAAATATTTCATCATGTCAGTGTAGTAAGTTTATTTTTTCAAAGTCAGCAGCAATGGAAAATGAGTTTCTTCCACTGTTGACAGCAGTATGTGAGTTGCCATGACACTACTTAGTCCTCAAACATTCTTTCTAATTGAGACAATTTCTCCTAGCTTCAGTCCCTTAAGGCTGACCCAATTACCCAATGCAAAACCCAAAACCCATGGGGTACCCATCAACTCTGATTATACAACCTAACGAAATTTTAACCACCACTTTTCCAATGGTATGGAAATTACAGGCAACTCTTTTTTTAAAAAAGTCTTACAGGTTGACTAATTGTTTGATATTCCATAACATTATGAAAACACAAGACAAAACATTTCTGTTACTAAATATACAATGTATCTGTTATTTCTGTAGGCTGTGTATTTACAGTCAGTTCCTTCTAGTAAAAAAACTCAAAGTTATAATAGATAGCAAAACCAAGCTCAGTAAAAGCACCACTGGAGGGCTGCAGGTACAGATCAGTGGTAAAGCACCTGCCTAGCATTCTGTGTTCTATTCTCAATACCATAAAAGAGATTTGAATTTGTATTATATACATATCCAGGAGCACGAGCTTATTTTACACATCCAGTAACAGCTCTTAAGTCTCTACAACTACAGGAGCTAGGAATGTTCTCAAAAAGAGTTCTTTTATTATATATATATACATATGTGTGTGTGTGTGTGTAAGTATGCATAAATATATAAATACAACCTGCTGAGTTTGTTTTTACTGTTTGTATGTATGTGGTTTCAGGGCTGACAACTTTGTATTGGATAAAAGTATGTTAAAAAATTTTAAATGATCTTATTACACCAGAAAGTTTAATGCATGCTCATATGGTAGGGGAGGGGACATCTAGATGTTAGTACCCACTATGCTATTTTTTTTTAGTACTTTTACTTAGATAAAGCACACAAGAAAAAGATATCACAGAACACATCCACATGAAAGATCCCAACTATCAGAGTGTGGTAGTACAAGCCCATAATCTCAGTACTCAGTAGGCTGAGGCAGGTGGATTGCCAGAAGTTCAAGGCCAGCCTGCACAGGCTAGCCAGAAGTACCTAACAAAACACTGTCTCTAACCTGAGTTGGTGATGCATGCTTGCAGTTCTAGCAATCAGGAGGCAGGGAAATCAGAAAGGTAGTCAGGGCTGGCTAGAATGACATGAAACCTTGTGTCAAAATACAATAAAAAAAGATCCTGCAAAAAAAAAAAAAACCCAACATAATATAGCAACAAGAACAGAAGAGGCCAACTAATCAGAACTCTGTTAGTAGAAGTTAGCAGAAAGACAGTAACTATGAAATGGCACCACAGCCAACCAAGGCTACTGCAACAATGTACATTTTCAGATTTTGCCTGTTACGTTAAAACAAAAAGCTAAAATAAAACAAACAAAAAAGCAAACAAACAAAACCAATTCTCTCTGGAGCAGGAAGTTCAAGTTAAAAGAGCACTCACTGCTCAGTTAGGGATGCCACTCAGTGGTAGAATGCTGGCCTAACATGGTTCAATCCCTAGCACTGGGAAGAAAAAATTTAAACAGCACTATTAGAAATCCCAAGGCTGTCGAAAATGAATATTTCAAAAATCCACCCACCAAGTAATTTTGACGTGTACAATCTTCTTATAAAACAGGAATTAGATCACTTTCCTACATGACAAAATACTGCTATAAGAGGAACAAAAGGCCACATGGCCCAAGAAGGGTTTCAGAGTCAAAGGCAAAAAGCTGAGCCCGAGAATTCCATCAGAATCTTCCATTTTTAAAAAGACAACACTGTGAGAATCTCATTTATACGAACTGCCTAAATTTTGCTTGCAGTATGAAATGACACAGGATAAATCGTTATACCAAAACATTAATAAGACACTATAAAATATTTTTTATCAAAAGTGTTGCATTAAGCAATAGTTAACTGTTCACGACACCCGTTTAAAAAAAAAAAAAAAACAAGCTCTCTGGTTTTACTTGGGAAACCAAGTATCAAAGTGTTTTACTAAGTAACTATCCTAAGCAGAAATGAAGAACTATGTAGAAAGAGGAACCATTGTGAAATGTATGCCTAAGTAAGTGTGTTTTGTGCAAGATTAGGGTACTTTTTTTTAAAAAAACCTTTTGGGGTTCTAGATATATATATAAGATAAAAAAAAAATAAGGGCGTTTTCATTCATATAAAGCAACTACTTCCTGGTTTGTCTGGGTACTTTCACCTTACACAATACAGTCCACGACTGCCTCACTGTTCATTATTCTTTTCTAGTGAATGGAAGAGGAGGGAGAGTAAAGGTGGACATGAAACAGTCCATTTAGTAACCGAGTAACAGCAAGAGGCACCACAAGCGATTTGCCAAGGGAGGAAGACAAAAGAGTAACAGCTTGGGAACACAAGCCGCATAAAAGATGAGAATCAGTCTTGTGTGTGGAGTAATTCAACCACTGGACCAAACCCCTTTGGCTGCTGCTGGTGAAAAGAGCTGATTGGAGATCCAGCACCCTCCTGGCTCTTTCCCTCCCTGAACTCCATCCTGGGATGGGGAGTCAGGGTGCAGAGCCTAGAGAAAGGCCCTGGGGATCTACTTAGCTTGACCAACTCTAAGCCTCCTTTGAGCCCTTCACAGAGCGCCCCCAAAGTCGTGCGACTTCAGCTGCCTGTGCGCGCGCGAGAAAAGCAGTGGTGGGCCGCCCGCCAAGCTTCCCCGCTCTTGTCTGCTCCTTCGGGACCCCCAAAAGGCATTCGGGGAGGACGCAGAGCCGGAAAGCCCCCAAAACATCACCTTCTCCCGCTGGTCCCAGCTGTACAGCTTGGGCTGCTCCTCCTGTCCCTCAGCCCGCGACTCCTTCTCACTCTTCGGCTTCTTAGAGAAGCAGCAACCCATCGCGCCGGCTTAAGGGGCTCGCTAGTGGACCCAACTTGCTCGGACACCTCTCAGAGGATGGTGGAAACCCAGGGCGACTTGGCCAGCAGCTCCTCGGACACCGCCCAGGAGAGCAGCCCAGCCGCCCGCAATCCTCAGCACTCCCGCCAGGCCCAACACCCTTCTCCTTTTTTTCCACCCCTCGGTTGCCGTGACGACCTATTGCAACCAATAAGCGGTCAGCAGCCACTGAGCCAATCAAAGTCCCACAAGCTGCCCTGCACCTATGAGCTCAGCTGGAGTACCCATTCACCAATCCAAGCCTGGCTCTTACGTCAGCTGCGGGGCTGGCCCGCTCTGGGGCTCTCACTGAAGGTCCTGCCCCCCGTTCTGTCCTGCCCCGCCCCCAGTTCCTCCCCTCCAGGGACTAGGCTAGGCTAGCTGGCTGATATCTTGACTTTCCCTGGCGCTCAAGTTTCCAAAGTTTCCAAATTCTAAGTTCTGGAGGGGATGCTATGTACAATAGCAGATTTGTTTTATGACGTAACTCGCGAGGGAAAAAGAATTCTTGCTGACATTGTAAGATAAATTTATGTCCTTCACTCCTCCCCTCAGCACCCTTCTCCTGGGCCCCATAAGCTGCTGAAGTTGTGGAGGGCTCAAGTCTTCTGGTTAGTGATAGTTGTAAGCCACCAAGTAGGTGCTGGGGACCGAACCTGGGTCCTCTGCAAGAGGGGCAAGTGCTCTTAAACACTTAGCCATTTCTCTAACCCCTCGAGGGCTTCGTAAAATCTTCGAGTTATCGCTTCAAAATTGGACAAGTATCTAGTAAAATAATTGAGTATTGCCTCTTTTCTAGAACAGTAAGGAATTGATTTTGAGAGCAAAGAGATATGGTGAAGGGGCATGTACCTTTGAATCTCTCAGACTAGGTGCTCAATAACATGTCTATCAAATGATTGTAAGTATATAATGACAGAGGCACATATAAGCTTTCCCCTATCTCTTTCCAGTGAAAGTGACGTGGTTGCGGAGGTAAGGTAGGTATGTGAAGTTACCACAAAAGGGATTTTAAGAACGCAAGCAGTGCAAAGTCCAATAAAGGATGTAAAACCTGTCATATAAACAATCAGATCTGTTCAAAGCAAATGGTACAAAGTTTGCCTGAAGATAGAAAAATATACACATGTATTAGCTTTTGTTGTATTTCGGTGGACTTTGAGTATAATACCCATGCATTGCTTTCATAATAGATAAGTTGATTTCTCTGAAATACAGTATTAAACCATCATGATAGGACATCAAAGGCACATCATTTCAGTTTCAAATTTGGTTATCATTTTACTTGACCATACCTGTCAAACTTAATGTGGATTATAAAGGAGCATCTGACTTAATTGGGACATTAAGATTGTTCCTTCTTTCATTTCCTGTCCTTTTTGCATAATCAGGAAAAAATGTACAGTGCTTAAGAATTATAAAAGACTCAAAAGTTAAGTTCCAAATCTTGGACAATAAAAGCTGTCCATTATACCTTTTTTCTGTAGTCAGATTAAAGTTCTATGTGAGGGTAGTTTTGTAGTAGAGCCTTGCTGCTGGTTTATATTCATAGAATATAAAACTTTGATCACTGCAGAGTGTACAGTAAGAAGCAGAGATCCAAGGATGACTCTGTGGCCACAGTGAGAAGAACTGAGCAGGAACTAGAAAAATTCAGATCCTGTGGTGCCTGGAGCCTTTTCTTATCTTCATCTTCTTCCTCTCAAATTTGTCATTGATAAAGAAATAGAAATGCATCTGCCTTGGCCTTCTAGTGCCTATGGGAGCTCTGTCCCTCGTGGATAATGCTCTACACAAAGACACATCTCAATAAGACTAACTTTGGAGCAGTAATCTCTAAAACTTATTGCTTTGAAATACGTTCTCTTGGGCCCAGGGGTCCTGCTCAAACTGTGGCACCAGCCAAGGACAATACAGACTGTAAACTTCAAACCCCTACCCAGATCTAGCCAATGGTCAGGACATTCTCCACAGTTGAGTGGAGAGTGGGGTACGACTTTCTCCCATACTCTGGTGCCTCACCTTTGACCATGTCCCCTGGAGGGGGAGACCTGGTGGCACTCAGAGGAAGGACAGCAGGTTACCAAGAAGAGACTTGATACCCTATGAGCATATACAGGGGGAGGTAATCCCCCTCAGGAACTGTCATAGGGGAGGGGAATAAGGGGAAAATGGGAGGGAGGAAGGAATGGGAGGATACAAGGGATGGGATAACCATTGAGATTTAACAAGAGTAAATTAACAAAAAAAGAAGAAAAGAAAAAAGAAATCAACAAACAATTAAAGTAAAGCAAAAAAAAGAAAAAAAAAAAGAAAAGAAAAGAAAAAAGAAATACGTTCTCACCGGGGGTGGTGGCGCACACCTTTGATCCCAGAACTCGGGAGGCAGAGGCAGGTAGATCGCTGTGAGTTCAAGGTCAGCCTGGTCTACAAAGCAAGTTCAGGACAGCCAAGGCTACACAGAGCGATCCTGTCTCCAAAAATCACCATCATCACCGCCAACAACAACAACAACAACAAAAAAAATACGTTCTCATGAGAAACTCAAACATGAAACAAAACCTGAATCAACCTGTAAGTTTTTTCAGAGATCTTCAAGTGAACTAAAGGCCGAAACTCCTCTCTGTTAACTCTCATCCCACTGTCAGTCTAATCCCAAATTAAATTAAACTAAAATTACATTGAAATTGGGTGTGGTGATATATTCCCACATTCAATAGGTAAAAGCAGGAGGGAGTTCAAGACCAGGCTGGGCTACTTGAGACAATGTCTCCTTTTTTCCACATAGCCCTCTACCCACTCAAGAATATCCAAGACTAGAAGGCTAATAAACAAAGGTAGGATTAGTGATCTCTTTTGTTCCCTCTTACTTTTTTTTCTTTCAAGGTACTAGAGATTGAACTAAGGCCTTGCACATGCTAGGCAAGTGTTCTGCCACCAAGCTGTATCTTCAACATCTCCTTGTGCCTTTAGAAAAGACTTAAAAAATTTTTTTTGTTTTGTTTTTTTGAGACAGAGTTTCTCTGTGTAGCCTTGGCTGTCCTGGAGTCACTTTGTAGACCAAGCTGGCCTCAAACTCACAGTGATCCGCCTGGCTCTGCCTCCCAAGTCATGGGATTAAAGGCGTGCGCCACCACGCACAGCTAACACTTTAAAATTTGAGTTTGAACCCCAGACCTCCAAACTTAAAGTCTGATGCTTTACCAACTGAGGCACCTGAGGCTTCTAAAATTTTCTGCTTGTGGCCTATATGGGGATCGAACCCTTGACCTTGGTGTTATTAGCACCATGCTCTACCCAAACCCTAGGAAGGAGATCAGGGTTTGTCCCTGCCATGGATTCTGTTGCCTGCTCTTTGATCGCATCCCCTGGTGTGGTGCCTTACAAGGTCACAGAGGAAGAGGGTGCAGGCAGTCCCTGATGAGACTTGGTAGGCTGGGGCCAGTTGATAGGGGAGAAGGGCTCCCTCTCTCTGCGGACTAGGGGAGGGGCATAATGGGGGAAGAGGGAGGGATAGGAGGGTGGAATCGGGAAGAAATGAGGGATGAGGCTACGATTGCCATGTAAAGTGAATGCATTTTTTAAAAATTCAAATTAAAGAAATTGGCTAAATTGCCCGGTAATCGGATAGGTCTTAAACTGAGTCCCCCTGCTTCTATATCCCAAGTAGCTGGGATTATAGGCCTTTGTCATCTGGCCTAAATCTTTCTTTTTTTTCTCCCTGACTTTCTTTAGCTCTTCCCACCACGAATTCCCAAGACTATTTTTTTTGCAAACCAGCTCTGTACTTACTAATCAGCATATACATTGTTGCCAACTGCCACTCCGAGACTTCCTGGCTTTTCAGTCCCAGTATTACAATGAACTCTTTATATGTTAAATCAGACTCTGAAGGGAGCAAATCAGACAATTTTTTGCCAGTTAATTGTCTATAGATGCATATGCGTGCATGTTCTAATTGTCACAATGGAAGGAATGAGTTCCATATTATAAAAGTAGGTGGTGGCCGGGCAGAGCTGGCGCAAGCCTTTTAATCCCAGTACTTGGGAGGCAGAGGCAGGCAGGTTTCTGAGAGTCGGAGGCCGGCCTAGTCTACAAAGAGAGTCCAGGACAGCCAGGGCTCTGTTACACAGAGAAACCTTGTCTCGAAAACAAAACAAAAGAAACAAACAAAAAAGTAGGTAGTGAGCAGGGCTTAGTGGTCCATGCCTTTAAATCCTAGCACTCTGGTAAGTAGGCAGATCTCTGTGAGCTCAAGGCCAGCCTGGTCTACAAAGCAAGTCCAAGACAGCCAAGGCTACACAGAGAAACCTGCCTCAAAAATGAAACAAAACAAAACAAAAACAAAAAAGGCATAACATAGGTGGTAAACAACTCCTGGAAAGGTACTGTTCTAGGCACAAGCAAAGTTCAATTATTCCTTCTGCCTGGACCCTTCTCATTATTTATATCCTGTTACTTCTTTCTGTGGAAAACTTCCCTTTATGTTTAGCTTTATACACATATTCGTCTGTATTACAATGTTGAGTAGTGCCTGGCCACAAACTTCAGAGATAGTACTGGTTCTCCTATGTCTTTCTTTCTTTCTTTCTTTCTTTCTTTCTTTTTTTTTTTTTTTTTTTTTTTTTTTTTTTTTTGAGACAGGGTCTCTCCATGTTAGCCTTGTCTGTCCTGGACTCACTTTATAGACCAGGCTGGCCCCAAACTCACAGTGATCCACCTGCCTCTGCCTCCTGAGTGCTGGGATTAAAGGCGTGCACCACCACACCGGGCTTCTCCTATGTCTTGACCATAGACGTGACCTAGTTCTCAGAAGACAGCTTTGAAGTCATTATTTTTTCCATTAATTAATTACTTAATTAATTTTACTTTCTGGTAAGAAGTTACCCTCCCTCTTCTCCTCCCAGCCCCTCCCTCTCACCTCCCTTCTCCTCCCTTGATACCCCCTCCCTTTCTTCTCAGAGAAGGGGAGAACTTCCATGGGTATCAACTTACCTTGGCATATCAAGTAGGACTGGACGCATCCTCTTCTATTGATACTAAGCAAGGTTGTCCAGTTAGGGGAAAGGGATGCAAAGGCAGGCTGTTGAGTCAGAGGCAGCCCCTGCTTCTGCTGTTAGAGGTCCCACATGAGGACCAAGCCGTACATCTGTTACATATGTGTGTGGGGCCTAGATCTGACTCACAGATGCTCTCTGCTTGGTGATTCAGTCTCTGTGAGTCCCTATGGGTCCAGGCTAGTTGATTCTGTAGGTTTTCTTGTGGTGTCCTTGACCTCTCTGGCTCTTTCAATCTTTCCTTCCCCTCTTCTACAAGCTTCCCTGCCAAATGTTTGGCTGTGGGTCTCTACATCTGTTTTCATCAGCTGATGGATGAAACCACTCAGATGACTGTTATGCTAAGCGCCTGTCTACAAGTACAGCAGAATATTATTAATAGTATTAGTGGTGGCATGTGACTCAAGTGGAGCCGGTCATTGGTTGGCTGGGTCAAAGGTTTTCGGTATGGGTTGGTGTCCCTCTCCCTCTACTGGAAGTCCCGCCTGGCTACAGGAGGTAGCCACTTCAGGCTCCATATCCTCGCTGCTATGAGTCTCAGCTAGGGTCACCACCCTAGACTCCTGGGAGCCTCCCCCATCTTAGAGACGCCCCCACACCTATTTCAGTTCTCTCTTTCGGCCCTCCTCCTTTTCTCCCACACCTGATTCTCACCCCTGTTCTCCTCCCCACCCCCTCTCTCACTTGCTCCCTCCCTCCATCGACTTCAGATGTCTATTCCTCCCTTGGGCCCTCCTTGTTACTTAGAAACCATATGTTTTTACAGCATGAAGAAATCAGTAACCCTAGAAATGTTAGCTAGAAAATTCCCTCTGTTGACAAGACACGCCCTTGTTCAGTCTGCTCTCATCTGAGGAGACATACTTTAAATCAAAGAAAGAGGAAGGAAGAGGAGGCGCATTTCAGTTATCTATTCATGCGTAACAAACCATCCAAAACCTAATGGCTTAAAAATTGCTCCTTTTACTCATGATTCTGTACTTTAAGGTACAAATTGACAGCAACAACTCAACTTTGATCCATAGTGCGTCTACAGCCTAGGCTTGACTAGCTCTAATAGTCAAAAGGCTGGTCAGGAATTATTCTATATGAAATCTCAGGGGCTATCTTTTTCATCTTTTCAGCAGAATTAGACTTCATATGTTGTGCTTAGGCTCCAAAAGTGAATATTCGTCATACCAAAGCAAATGCTATAAGGCTATGTACGCCATCACCTCAGAAGCTACACATCACTTCCACTGTATTCAGTTGGCTACCTAAGACCCACTGCGATTCACAAAGTCTAAACAAGAGCAGTAAGTATTATAAAGTATAGATTTTTTTTTTTGGTTTTTTGAGACAAGGCCTCTCTGTGTAGCCTTCGCTGTCTTGGACTCACTTTGTAGACCAGGCTGGCCTCGAATTCACAGTGATCTGCCTGCCTCTGCCTCCCAAGTGCTGGGATTAAGGGCGTGTGCCACCAGGCCGGGCTATCCCTTCCGGCTTTTAATGTCTTCATTGAGAATTCAAGTATAATTCTAATAGATCTGCTTTTATATGCTACTCAGTCTTTTTCTCTTGCAGCTTTTTAATGTTTTTTCCTTGTTCTGTATGTTTAGTGTTTTGATTTGGGGTGAGGGGATTTTCTTTTCTGGTCAAGTCTATTTGGTGTTCTGTATGCTTCTTGTAACTTTATAGTCATTTCCTTCTTTAGGTCGGGAAAATTTCTTCTGTGATTCTGTGGAAAATATTTTCGGTGTGGTGGCGCACACCTTTAATCCCAGCACTCAGGAGGCAGAGGCAGGCGGATCTCTGTGAGTTCCAGGCCAGCCTGGTCTACAAAGTGAATTCAAGACAGCCAGGGCTACACAGAGAAAGCTTGTCTTGAATAACAAAACAAAAAAAATTTTTTTTTCTTCAGGGCCTTTGTGCTTGGAGTCTTCTTCTTTTATTCCTATTAATCTTAGATTTGGTCTTCTCAGAGATTCCTCTCGTTTTCACTGGTTTTGGACTCCCCTCTCCCTAACTACCTGATTGCCACCTTTCTGCAGCAACACCAGCTGACAAGCCCGGTCTGCATGACTGACTGGAGGGGAGGAACTGGCTTCCACTGTTTCTGCTTCTGCTGCACCCCATGAAAAACAGTCTTTACACTTTTTCTCCAGGCTCCTCTGGGATGCCTTCTGAGAATCTCAAATCCCTATGCCCACATTAAGGGTTTTTAAGCTTACATGCCTCTGTAACCAAACTTAGATCCAAAACTAAACTGTTTAATTATTGCCAACAATCGGGTAAAATGAAAGGAAGCTCCCTATACCCAGACCTTTTTTTTTTTTTTTTTTTTTTTTTGCTCTCCCAAAATTCTCACAAATTGTCAGCATTGTCTCAAGCTTTTTCTCTTTGCTCTCCCAAGAGTTTCAAATGTACCCCTAAAGGGAAATTTCTCCCTAACCTACTAACTGTGTCTTCTGCTACATACATGTTCCAGTATCCTGCCAGACTTCCTACATCTGGGACATCGTCAAAGCAGCTACCCACAAGTGCTCCCGTCCAAACTCACAGATCATGCCAGCTGGAACTGCATTGTTCCTCCTAGCTGGACCTGCATTGTTCCTCCTAGCTGGACCTGCATTGCCCTGGACAGCAAATGCAACAGCCTGTTCTTCGGGAAGCTGGCCAACATGTCAGCTTTTTAAACCCTCTAGCGCCACCCTACTGTCAGCAGGAAGCAGTTAAGATGATTACTTTGCCCCTTATCCGTTTGCAAAAGGCTGAAATGGTGTGCTCCAGGTCCAGGACAAACAGCTCCAGGTTTCCCAAACACTCCTCGGCAGAACTTTTCCTTCCCCTTCACTATACAATCTGGACATTTTGTTGCTATTGCTTTTTACTCTCTGTCTTTTCCCCTCACATGGCAGCCAAAAGCTGCCTCCAATGAACCTACATTTATACATTTTAACTTACCTTATAAAAAACAGCCCAACGTTCCTCATTTTTTTTTAAATTATAGGAAAAGGTAGAAATGTTAGCATTCTGCTTCAGTCTGTCTACCTGTGATGTTATCACTTACCTGCCATAGGGGAGTGGCCCTGCCCTGGCCATATAAAAGACAGATCCTCCACGTTCTCTCTCTCTCTCTCTTTCTCTCTCTCTCTCTCTTGGGTACTCCTTCCCCCTTTTCCCTCTCCCCCCATGCTCATTTAATAAACTCCTCTACAACATAATATCTGAGCCTAATATCTATCATTATCTTATTCTTTTTAAAATTAATTTATTATTTATTAATTAATTTAATTAATTTGGGTTTTTGAGACAGGGTTTCTCTGTGTAGCCTTGGCTGTCCTGGACTCACTTTGTAGAGCAGACTGGCCTTGAACTCACAGATATCCACCTGCCTCTGCCTCCCCAGTGTGGGGATTAAAGGCGTGCGCCACCATGCCTGGCTTGCTTTTGTTTTTTGAGACAGAGTTTCTCTGTGTAGCCTTGGCTGTCCTGGACTCATTTTGTAGACCAGGCTGGCCTCGAACTCACAGAGATCCGCCTGCCTCTGATTCCCTGAGTGCTGAAAGTAAAGCCATGCCCCACCATGCCTAGCTTAGATTTAATATTTTCTTTGACTGATGTCTCCGTTTCTATGGTATCCTCAATGCCCAAGGTTCTTTCGTGCATTCTGTTGGTAAAGCTTGACTGTGTAGTTTCTGTTTGAAATGCTAGATTGTTTTTTCATTTCCAGAATTTCCTCAGTTTGTGTTTTCTTTATTGCTTCTATTTCCATCTCAGGCCTTGAACAGTTTTATTAGTTTCCTTCACTTGTTTGTATTTTCTTGGGTTTCCTTAAGGGGTTTATTCAATTCCCCAATTGTTTGGTTGTGTTTCCTGGCATCTTTTATGGTATTTATTCATTTCCTCCAATTGTTTGTTTGTGGGAGTCTTAGGGTTTCTTTAAGGGATTTATTCATTTCCTCTTTAAAGACTTCTATCATCTTCATACAGTAAATTTTAAAGTTTTTTCTTGTGCTACAGCTGTGTTGGAATATTTAGGGCCTGCTGCAGCAGGCTAGCCAGGCTCTAGTGGAGCCATACCACCCTGGCTGTTATTGGTTGTGTTTTCATGCTGGTGTCTAGCCATCTGGGTTTGGGGTGATTATAGCTCTAGATGCTGATTTCTGGGTTTGTCTTTGTTGGGTGGATGTTTTCTTCCTTGTTTTTTTTTTTTTCTTTTGTTTCCTCTTTGGATTTTCAGAGAGTGGGACAGCTGTGTGTTACTTGTTTTACTGCCCTGCTCCATTGGGCTGGTGTGTTCCTAGGGAATGCCTGCTGGGGTTTGAGGCTGGGAAACAGTAAGCTGGAGGAAAGGGAGGGGGGGGAGGTTCGGAAGGGAAGGTCTGTGGAAGCCACGAGAGGCATGGAGTGGGGGAAGGGAAGCTGCAGCTGGTGTTCTGTTGCAGTGCCAGAGGGATTGGGTCTGCTCTGGAACAGATAAGAGAGAAGGTCGGACTGCAGGCTATCTGATTTTCTGGCAGATGCGGCCTGTGGTTGAGCAAGGGGGTGTTGTCCTGAGCTCAAAAATCTGTTTTTGTCCTTAGGATTTTGCTTTATAAAAAAGAGAGAGCTGCTTCTCGTTTCATTCAACCTATAAAAGATTTTGCTAGTTTCCTCTTCCTGTGTATATAGTAAAATAAGTTCTCATCCGATACCTAGAATCTCAGTTGACATGATTGTCACCCATCAACAGTTATATAATTTGAAAACAGTGTGTGTTGCAGGGAATGATTGGACAATATAACTGACGTCACAATACAAAAGTTTAGTTAAGGAAATATATTATAAAAGTCAAATGTGGCACATACCTGTAATCCTAGCATCCAGAAAACTGGGGCAGGAGAATCACAAGGTATAATTCAGCTGGGACTACATAGTAAGTTCAGCTGCCCTTTAAAAAGTTATCTCTAATAATAATTCCAAAAACTCTCTCTCACACACACACAAACTGTTAGCATTATGTAGCTAGCCTATACCTAAGCAGACCCAGTCACCCGGGTGCTTATAAAAAGTAGAATTTGTTTTCTTTCCTTCCCTCCCCTTTGCTTTCTAACAAAGAAAAACAAAACAAAACATAAATGAACAAAACACACCAAGGGTTATCCTAGACAAACATTTTCCCTCTGAGCTTTTCTGCTAGGTTTGGTACAATTTTCACTTCCGCTTCTCCCCACCACAACACCCAGCTGCACAGCAAGCACATTTTTTCAGACAAGGATGCACATGTGAGTCAGGGAGGGGCGTGCAGAAAATGGCGTGTAATCAACAATAACTCACTCAAAGACCGGAAGAAACTCAAGACTTAGAGAGTCTGAAGTTTTTTTGTAATGTGTACCATGTCTTTTTAAAGAAACATAGTTCAAATGATTATGGCAAAATAACCAGGGCTTTTCCTAGGTTATATGCAAGATTCATGCAAGCAAAGGACTCTAAAGTTTACATTTCATTAGCTGTACTGTAAAACTACCTGTCTAGCGGGGCATGGTGTTACCCATGCGCTTTGGCAGGGGGAACAGTCAGATCTCTGAGTCTGAGGCTAGCCTGGTCTACATAGGAAGTCCCAGGTTATGTAGCAAGGGCTACATAGTGAGACTCTGTCTTCCAAAAAAGAAATATTGAGGCTCGAGGGATGGCTCAGTCATTAAAAGTACTTTACTGTTCTTGTAGAGGATTCTATTCCCAGCATTTCCATGGCAGCTCACAACCATCCTTAACTCCAGTTACAGGGGATCAGAAGTCCCCTTTTGGTCTCCATAGGCACTAGGCATGCACATATTACACATACATACATGCATACATACATACATACATACATGCAGGCAAAACACTCCTACACATGAAATACAAATAAAATACATGGCCTGCCCAAAGGTATCAGATATATTATTTCTTGAGGCATCTGGATCTAAATGTACACATGCTCTGTATTTTTTTTTCACATACCATTTGGCTTCTGTATCCTTCCAATTTTAGTATATGTGCTGCCGAAGTAAGCACACCCTTTGGCTTCTGAATGCCTCCATGTGAGCATAGTACATGGTTAAAGAACAAAGCCTGTTTGCCTACAGTATCTCAGATCTGCCACAGCTCATGAAATCCTCAAGTGGCGGGGGGCAGAGAAGCAAAGAGGTGTAGGCTGATGAAAGCCAGTCAGTGATTAGCTATTAGAGCCAGATAGTCCCAAGCAAAATCCCAATGCATACATCCTAGACTCACTAGCAATCTGTAAAGGCAAATGCACAAACATTCTGATGACCAGAGGCACACATTTAATCAAATACTTTCCAATCGTCTGCTAAGAAAGCTAAGTTAGTACCTTGAAATTTATGTGCAGGCCCAGTATTTCAGATTTAAATTAGTATGACTACAAGCTTTTCTTTTCTCTAAACATTTACAGACTGACACTTCTGCTTCCTAATTAAGAAAGTCTGAGTTCTTATCATTTTTTGTTTCTTTGTTAGCAGAAAGAAACCCACTCCTAAATTTCATCCATACTTTGCTTTCAAGTTGATAAGAAAACTCTACCAAATGTATTAAATGTATCAAACACATTGAATTCCTGGTTCAGAGTTGGCTGAAAGTTTACTGGGCTTGTTGTAGGATGCTCCAGAACAATTTTTAAAGTTCATGCAAGGCAAACATCATGGCACACGCCTGTAATGCCACCATTTAGGAAGTCAGAAGCTGAAGGCCACAACTTCAAGGCCAACCTGGGCTACATAGTGAGGCCCAGTCTCAAAAAAAATCTAAGTGGGAGGGGCTGGAGAGATGGCTCCTAATATAAAAGTACTAGCTAGACAAACACAAAGACTCAAATTTGATACTTAGTTTACTTAACACATAGAACCCACATTAAAAAATACAAACAGATGCAGAGTCAGTGAGATAACTCAGCTTGTAAGGCTGCTGTCAACAGACTGATAACTTGAATTTAATCTCCAGGACTCTCATAGTGTATGGAGAGAACCAACTAAAAAGCCAGATACAGTATCTCATGCCTGCAATGCCAGCAGTTATGATGGAATGGGAGGTGGAGACAGGCCCCTAGAGTTACAGGTGGTATGAGTCACCTGACAAGGGAGCTGGGAACCAAACTCTGGTCCCCTGAAAGAGCAGGAGTGCACCCAACAGCTGAGCCATCTCTCCAGCCCCAAATCATTAACATACTCTAGAATAATCTGATCAATGCTCTTGCCATTCAGGCTCCACCTCCCCTAGCAGCTTGGATCAACTTGCCTCAGCCATTGATAGCTACTGGGGGATCCTCAGAGGGGACAAGGTGGAACAGCTGGGAGCAGAAGAGACCTCAGGTGGCTGTGAATACAAAGAGAACAAAATCTTAGGCTACAGCTTTAGTGAGACAGCTCAAGTAATGAGGGGGAATGAAAGAAACTTTAAACCTTTGGGTGTGGGTAGGGACTTTTGGGGTGAGTGTACACTATTGACCAAGGTCAGGGCACTGTGGGTGCCTTATTTGCATAAGGAGGAATTCCAAATGCTGATGGACATGACTTTATAAGGGGAGAGGAGTTTTAACCGGGCTACCAGGCTACATGACCTGTAGCCCGGACAATGGGTATAGCTTGCGGTTGCTCCTGATTATTCATTTTAATACCTTTCCCAGAAGCATGTGCCATTTCACCCCTAGCTTCATCATTGCTTATCTCTGTAATTGCAGGAATATTAATCTGAGTACCCTATTGTTGTAAGAGATCCCTTCCCCATAGATTTATGGGTATGTCAGCCACATAGGGTCTCAGCTTCCCTGTCTGCCCTTCTGGTCCCATACACTTAAACTACCATATGCTTTGTTGTATTTGGGATAATTTACCAATCTCTATAATTTCTGTATAAACCTTTTGAAGTGGCCAACTTGGATTACAAAATTGTTTGAAATAATTGTGATGCCTGCATCGGTATCCACCAACCCTTGTTATCCAACACCATTCGTTTGTATTATTAATTTAGGTAGGGGTGCCTGCCTGGGGCAGAGAGGGATTGGTCCTACTCCTGCCAATCTCAGAACGAGATTTCTGGGGTTTGGACACACCTCGACTGTAAGACCTGGAAGCTAGGTCCTAGTTCCCGGAGCCCAATGAGACACCAGAGTCCAGTCTGATGCAAATAGCAGGGGATGCTTTATTAATCCATCCCAACGGGATCTACCAAGCTCTATTGAGCTGGAAGACCCCTAATAAGCAAAGCTTGGGTCTTTTATACTCTTATAGAAGCAGAATTGGCAGTTAAGCAGAGTTGTTGGACCATGGTTGGGTCTTAAGAATGCCCTTTAAAATGATTGGTTACTAGTTATTTTATCCCGGAGGGGGCAAGAGCTCAGCTTGGGACATCATGTGCTGTCAGGTGTTTGGGACAGGCTGAGCTCAGGACATCATGTGCTGTTGTCAGGTGGTCGGGACAGGTATGAGGGTGTGATTTTTCTCAGAAAGTATAGAACATCCCTGAGGCTATCTCAGAACATACCGAGTGGCCAGGGTTGAAAAACAACTTTTCTATCTTTTCACGACAACATTCTTACTCCAGGCCCACTCCCCTGGTCTCATGACTTCTTGCTCCACAATTATCAGTAATCTACAGCTGAATCACAATATTTGAGGTTTGCCATTAGGGTGTCCCTCAAGAGCCTGAAGGATCTTGTTTACTTTTGGTTTTGTCTTCTGTGCTAGAGATGGAACCCAGGGTCTTCTGCTAATCGTGCTCAATAAGCTCCATCTTCAGTCAGGAATCTGGAGTTTAAGGCTAAATTGACTCTTTCCTTTGGTTTTCAGAAAATGTGTTTCATGCTATACATTCTAACCTCCTAGTCTAACTATACTGAGCACTATCAACTAGGACAATGAAGCAACAGTGCCTTTCAGTGACAGAACAAGGTGAGTCCCTGCTAGACTGTGTAGTAGTTAAGCAGAGTTTCCCCAGAACTTTTATGTTGAGGTTCTAACCCTCTGTACCTAAAAGATGTGATATTATTTAGAGGCAATCTTTTTCCCCCGATACAGGGTTTCTCTGTGTTAACCTTAGCTGTCCTGGACTCACTTTGTAGACCAGGCTGGCTTCAAACTCACAGAGATCCGCCTGCCTCTGCCTCCCGAGTGCTGGGATTAAAGGCATGCACCACCACGCCGGGCTAGAGACAGTCTTTACAGGGGTAACTAAGATAAAGTGAAGCTTTTAGAATTCATCTAATAGAATTAATGTCTTTATATAAAAAAGGGAGATTTGCACACAGGTAGATCCATGAAAAGAAGGCATGATGAGACATGGAAAATATAGCCACCTAGGGAAGGAGATCTACACCAAATTTTGACCCCATGGCCTCAGGAAGAACTAACCCTGCCAATATCTTGTACTTGGACTTCTAGCTCTGTCAGACAATGCATTTCTGTTGACTAAACTCCCTTCCCCAGGCTGTGTCTCTTTGTTAGGGCAGTAGAAACCACTCACAGATGTATGTATGTGGGAGTTTCTTTTCACCCATATGGAATGGGGATTTGGTTTTGGTCAGGCTTGTGATCAGAATGCAAAATCTTCCTGTGTGAATGGTTTTACGCATTTATCAAACAGGAGCCATGGGACCTTTTAGAATGGCCTTTTGGGCCTAGAGAATTTCCCAGAGGACAAGAAATATTTGCACACAAGCTTATTACACCAGATGTAATAAGTACTGTACTTCAACTTTAAAATCCCATTTCACTCCATCTGTGACAAAGAAGTGTTTCATGTGGCACATTAGCATGCTAATTTACATGTGCCATCCATTCAAGAAAAGCCCTACCATGGTGGGTGAGGTGCTGCTTCACCAGACCTATGAATATGAAGTGATAATCTTAGTATGGCTCCATACATATGCCATCAAGATTGCTTTTGCTATTTGAGATATATAAATGTATATATATACATATATATATATACATTAGTTATTACACAGATATGTAAATGTATAAATCCATTTACATTTGAGGAAATTTTCCACTTCTTTAAACTTCACATGGAAGTATACAGTCGAGAATCTGGGAAATGGATTGGTAACGTCAGAGTAGGCAGGGACACAAACAGAGCTATGAGTTGGACTCAAGAAGTGTCTGGGAAAAAAGGTATAATATGGTCTGGCTGACATGTCAAAAGGCTCACGTGAAAATGCAGAACAGAGGGAAGGCCAGAATGAGAGCCTGGGAAACAGACTGCTACTGCAGTGATCCGGGTCACAGTTGATACTGGGATGAACCAGGAAGGCGAGTGGACAAATGCTGAGGAATGTGTTCTTGTTAAAGGCAGAGTCAATGAGAAGTACCGATGGGCCCAAATAGGAAAGGCATAAAAGTGAAATAAAGAATGATTTGAGCCCCCTGTGGAATAAGATTTTTATTTACAGAGATTGGAAAGTATGGGGGAGGAAAAATGTACTTCTGAAAGCATTTACTTTGGTGCTGTTAGGTCCTGCTGCGGGGCGTGGCTAGCATGAGCTGCCCTCTACCTGCTGCCAAAAGGCACCGGGTGCCGATTTGGGGTGTCCAAGACTCCCTTGGATTTGGCTCTGTGAAGATGCGGCCATAGGATAGGAGAACGAGTCCTCCGGAACAAAGCCAGACCTTTGTTTCGAGGTAATCTCACATTCCAGAGATATCTGTTCATGGATTTACCTCACCAAATTTAAGCAGTCACAGGATATCGAATAGGGACACCACTTCCATGGTCTTGTGATTTGGCAAAGGCTGGTAGACAAGATTGCCACTGGGTATCTGCATGAAAAATTTCCCAAACTGCATCTGTCCAGGGTTTTTTGTTTTGTTTTGTTTTTAAGTGTGCCTTTACCCCCTCCCCCTCCCCCACATGGTCCCAACCCCTCTCTCCAAACCCACCCCTCCAAGGGAAGCCTATGCATTTCTGGCATTCCTGAAGACTGCCCTACCCCCCACCCCCTCACCTGGAGCTACCTTTTGTTTAGATCAGCTGTGTTTTTATAGATGATGGTCCTCAACCCTACCAGAGAATCTGTAGAATAAGCACATTTAAATGCTTAATAAAAAAGCTCAATGTGACAGAGACCCCAGCTTCTAGCCGTGACCCCAAGGCATCCAAGAAGACTCAGATGCAACCAGATATGACGCCGCCTGGTCTATGATACTGGGCAAATCTGCCCCAACTGGCCTGCTACAAAGGCCCTGCCCAGAACTGTGGACACCTAGAGAGATGACAACCCCAATTTGCCCACACAAAATAAGGTCGGTTATCCGCCCAAAGTCCTCTTCCACAGAAAGACCTCAGATTTGCTGGGCCAGGACTGATGCTGCGATGCTGCCCTAAGATCTGTGCCCAGAATGGAGGCACTGACTCCATAGAAGCTTATGGGGAAGGCCTTCGGGATACGGGTAAGCCTCTGTCATCTTAATCAATACTTAGGCCGCTTGGAGTATGCTCCCCGTGGCAGTTTATCTTTCTCAGGTCTCTGGGTTTGAAGATTAGTTTAACAGCAAAAACCAAGGCTTCAGCTGCTGTAAGGCCTGAAGGCTAGGTCCTACTTCCCGCCTAGGTCCTACTTCCTGCCTAGGTCCTACTTCCGGGAGCCCAATGAGACACGAGAGTCCAGTCCGATGCAAATAGCAGGGGATGCTTTATTGATCCATCAGGACGGGGTCTCCCAAGCTCCATTGAACTGGAAGACCCCGAATAAGCAAAGCTTGGGTCTTTCATACTCTTACAGAAACAGAATTGGCAGTTAAGCAGAGTTGTTGGACCATGGTTGGGTCTTAAGAATGCCCTTTAAAATGATTGGTTACTAGTTATTTTATCCCGGAGGGGGCAAGAGCTCAGCTTGGGACATCATGTGCTGTCAGGTGTTTGGGACAGGCTGAGCTCAGGACATCATGTGCTGTCAGGTGTTCGGGACAGGCTGAGCTCAGGACATCATGTGCTGTCAGGTGTTCAGGACAGGCTGAGCTTGGGACATCATGTGCTGTCGTCAGGTGTTCAGGACAGGTATGAGGGTGTGGTTTTTCTCAGAAAGTATAGAACATCCCTGAGGCCATCTTGGAAGGTACTGAGTGGCCAGGGTTGAAAAACAACTTTTCTATCTTTTTACTGTCTTCTCAGAAAAGTGGAAAGTTTATGTAAAGTCTGAGGATCTAAGACGTGTTTGAGAGTGAGAAGGTTGTTAGTAATAAGCCAGTGATACAATCATCCTCAAAAGCCCTGATGACAGTGGGAAAACAGGCAACACCAAAGCCACTCCAGAAGCATGTTGGTGGAAACACGTCACCATCTACCGGCAGGACTCAGGCCCTGTAAACCGCGTGTGCACCCTCTGCGCTAGGTAGTTTATAAAGGGAACTCCTCCCATTCCTCTCTCTCTCTCTCTCTCTCTCTTTTCTCTCTTGTATTTCCAGAGACTGTCTCTGTATTCCCTAATGAACTTCTTAAGTGGGTCTGCTTCGTGGAATGATTCTATTCCTCAGTACAGCTCTGCCATTCATATCCTAACCAAGGTGGTTTAAGGTTGGTAATATGAAAGTGATTTAAGGGACATAAAAAGTTTTCCATCAGTATACTACTGTTGTATTTAGAATGTTCAGAGCTTTAACATTAATCAAATGTTAAATGGTCTAACTTAAAAAGATTATGGAAGCTTCAGGAGAGCCACTGGAATCCATAAGTATTTCCTTATTTCAGAGGGTGGGATCCTCCCCCATTCCCTGGGTTTGGGACTCCCCTCCCCCAACTGCCAAACCCAGAGGCCGAAAAGTTTCCCATGTAAACTCCTGAACTTTATCTTGCTCCTATCATACATGTGTTTCAGCATCCTGCCAGGCGCTGCATCCAGAACGCAGTTGCAGTTTCTTAGCCACAGCTGGGCCTCACAGATACTGGACAGCAAATACGACAGCCTGCTTTTCCTGGACTTGGCCAACATTTCAGTCTTTTGACACCCTGTCGCTGCCCTAAAGGTCAGCCGGAAGAAGGCAAAAGACCAGATTTCTATGTCCCTTATTCACTAAATAGCAACAAAAGGCTGGGATGTTAGGCCCTGCTGCAGGGCGTGGCTTGCATGGCTTGCCCTCTACTGAGGGGTGGGGTTTCTTTTCTCCCAGACATTCACTATATAAACCAGATGTTTTGGGTTCTCTCTCTCATGCGCTCTCTTCTCTCTTCCCTGCTTCCCTCTCTCTCCTTCCCTTCCCCCACCCTCACCCCCAGCACACACTCTCCCTTCCCTTCCCTCTCCTGTGCTACTTTTGTATTGCTTTGTTCCGAGACAGGGTTTCTCTGTGTAGCCTAGGCTGTCCTAGCCTCGCTTTGTAGACCAGGCTGGCCTCGAACTCACAGGAGACGTGGAGAATGAGGATAAATCAGCAACAAACTCTGATAGTGGACTTTGAGTTCTAGACAAGATGGAGTAACATGCTCCACTCTACTCCTCTCATTAATTAAAAATAAATAATCTGGACGAAGTTGATAAAAGAGTTTTGTGGTCATCAGGAGACTCAGAGGTGTGCTAAAGAAAATTGTGGGACTTAAGAAGTACACTGGTAGCCAGGCATTGTGTCCCATACAGAACATTCTAGCACTTAGAAAGCTGTGGCAGGAAGATCACCATGAATTCAAGGCAAGCCTGTGTTATACAGTTGAGTTCTAATGCCGTCTGGCCTATAGAGTAAGACTGTCTCAAACAAACAAAACTCAACAGTGAAAGAGAAGCACTGGGCTAGAGAGATGGCTCAGAGGTTAAGGTCACTGACTGTTCCTCCAGAGGCCCTGAGTTCAAATCCCAGCAACCACATGGTGGCTCACAACCATCTGTAATAAGATCTGGTGCCCTGTTCTGATGTGCAGGCATCCATACAGGCAGAACACTGTATACATAATAAATAAATCTTTAAAAAAAAAGAAAAGAAAGAAAGCTATACCTCTCCCTTTCAACTTGGAAGTGACAGGGATATTACCAAGAGAAGGGAACTAAAGAAAGTAATTTTTAAAATCTGCCTATGAAATTCTGTGCTGACCTCTTAGCAGCTCAAGTGTGAAATTGAACAGAAACAACAGAGAAATTCTGGGAAACTGAGCACCACCCAGATTTCACAGTAATTTCTGCGTAGTACATATCTGAGCAGAGACCGAAAAGTAAATGTGCATTTGGACCACGGCCTGAAAAGGTAAAGTAAGATTGTGTTTCATAAACTAAACAGATTATCTTCTAGACTAGAAGACTCAAATAGGAACCACAATATCATAAAGTAATATCTAAATTGTCTAGGACATAATAAAAAACCACAAACTCTACTGTAGCTATGAAACTTTCAACTTGTGCAAATGAACACAATCAACAGTCACGAACACCAAGATGATAGAGTTTCTACTTGTAGGCTTCTAGGACCCTCTGGATCCTTCTACTTTGCCATTCTCCCATGCTTCTCTCATCTAGAGTCCCAATAGGATGTCCTCCCCTCTGTCTCAGTATCCTGGTAAGTGAAGGCTTTCGTGGGACATGCCCCTTGGGCTAATATGCAGATATAAGTGAGTATATACCATTTGAGTCTTTCTGCTTCTGGGTTAACTCACTCATTATGATCATTTCTAGTTCAATCCATTCATCGACAAATTTCGGGAATTCCTTGTTTTTAATAGCTGAATAGTATTCCATAGTGTATATGTACCACAGTTTCTTTATCCATTCTTCTATTGAGGGACACTTAGGCTGTTTCCATGTTCTGGCTATTATGAATAAGGCTGCTATGAACATGGTTGAGCAAATTTTCTTGTTGTGTGCTGGAGCATCTTCTGGGTATATTCCAAGGAGTAGAATAGCTGGTTCTTGAGGAAGCCCTATTCCCATTTTTCTGAGATAGCACCAGATAGGCAGATTTGGGCTCAGGGATTCCGCTCAAACTAAGGCACCAGCCAAGGACAATACAGGCGGTAAACTTTAAACCCCTACCCAGATCTAGCCAATGGTCAGAACACTCTCCACAGTAGAGTGGAGAGTGGGATATGACTTTCTCACATACTCTGGTGCCTCACCTTTGACCATGTCCCCTGGAGGGGGAGACCTGGTGGCACTCAGAGGAAGGACAGCAGGTTACCAAGAAGATACTTGATACCCTATGAGCATATACAGGGGGAGGTAATCCCCCTCAGGAACAGTCATAGGGGAGGGAAATAAGGGGAAAATGGGAGGGAGGGAAGAATGGGAGGATACAAGGGATGGGATAACCATTGAGATGTAACAAGAATAAATTAATAAAGGAGAAAAAATGAAAAAAAAGATGATAGAGATTCGGATCTCTTTCACAATGATTTAAAAATACTTGCCATATAAGTATTCCAACAAGCAGTCCTGAACACTATTCAAGCTGTTGGAAAAATAGAAATTCTCATGAAAGAAAAAAGATACAGAAAGTTCAGAGCTGCAAAATCCAGCAGCTAAAATGAAAAGTTCACTTGATGTATGCAGAATGGAGACAGAGGAAAGAGCCAGCAAAACAAAAGATAGATCAACAGAAAATATCTAAAATGAACAATGGAGGGAAAAATTGAGCAGGTTTGGGAAACGATAAATATTAAAAAAAAAATGCAGAAGCCTAAAAAGTCAAGGAGCCACACAAACCATAAAAATGCACCTCGGAGCTGGGGAGGTGAAAACAAGCATCTCCTGGGGGCGTTCTGGTCAACCAGCTTAGCTTGCTCTTCAGGCTGTAGGTTCAGTGAGAGACCCTGTTTCAAAAGCAAGGTGGGGCCAGGTGTCATGTTGTGTTTCCTTAATATTAGAACTTGGGGGGGGGGTCAGAGGCGGGCAGGTATCTATGAGTTTGAGTCCAGCTTGGCCTATACAGCAAGTTCCAGCCCAGCGAGGGATACAGAGTGAGGCCCTGCCTCAAGAGAAATAAATAAAGGCAGAGAAAACCCACCATTATTTCAGAGACGTCACAGTGACAGGAGCTGGAGACAGTTGATCACATTGCATGGTAGTCAAGAAGCAGAAAAGAAAAAAAATATTATATGTATACTTGTTCTGAGCTTGCTTTCTCACAGTTAAGAATCTTCTACCTAGGGAATAGTGCCTCCTACAGTAGGCTGTAGTAATATAATCTTCCACATCCATGTTTACAAGCCAACCTCATCTAGATAATCTTTCACTGGCATTTTCTTCCCAGGTTAATAATTAAAGCTAACTATTCCTTCATTATACTATGTCTCCATCAATAGATTAATACAATGATAGATTCAAATTTTCAATAGACTATTGGGATGTGGTAGAACTGTAGCAGGTGAGGTTGTTGGGAGTATGTCCTTAAAGATTATATATGTGGACCCCAGTCCTGTTTTGTTTCTGCTTCTTAGCTACTGTTAATATTACCAAACTAGAGTAAAAACCACTACTAAAATTAGCCAAATATAAGTAAGCTTTATTATATATGCATACTATAGCTAGTCTGGTGATTGCCTCTCCCCAAATGCAGGATTTGATAGGACAGCTCCAAATATAGAAGTGGGTTTTTTATAGTCCCCAAATTGCAAAGCTAGGGGGTAATCAAGGATTGGAGAATTTCTAGGAATTTTGGTTATAGGAACTTAGCAGACTATTTCAAAGTTATTTGGCTGAACATCTTATGAGGGTAGAGGTGTATAGGGCAAGGCACAGTCAGGGTTCTAGACCAAGTCAAATTCCAAGAAGGTTCAGGGTATGTTCAAGTCCAATTCCAGGAAACAGAAATCTAAATTTTACAGCAAGCAGAAAGAAACAAACTTACCCTAACCTTGTAATAAGATGGCTTCTAATCATAATATGGAGTCAGGCTGGTTCATCACTACCAGGAAGTGAGCCGACTTTGCCACAGGTTTCTGCTTGCTGCCATAAAATTCTGCTTTTCTTCAAGCTAAAAGCGAGCAAAGGATCCATCAATCTTGGAATAAAATCTTTAATCAAACTAAACCTTTCTTCCTTTTGTATTTCCTGCAGGGCTAGCGATTAAACACGGGGTCTCACTGGCCATACTCTAACCCTCTGGCTTTTAAGGAGTTTTTTTTTTTTCAGATATTTGTCACAACTACAGAAAGCTAACTAGCACAAGTATAAGGAAATAGCAAAGTAAATATTTTTGTGGTTACCCCCCACATTTTTGTGTCTTGATTGTAAAAATGATTACATGAGCATACTGTACATTATCCTCTCAGAAATAAGCACACGTAAAAACAATTTAAAATCCCAACAATATCTGTAATGTCCCTTTGATTATATAGTATGTTCATATGGACATCTATCTAAGGATAAAGCTGGCTGCACAGGGCCACTCTAGAGTATTTGTGTTGCTGCTTTTCAAGATAAAATATTAAAAAACCAAACTGTCGAGAAATTGGTGAGGTAGAAGAAGACTTGAGAGGCCAAAGGAATAATCTTTTATATAGACTTAAGTAACCTAGGATTTGTTTGTATGGGGGTCGTTAAAGGACTTAGATGGGAAGGGTTGTGACACCGAAGTAGGGACAATACCCTGACTGGAGTGTGCTGGAAAGAAACTGGTAGGGGAAGAACCAGCAACAATGACTGTAGTGTGGAATGCTCAAAGTGTGCTTTGTAAGAAACACAAGCAAACAAAATAAAGCAACCAAAAACTCACTCAAAGCCCAAAACACTCCATCATTTTCTTCCCGGTTTCCATGTTCTCTAAGTTGCACGTTAAACTGTAAATTACAGTTCATTGTCATCAAATACCTGATTAACTTTCTTAGCAGGCTTTGGTGTAAAATATGTGATTCTTCCTGTTTTGTTTTGTACTTCTGAATTATGTCACTCCCTGGGCCTCTAAGGGATAAATTAAGCTACTTGTTAATAACCAGGGTGGCAAGGGACTGGGTTTGAAGATAAGACGGAAAAATGGTGCTGCAGATTAATTAATAATGTGACACATCTGGATGTTTTCAGCTCCTAGACGCCAGTAATGATACTATCTCCTTGACTACTACTTGCTCATGCCTCAAAAACAAACAACAGTCTTGCAGCAGCTTAGGTATAGTACATAGAAAATTGCCTTTTCTTTGCAAAAACAAACAAACAAACATCCCTACTATGATGGTTTCTCCAATGACAATAACATATTTTTAAAAATTAAAAATTAAGTCCCTCTAAAAGATACAATTTAGATATTTATGCATCACTTTCAGAGGTAGAATTAACTAAGATCCTAACTGAAGTATCTGTGTTGGAAGAAAATAGTACAAAAAAAATCATAACCAAGGAATCAGATCAAGCTGCCTATGATCCCATGAGCTAATTAGGACCCTGAGACAACTTCACCCCATCATTAAATAAATGGAGCTAACACATACCTAAAGCCATGCACTTAAGGAAGAAGTCAACATAACCCACATATGTTTTACTACTTCTATTCATTCATTCACATATTCATCAATTATGTGCATCTAGAACGCTGGTCCCCAGAGATACAAAGTGTGCTGTTCTCATAGAGCGTGTTCTAGGTAGAAAATAGACAAGCAGTTAGAACACAAGATAGTAATTATTCTAATTTTTCTCTGGTGCTGGGATCAAACTCAGGACCTCTCAGTGCACTGTACCACTGAACAGCACCTCCCTGTTCCATTCTGTCATTATTAACATTTGCTGTGTGCTGCTCACACACGATCTCAGCACAGGACCATTCCTATTATTGCATATGAATAAACTAAAACCAGGAGAATTTGGCTAAGTTAGCCCAGGCCACAAATTGACACAAGCCCATGTCTTACTACAAAGGCAAGAGCAAGGCAACAGAAAGGAAAGTTAAAGAGATGATGATTGTGAGTTAGCTCATCTTGGGCTTGTCAAGTTTTTTTTTTTTGTTTTTTTTGTTTCTCGAGACAGGGTTTCTCTGTGTAGCCTTGGCTGTCCTGGACTCACTTTGTAGACCAGGCTGGCCTCAAACTCACAGTGATCTGCCTGCCTCTGCCTCTCGAGTGCTGGGATTAAAGGCTTGTCAAATTTTAACAGCATTATCAAAGCAATTTAATGGTATATGTTTTTGTTACCTATAACCTTGTAACAATCTACTCCAAAATTAGGGACATAGTCAAGCCCTATTTAATTGCTCATAGTTAGGAACTTGCGAAAGTGTGGAGGGATGCCTTAAGTGGATGTAGCAGCTGTCAATAAAGCCCTGTTTAGCCCAGTGTATTGACTATTCTTGGTTGGCAACTTGACTACATCTGGAATGAACTAAACTCCAAAAATGGAGGGCACACCAGTGGGGGATTTTTTTTTTTTTTTTTTTTTTTTTTTGCTTAATTTGAAATCGGAACATCCACTTCTAATCCAGAGCTTGAGGTAAGGAGACACAACTTTAATTTGGGCCACACCCTCTGCTGGAAGAAGAAAACTTTTGTTCTTTGCCTGCTTGCCCACCCACCTTGCTAGTAAGTCCATTTGTTCACTGGCGTTAGAACGTATTCTTCGGGATGCTAGTTTATACTGAAGACCAGCTGGACCATCCAGTCTCCTGGACTGAGCAATACTGGAGTCTTGGCCATTCTGTTCACTGGCAGCCCGGTTTAGATTAGCTGGACCACACGGCCTGTAAGAGGGAGAGATACCAAGTATGTAAGTTCTGTTATTCTAGAGAACCCGGACTAATGACAGGCTCCTCTAGATTCGTCTTTGTGTGGTGTCAGTTGAGGTGGCCCCACAGTGGTAAAGGAGTCTAGATGACCTTGGTCTTACAGCTATGAAGTTGGTGGAGGGTTTTAACTGGGCATCCCAGTTCTCCTATGTATAATTTCTAAAATTAAAAAAAAAGAATATTTCCAGGCTTCTTAAGAACCAGGCATTGAACCCAAGTAACAGAATGAAATCTCTGTTTATGTATGCAAAGGAATTTGTTAGAATGACTTAGAGTTGTGGTCCAACTAATCCAACAATGACTGATTATGAATGGAAGATCCAAGAACACATGGACCTGACACATTACTCCCATCCTTCTACTGGTATAAGAATATTACAAGATAGGGCACGATTAAGGGGAGAGAAACAGGCTGTTCCCTTTTCCTAAAGAACTGACAACAATCACTGAAACAGGCCCATAAGCAGCCATGCGTGGCTGCACACACCTGTGATCTTCACATGTTGGAGGCTGAGAGAAGCAAATAGTAACTTGGAGGCCAGTTTAGGCTGTAGTGAGACTTGAAAAAAAAAAAAGAGATGGCACACAGGAAAGGGAAGTGACGTGTTACTACTTAGATGAGAGGCTAGATGGCCTGATTGGATTATTGTTCCGAAACTGGCTGGTGAGCGTATTGGAAACACAAGTTCCTGGCCTGGAGAGATGGCTCTGATCCAGAGGACCTGTGTTACTGAACCCACATCCGATGCCTGTAACTCCAGTCCCTGTAACCCAATGCTCATCTTGGCCTCCTCAGGTACCTTACACGTGTGGCCTCTGCCACCATAAATAAAAATAAGAATAAAAAAATGTAAAAAAACATACAGATTTCTAAGACCTATCAGAGACACACTGAATTCTGAAGGGAAGCTTGAAAAATAACATTTTGTCCTGCAGTTTTCTTATACTTCCTTTTATTATTATTATTATTATTAATTTTATTTTTTATTTTTTGGTTTTTCGAGACAGGGTTTCTCTGTGTAGCCTTGGCTGTCCTGGACTCGCTTTGTAGACCAGGCTGGCCTCAAACTCACAGCGATCCGCCTGCCTCTGCCTCCCGAGTGCTGGGATTAAAGGCGTGCATCACCACGCCCGGCCCCTTTTATTACTTTTTAATGTTTACCCTGTTTTGGCACCATTCTGTACTCTGGATATGAAGTAGTATGTGACACCTATTTTCAAGTTTACAATGCAATGTCTGTTTTCTGTTTTTGGTTTTTCGAGACAATGCAATGACCTTTAAAAAGTTATTAAATTTTTAGTTTTTCACTGTGTATGTATGAGTACAGGTGTGCAAGTGCCATGGCCCATGTGTGCTGATACAGAGGCCATGCAGGGGTGCTGTACACTGGCTAGTTCCCATGGCTTGCCCAGTCTGCTTTCTTATAGAACCTAGGATCACCACTCTAGGGATGACACCACCCACAATGGGCTGGGTCCTTCCCCATTAATCACTAATTAAGAAAATGCCCTACAGGCTTGTGTACAACCCAATTTTATGGAGACATTTTTTTGATTGAGGTCCCCTCATCTCAGATGACTTTAGCTTGTGTCAAGTTGACATAAAACTATCCGACACATGGGGCTGGAGAGATAGAGAGGTTAAGAGCACTGGCTGTTGAATTCAATTCCCAGCAACCATATGGTGGTTCACAAGCATCTGTATTGAGATCTGGCGCCATCTTCTGGCGCACAGGTAGGTGTACATGCAGGCAGAATAGTATATAAATTTAAATCTTTTAAAAATGATTTATTTATTTATTTATTATTATGTATACGGTGCTCTGCCTGCATGTACTTCTGCAGGCCATAAGAGGGTGCCAGATCTCATTACAGATGGTTATGAGTCACCATGTGGTTGCTGGGAATTGAACTCAGGACCTTTGGAAGAGCTGGTGGTGCTCTTAACTATTGAGCCATCTCTCCAGCCCAAAATAAACAAATCTTCAAAACTATCTGACACACTGTCTCAAAAAAGGGGTAGAGGGAAAGAAGAAAAATTCATATATATGTGCTTCTATAAGCATAACTATCTCTGGTCAAAGATAGCAACCTAAGTTGTTTATAATGAGAGAAGTGGATGTCTGGGAGCTGGGGTAGGAAAGAGGCTTTTTATTGTAAACCTTTTTAATTTTGTGCCACCTGAGTTTATTACTGCCATTGTCCGTTTGTAGTATTTTGAAACCAAACTACAAGAGACTGGGTAATTCATAAAGAATAGAATCTTTTGTTTAAGTGTTCTGGAGACTGAGATATGCGAGATCCAATTACAGCCATCAGTGCACATTTGGTTAGGCTGCTCCCTGCTTTGAAGATAGAGCCTTATTGCTGTGTCCTCATATGACAGAAGGTAGAAGGGTAAGAAAAGCAGCTTTTCCAACTGGAGATCTTCTGTCACAGTGACAGTCTCACCCAGGAGGGGGGGCTTTATTGGCCTACCCATGGCCCAGAGGCCACACCTCTTAATACTGTTGCTTTGGGGAGTAAGTTTTGAAATTAATTTTGGAAAGGATGCCATTGTTCAAACTATAGCACCACTCAGACAAACCATAACTAAAAATACAAATGTTAAAATCAGGAGGCTGGAGAGATGGCTCAGGAGTTAAGAGCACTTACTGTGCCTGCAGGACTGGAGCTTGGTTCCCAGCACCCATATTGGGATGCTCACAAGCCACAATGGCCTGAAATTGCAGTTCCATGTGATCCACCTCACATGTACATATCCATACACAGACATACATATGCACAGGATTCAAAACAAAATCAAACCCATTTAAAAAGCTGAAATTCTAATACAGAATGAGAAATTTCCCAGAACCTTGGTAGATACAAGGCTGTGGAATGCTAAAGGGTTAAAAGCTTTTGTATGTTTGTGCTGTTTGTGAATGTTTAGGGCATATGTGATGGTTCATGCTTGTCGTCTCAACACTCGGGAAGAAGGTAGAAAGCCGGGCGTGGTGGTGCACGCCTTTAATCCCAGCACTCGGGAGGCAAAGGCAGGTGGATTGCTGTGAGTTCGAGGCCAGCCTGGTCTACAAAATGAGTCCAGAACAGCCAAGGCTACACAGAGAAACCCTGTCTTGAAAGAACAAAAAAACAAACAAACACCCCCCCAAAACAACAACAACAACAAAACAAGGTAGAGGTAGGAAGATCAGGCAGATCTGAAGCCAGCCTAAGCTACATGACACTGTCTCAAAAAGAGCTACAAGCTTGAAACATCTAATTCAAGGGTGAGTAAAAGTATAATTGAAGCCAGAAGCTACAACTAAACAAACTGATCCCCAAATTCATAGTCAAACCATCTCAAAAATATAAAAGCAAAGATAGGGAGCTGGAGTAAAATAGTAATTTAAAGCCTCCTCTGTGGAAAAGGTGGATTTGGTGAATTCCGGTCATGGAAAGGGGCAGTGAGAATGATTCACCTTAGCTACAAGCAACAAAAGTGTTCATTTTTCTAGAGCATTTCAAAGCTATAATGGGGCTGGAAAGATGGCTCAATAGGTAAAAGCATTTGCTTCACGAGCCTGATGATTTGAATTCAATTTCTAGAATCCACGGTGAAAGGAGAGTACTGACTCTGGATAGCTGTCTTCTGATCTTAATATGTGCACCACGACACACACACACATGCCTACAAATAATAACAATAATAACAACAATAATTATTATTACTATTTAAATAGATGATAAACAGCACTCGGTGATGCACGCCTATAAACCTACAACTCCGGAGATCAGATTAACTAAAGCCTGGTCTACATAGCAAGACCTTGCCTCAAAAAAGCCATAAAAATTTAACACTGATGAAATCAATCTGCTTTTTTTTCAATCTACTTTTTACTCCATCCGACATCACTGGTGTTGAACAATGCCAATGAAATAGTCCCTCCACCTTCAGCTGTTTTGTGGACTGTCCAGATTCCTCTTTGTACTACTACTTGACTAGAATATTTAATACAGCATATTGGGACAAGTGGATAGTACCAAAGAAAAATAGGAACTATTTTGAATAGACAGCTAAGGTGTACTGCAGAAACATCTCAACACTATCTGAGCCAAGGCAGGATTGGAGTTGTCATAGGCAAGGAGAAGAGACCCATACATGATTTTGGTCTCGTTCCAGGTTTATTATTTATTTATTTATTTTGAGACAGAGTTTCTCTGTGTAGCCTTGGCTCTCCTGGTACTCGCTCTGTAAACCAGGCTGGCCTTGAACTCTCAGAGATCCTCCTGCCTCTGCCTCCCAAGTGCTGAGACTAAAGACATGTGCCACATCATGTGACTTTTTTTTTATTTTCAAGTGCTATAAAGTGTACAGCTGGAATGAGCAATAGGTATGGTTTGGGTATTGGATAGGACTTTCCTCTGAGCCTAACTGCCACCATACTCAGGAGATGGACTGGGCCTCTTCTCCAAAGGTCATTCCAGCTTGGCTTGTTGATTGTTAATGTTCCCTCTTGGAAGAAGAGGGCTGGGAGAGTCCTGGGACCTTCCCCTGACTATTCAGTCACCCCTCCCTGCAGTTACATGCACGTTTGCCCTAATAGCATATCATATGAGAGAAGCTGGGAAGGACTAGAGGATATAGGTGGAGAAAGATGCGGGGAGGGGAGGGCACTTTATCTACAAGGCATGGGGGGGGGAACCATCATCAGTGCTGGATTCAGATCTTTCAGTGTCATTTCTTTAAGGTCACCTATCCTTCTCCCCATAAGTCCTCAGCCATTGCTCTGTAAGTCAGCCCAATCAACTCATTGGTTTTCTAGAGTGAACTTTGGTAGACTCATACCTTGGTTTGGCTTCTCATTGGGACAGTTGGAGGAGGGAGACTAGACATTGTTTACATTTCTCCGAGTGAAGGAATCTTAGCAACACTTGGGATAGTTGGTATAAGGTGCAATCTCATTTTGACAACTCTGAGTGTGTGAGAGAGGAGAGAGGGAGAGAGAGAGAGAGAGAGAGAGAGAGAGAGAGAGAGAGAGAGAGAGAAGAGAAGAGAAGAGAATGACAGCAAGACAGAGAGGTGAAGGATGAAAGGGCGAAAGGGTTTGGGGGAGGGAGGAGGAGAGAGAACTATTAATCAAACCAAGGAGCAAATGTCCTGACACCTCTTAGGACATTTGTGGCAAATTTCTAGGGCAATGGTGAATTTATTAGCTTAAGTCTTGGATTTTTGTATCCCACTAAGGGTATTCTCTAGCTAGCCTCACCTTTTCAAGAATTCTCAAGTTGACCCGACATTACCTTCACCCAAAATATAAAGGCCAAACAGATAGGAATAAATAGGCAAAATTTGAAGTCCTTCAGAAAATAGGACAGAAGGTAGCAGGTAAGCGTACCTGAGGACCTGAGTTAGAACCCTGGGCCCCACTTGGTAAAACGAAAGAACCAACTCCTGCATGCTGTCCTCTGCTGTCCACATGCGTATTCATGCATGCATACACACTCCATACATGCATAAACATAGAAAAGAACAAAGAAATCAGGAATTAACACTAGGCGCGTGTGTAACAGCATTGTCTGGTACTTTGTGTTTGTTTGTTAACTATGTTGCTCCCCATGGTCTGCTTGCTATCTTTTAATGCGCTCCAAGTAGTGCTATGTAACCCTGCCTCCCTGATTGGCTGAATAAAAGGCCTGCACCTGGACAGGCCAGAAGGAAGGGGCCGAGTGAAAGTTCCGAGGGCTTTGGGGAAGAGAAGGATCTCGGGAGGAAGAGCAGGAATCAGAGGAGGAAGGAAGAGAGCTGCCATGAAGGGTTGGCATGGAGAGAAGACCTGGCCAGACCACCGTGGATGGAGGAAAGTGGAAAAGAATAAGCAAGTATTTATGGAGTTATGGATGTAGGTAGCCCAGATAGAAATGATAAAGAAGGGAGGGACATGATGGCGATGCACAGGCACAGCTGCTGAGGCTGGGAAACAGACTGAAGGGATCTAATGAGAAGCGCCAAGCTCCCCTCTCATTGCAGCTGGACAGCTTGTGGTTCAGAAGGTACAAACTTCAGACACCCTGCGCTTCTCCGAATACGGGAAAGAGCCCCAACAGCAGTAGGTGGCAGCTCAGTACGGCAAAACAGGTGAGCGAACGAACGGGGCGGGGCACTATCCAAAACACAGACTTGGGGGCTCCTCAATCTAAACAACTGGGGAGGATAAAAATAAGACCCTCTCTGTGATGTGATGATCACTAAGTACACTGAATTGGCTTTGTGATATGCCACTAAGAAAGGGGAAAAAGCATTTGTGTAAGTCACAAGTGTCATAAATACCAGTGAAACACTTAGGATAAGGAAACTGTACAATCGCTGTAGTCTGTGATATGAAGATTATATTTACAATCAGATATCTTAACAGAACATTAAACAGAAACATTAAGGCATGCATTAGATATTGGACATTTACTTACTCATTATCAAAGGCTCAGGTGTTTGAATGCTTCACTCCCAGCTGGTGGCAATGCCTGGGGAGGTTGTGGAATCTTTGAGAGTGGAGGTTTGCTTGGTGAAGTACAACACTGGGAGTGGCCTTTGAAAGTTGACAGCAGCATCCTTTTTTCAGGGTCCTCTACTGGCTTTGTGTTCCTGGTTGAGTATGTGGTTCTTCATCCTCTTGTTCTTTTTGTCATGCCTGCTTGCAGCTGTGACTCCTCTGCCATAATGGGCTCTTATCTTTCTGGAATTCTAGGCCAAAATAATTTCATCCATAAGTTGCTTTTGATCATGACCTTTTTTCACAGCAACAGAAAAATAGCTAATCCAAACCCTGATTTGTTTAACTGCAGTGGTTTCTCTCTCTCTCTCTCTCTCTCTCTCTCTCTCTCTCTCTCTCTTTCTCTCTGTGATTGTGTTTTGACAAATAACTTAAAATAGAAATTGTCTATTCTACCTCACAGTTTCAGAATTTAGTGCACCATGATGGACAGTTTTCATCAGAAGAGGAAGTCAGTTCACATCATGGTTTGCCAGGGAGAAGAGAAGGGGGGGGGGACCAGGAAGAGAGCGGGCATCATATGCCTGTAAGGATCCATATCCCAGTGATGCATTGCTTCCGATTGAGACCTATCTCTAATTGTTCTAGAACCCTGCAAAGTAGCATCACTATCTGATGTGATGCTTTCACAACATGATGTCTGTGAAGAGCATTTCAGATTTAAACAACAATTGCTAGTAAAGGTGCAAGGAAAGAATGTAGTTAATCTCATTTGAGTAGTTGAAGTGTCACGCACAGAAAACCAGGATGTTAAATGGTTGGAGTCCCAGCCATGGAAAATAGAATGCCTACCTGCAAGCATCAAAAGAAAGAAAATTGAATGAAATCAATAGCCAAATTATATTTTACTTTTTCTTGGAAATTTTTCATTGTCATATTTAATAAATTTTTTCTGCTAGAAAACACAAAAAAAAGAAAGAAAGAAAGAAAGAAAGAAAGAAAGAAATGATTAAAGTAGATGGCACGGGATAGAGGCTGAGAGATAATGGAAGGTAGCTTAGGACCACATACACAATAAATAAGTAAGTAAGTAAGTAAATGGATAAACTAATGACCCAGGATTAAAGTGTTTAGTGATACTGAATATAACTAATAATTGTTTCAATTTTATTAAGATATGATGGAATTTTTTTGAGATTTTTCACACTGATTCAGTCCACTGGCATTTGTTTCCCCCAGGAGTATTTACGCGCGCGCGCATACACACACACACACACACACACACACACACACACACACACACACGGTTTTCGAGATAGTGTTTCTTTGTGTAGTCGTGGCTATCCTGGACTCATTTTTTAGACATGTAGTAAACATGTAATAATATATAAAAATGAGTTCCCAATGCCAGATTTTATTCCTTTACTTTTCAATATCCAGGCTTGTTATTGATGCTGTTTTTCTCTCATTCACAAATTCATTTATTCCATTAAAAAAAAGATTTTATTTATTAATTTTATGTATGAGTGCCCTATCTGCATGTACACATGCAGGCCAGAAGAGGGTATCAGATCATATTATAGATGGTTGTGAGCCACCATGTGGTTGCTGGGACTTCAACCCAGAACCTCTGGAAGAGCAGACAGTGCTCTTATCCACTGAGCCATCTTTCCACTAATCCATTTTTTGATGCTGTGACAAATACATGGAATAAATGCCTTGAAAAGGAGGAATGGCTTGTTCAGTCCATGGTCATTTTGGCCTGTTGCTTTGGCCTGGTGGTAGGACAATACATTTCGCGGGTGGGCGGAGGGGGGATTAGTTTTCATTAATGTCACCTATAGTACAGAATTTCATCCTTTTGCTTTTCTGGGGGTGTTTGTTTGTTTGTTTGTTTGAGACAAGGTTTCTCTGTGTAGCCTTGGCTGTCCTGGACTCGCTTTGTAGACTAGGCTGGCCTTGAACTCACAGCGATCAGCCAGTCTCTGCTTCCTTGAGTGCTGGGATTAAAGGCATGCACCACCACACTCGGCTGCACAGTAAATTTTAATGGGTGTGCATGGTAGATGGTGAGTAGGAAGCAAAATAAATAAATAAATAAATAAAAATAAAAAGAGGCATTAGAAGGGGCTGGAGTCTTTTTCATAGGCACACCCACAATGACCTATCTTCCTCTGAAAAGGCCATATTCCTTAAAGGTTGGCTGTGCCCAAGAACACCACGAACTCTTGACCATGCCTTTAATAAATGGCTTAAAGGGGCCATTCCAAATCCAAACAATAATAGCTCTAAGCCCCAAATCTATTTTTAAAAAGAACATTTCTCTCTGTAATCTTGGCTTGGCTAGTCAGGAATTTGTTATGCAGATCAGCCCATTGTGAATAGTGCCACCCATGGATGTGTGACCCTGGGTGGTATAAGGAAGCAAGCTGATTTTCTTCCTTTTTCTTTTTTATTAACTAATTTATTTATTTATTTATTCACTTTACATCCTGGTTGCAACCTCTTCCTTCCTCTCCTCCCAGTCTCACCCTCCTTCCCCTCATCATTCCTCAGAAAAAGGGAGCCCGATTTTCTTTTTTTTTTTAATATATTTTATTGATTTATTCATATTACATCTCAATGGTTATCCCATGCCTTGTATCCTCCCATTCCTCCCTTCCTCCCATTTCCTCCTTACTCCCCTCCCCTATGACTGTAACTGAGGGGGACCTCCTCCCCCTTTATATGCTCATAGGGTATCAAGTCTCTTCTTGGGGGAGCCCGATTTTCGATTTTCGATCACTTCCTTCCTGACAAGAGCGCCCTTGTCAGGCCACCATAGCAGAGGATGTGCTCAGTCCTGATGTGACTTGTTGTGCTGGGATGGGTAGGTGGGGGGAGGGTGCTCCTTTTTTCTAAGGGGTAGGGGAGGGGGACATGAGGAAGATGGAGGATGGGACTGGGAGGAGAGGAGAGGCCTTTGATTGGGATGTAAAGTGAATAAATAAATTAATTAATTTAAAAAAGGAAGGGAGGTTGAGCAAAGCCATGAGAAGCATGTTAGGAAGCAGCACCCCTAACAGTCTCTGCTTCACTTCCTGCCTCTGGGTAGTCTGTCCTTCTTGAGTTCCTGCCTTGGTTTCCCCTGTGAATGGACAGTGATTGGGACCTGTAAAGAATAAGCTTTTTCTTTTCCATGTTGCTATTGATCATGGTCTTTATGACAGCAAAAGGAACAGCCACCAAGAAGAGACTTGATACCCTATGAGCATATACAGGGGGAGGAGGTCCCTCTCAGTCACAGTCGTAGGGGAGGGGAGTAAGGGGAAAGCGGGAGGGAGGAATGGGAGGATACAAGGGAGGGGATAACCATTGAGATGTAACAAGAATAAATTAATAAAATATATTAAAAAAAAGAAACCAATCTTGGAAGGTTATGCAATTCATCTGGACTATAACCAGACTGCTATTGAGAGTAATGTATATGTTGAGAGTCTTATCATTTTTCAAATTGTAATGTCGCGGTATAAAGTGGATTTTTTTTTCTTTATCTTTTGGTAAATGTGATGAGAATCCCTGTGACTTATACATAGATTTTCTAAAAGGTGTTTTTTAAAAGCAGAAGGGTGAAAATACTTTAAGGAAAAAAAATAAGTAAAATTGAAGTAGTTGAATGTTATATCCCATAAGGGTAATATGTCACAGAGGTCAGTGGCGTTAGAATATGATTTTCTTTGAACAGGAAGTGGTCTCATTGGTGTCTCTAGCCAGCAGGTGGCAGGAGGGAGCCATACCAGGGGATTCCAAGCCTGCCTGTAAGCTGGACTGCGTAGGCTTAGGAACCAATATCTGGAGGGTTGATAGAGAATATGGTTCATTTCCCAGCAAGAATAAAAATGACAGGGTCCACCAGAAACCTAGAATGAGAGCTCAGTGTCTAAAACAAAGGGCTTCGGAGTTGGGGTGATGGACAGCAACAGCGATGTGTGGAAAACTAAGATGGGAAGAGTAGGTGAGTAAAGTCATGCCCAAGGCAAGGAAGAGGGCATAGGTCAAAGAGAGGAGGTGAGGGTTAGGTTGTGACACTCAGATATAGAGTAGGAAGTAGATCAGAAAGGGTAGAGGCCGATGCTTTTTGGATGGGCTGCTGGTGTCACTGTTTTTTTTAAGTCTAAGGCTAAGTCAAAGTGACATAAATGTTCATGAATATTTTTTTCATATGCATAATATGTACTATATCCATATAAAGGTACTTTAGTTGCCTTAAAGGGGAAGGAAATGCTCGTATTTGCTTCACAATGGATACACACTGAGGACATTATCTTTAAATGCAATAGACCAATCATGAAAGACAAACGCCACCCCATATCTGCTTCCCTCTTGGGATATCCAGGCTCCTTGTGCAGTGGGCTGGACTTGAGAGAGGGAAGCTTAGCCAGGGCATGGGGTTGCAATGTTTGAGAAACAGCCTTCCCTGGAGAGAGCTTCAGGGAGGCAGCTCATTTAATTGAGGGTGTGTGTGTGTGTGTGTGTGTGTGTGTGTGTGTGTGTGTGTGTGCACGTGCAAAGGCTATTTGGACCTCTGGAGAGTGGTAGAGGCTTTGGGGGGGGGCGGTCAGTGTACATCATTGGCTGGGGCCAGGGTGCTGGGAATGCTTCATTTGCATGAAGGGGGAATTCCAGGTGTTTGGTAAATATGATGTTATAAAGAGAGAGGAAGTTTAACCTGGCTCCCAGGCTATGTGACTACCTGAAGGGTGGCAGAGGTGTGGGCCGTAAGGCTACATGCTGCAGGACAGGCAGACCCAAGGCTGGGAGGGAATGGTCCTACTCCTGTGAGTCTCAAGATGAGATTTTCCAGGTTTGGACACACCTCTCCCTCACTCTTGCTCTGGGCCAGCTCCCCTGGCTGCACAGCTTCCTAGCCCCACAGACAAAAACCATATGATCTTACCCATAAGAGGTGCCTAGAGTAGCCAAATTCATAGAGAAAAATAGAATTGTGGTTGACAGAGATCATAGTGCAGGAGAATGAGGAGTGAGGGTTTTTTTGTTTGTTTGTTTGGTTGGTTGGTTTTTTTTTTTTTTTTTTTTTTTGGTTTTTTGAGACAGGGTTTCTCTGTGTAGCCTTGGCTGTCCTAGACTCGCTTTGTAGATCAGGCTGGCCTTGAACTCACAGAGATCTGCCTGCCTCTGCCTCTGCCTCTGCCTCCTGAGTGTTGGGATTAAAGGTGTGCGTCACCATGCCCGGCTGGGAGTTACTTTTTAATGAGTACAGAATTTCTGGGTTTTTTGTTTTGTTTTGTTTTCGAGACAGGGTTTCTCTGTGTAACCTTGGCTGTCCTGGTCTCACTTTGTAGACCAGGCTGGCCTTGAACTCACAGCGCTCCACCTGCCTCTGCCTCCCAAGTGCTGGGATTAAAGGCGTGCGCCACCAAGCCCGGCTCTGTTTGTTTGTTTTTTTTTTTTTAAATGATCAAAAAGTTCTAGAGATGGATGATGGTGACAATTGCACAATCATGTTAATATATTCAATAATACTAAACGTTGCAGTTAAATAACTATAGCAAATGTTATGCCAGACACATCTTCCCAATATTTAAAGATTTTTTTTCTAAGCATACTACATCTGTTCTGTTCCTTAAGGCAGTAGAAGCCATTCTAGGCAGGTTGAGGGAATAGGACATGAGGCCAAGTTAGCAAAAAAGTAATAGTAATACATTTAGGTGGCACATTGCAAAACAATTCTCTTATGGAAATTCTTTTAAAAAATTTTTTTAACTAGTGTATGGAATGGAATGTGTGTGTGTGATGAAGGTGGATGAACTACGTGACGGCTGGGTGGAAAGATGGGGGATGGCTGGGTTAACAAGGAGAAATGCTGGGTGGATGGAAGAGAGAAGAATGAGGGGTTGGCTCATGATCTACTTGATTCATCTGTTTTCCCTTGAATGTGGTAGGTAGTAACCAAAGTCTCATGCATCCAATTTTTTTTGACTGTCTTGGGCCCCATCTTTATTACATTTCATTCAAATAAGCAGTATTGACATATAATGAAAGGCTCCCACCTTCACAATTTGGTCATGTCCCTTCCTGATTACACAATCCTAGGCAGTTACTTCTTTCTCTTGTCTTTAGTTTTCTATTTGATAATAACAGTTCCTGCTTTATTTCTTAGCTTTGCAACACAAGAGGAAATTGCTGTTGGCAGACTGAAGTGACAGGGACTATCGTTGAGCTTTCTCTCCTTTCATCTTGTCTTGTTATATTATTTTAAAATTTTGTCTTTTAATTAATACACAGGGTATTAGATTTCATTATGTTGCCATGCGGTTTATTCTCAATAAGATTCCCAATGTCACAAAATAGAAAGAGGCATTATTTACAATGCAGAGGTTTCATGTTTAGTAAAACAGAATCAGGTTAGGAAAATGGATTGCCTGAAGTATGGAGCTGGCTGTTCCACAAAGCCTTTCAACCTTGAGGCATAGTTTTAGAAACTGGTGTCTAACAGTTTCCCTAAATATCTGATGACCCTATATGTCTGGGATGACATGGGTAATAAGGTTCAATTTTCATTATCTCTGCCTGTAGAATTTTCGCCATATTGAACATCAGGACAATTTGGCTTTGAACTTTCAAGAGGCATTACTTATTACAGGGCACATTCTGCTCTGTGGAGAGGTAGGTCTTTTTTTCCCCCCCTCCTCAATCTTTCCTGTTGTTGAGCTATTCTAATTAAAACCTAAAGTGGAAGTCCGTATTTCTCCTGCTTGTTAATGATATAAATTATGTCAGCTGTCACAGAAACAAACTAACTTCTTTCATTTGGGTTCCTTAAATACCAACATATATGCCCTGCTCTTTTGAGAGGATCTAGAAACATTATCTCAAGATTATCTTTTTGGGGGAGGGTTTCAAGACAGGGTTTCTCTATGTTATCTTGGCTCTCCTGGGCTCACTTTGTAGATCAGGCTGGCCTCGAATTCACAGCAATTCTCCTGCCTCTGCCTCCCAAGTCCTGGGATTAAAGGCATACGCCAACCACACTCGGCTGTAGAACAAATTATAAGCCTTAGATAGGTGCATTTTACCTCGAAGTGAAACATATTCCTGGCTTGCACTATTAAATAAACTGATGAATGATGAATCATCTAAAGAGTTATGCTGCTTTATCAGTTATGAGTAAGCTTGCCTGTAATCAATACCATCACTGCAGGTGGTAATGAGAAGATGTTTCTCTCCCATTTCTCTCAGGTAAAGGAAATCTGGATCCGTACTTCATGAGCACTACAGCATCACTGAGTTCTCACTGGTGACCCATCTCTTACATCTTTACTTTGTGATCTTTAGCTAATGACTACTTTATGGTCCAAATTGGCTAGTGGTACTCCAGGCCTTGCCTCTGCTTTTTCAGGCTGGAAGAAAAGAACAGAAGGGGCGAGAATAAAAATATTCTCCTTAGCTAAGGTGTTAGCTAGAAGATTCGTCCAACATCTCCACTCACATTGCCCTGAACGCAGCATTAAATCATAGTAACACCTTGATTAAAGGGGGACTAAAAATGTAGAAGGTTGTTTGCTTTTGTTGTTGTTTTTCTTTTTTCTTTTTCTTTTTTGGAGACAGGGTTTCTCTGTGTAGCCTTGGCTGTCCTGACTCACCTTGTAGACCAGGCTGGCTTCAAACTCACAGCGATTCTCCTGCCTCGGTCTCAGGGTGCTGGGATAAAAGGCGTTCGTCACCATGCCCAGTTGAGATTATTTTATTTAGAAAAAAAGTTCTTAGCTTTACAAGATATTTACCCACAATGACTTGATATGCTTCATGACTCATATAACTGGCTGGACTTGTATCTTGCGTCTGATCAGTGCAAAAGTAAACAAAAACCTGACGCCAACTAGATGAAATTACAAAACATTCACAAAGTACTTAGGCTCAGAAGGTGTGTTGTTGAGTGACTAACATCCCACTTTCTTAGACCTGTCTTCACTCTGGAACTCCATTTATCACATACTTGCAACTCGAAGCAAACCATACAGTTGATTCTAAAAATGATACTCAGAGTCTGGAAATTGTTCCTTGTCAACTCTCCATATGGGAGAATCTCTTTGAGCCATCTCCAAGCTCCTGCAGAGCCAGAGAATGCCTAAGAGAATACTATGCAAGTGCGCACAGATGGTCTTGAGCATTTAACACAGTCAGCTCTGTAGCCTGTGCATTCAGCTTACTATTGCTCAGAAACAAATCACCCCCAAGCTTAGTGACTTCCAATAACCATTTTACTGTTCTCACAAATTCTGTGGATAGGGAATTCAGATTGAGCACAGTGGGAGTCATTAACTTCTGCTTCACAGTGTGTGCCGTGTCAGCTAGGAAGATTTGATGGCTTCAATGACTCAATGACTGGGGAATGGAATCGTTATTCACGTGTCTGGATGTTAGCTGAGTATACTGTCAGCTGGGCTGTTGACGAGATGTCCTCTGTGCGACCTTACCTCCCCCACAGCATGTGGGGCCCCCAAATACTTAGACTTTCTTTATGCTGAGTCAGGACCTCAACAGTTAGTACCTCTTCAAGTTTTTCTGTACTATAGATGTTGTATACATATGTTGAAATGTCACACTGTTTCTGTTCTAGTTTTCTCTATTGTTATGATTAAACACCAGGACGAAAAGCAACCTGGGGAGGAAAGGGTTTATTTTGTTTATAATTCCAGATCACAATCCATTGTCTTCAGGGGAAGACAAGGCAGGAACTCAGTCAGGTCAGAAACCTGGAGACAGAAACTGAAGCAAAGACCAAAGAAGAATGTTGAGTACAGGCTTGTTCCTCATGCTCACTCAGTGAGCCCAGAGGTGGCACTGCCTATAGTGTACTGGTCCCTCCCACATTAATCATTAATAAAAAAAATTTTTTTTCCCACAGACTTGCCTACAGGCCAATCGGATAGAAGCATTTTCTCGGTTGAGGTTCCTATTCTAGGATGTCTTTAGCTTGTGTCAAGTTCACACACACACACACACGAGTAATATTCCATCAATATGTACAACTATTACATGTCAATCAATTATTTTAAAGTACACACTGCAGGGAGCAAGATAGAATCTGCATTGCCTCTTCTGACGTAGCTTATGAAGTCACCAAGCATCAAGCATCTCTGCTACCTCATTCTGTGCTAATCACAATCTTGGCCCAATTTCAAAGAAATGGTGCATACTCTCTTCTTCTTCTTCTTCTTCTTCTTCTTCTTCTTCTTCTTCTTCTTCTTCTTCTTCTTCTTCTTCTTTTCTTCTTCTTCTTCCTCCTCCTCCCCCCTCCTCCCCTCCTCTTCTTCCTCCTCTTTCTCCTCTTCTTCCTCTTCTCCTCCTCCTCTTCCTCCCCCCTCCTCCTCTCCTCTTCTTTCTTCCTCTTTTTGGTTTCTCTAATCTAGACAGGGTTTTTATAGTGAGCATTTTGGTTTCTCTAAAAACTCAGTTATATTATGTGGATATGTTTTTGTTTTAAACCCAGGTATGGGATATGCGTCTGCCTCAGATTGTTTATAGCCACTAACTATGATTTGTCTCATGCTTTAGGAGGGGCATGATTTTTGATATATATATCCATGAGCCCCAAGAAGGCCTGTGGCAGCTGCTGCTCCCTTTGCTACTGTTCCTGCTTCTGCTTGTCCCTGCTGCTAGTTTTGCTGCTGGAGGATTGTTGGATTGCTGGTTGCTGGTTGGAGATGTTTTGACAGTGAAGATAGGATTTGCTGCAAGAAACTCGATACCCCTAATCAACAGGAAGTAGTCTAACTAGAGCTGTGCCCCTTCCCCTTTAACCTTCTTTCTACCCTACCTAGCATTGGGGAGTTGGAAGGAATTGGGGTGAGGCCTACTCTTTGACATAGCTACAGCCATTTCTGTATTTGTTTGTAAGTTAAAATTAAATTAAAAATTTTTTAAACTTTTCATGTTTGCTTCCTAGAAGCAGTTATTCATATCTGATACTAAAATTCCCTGCCAGAGTGTCAAGTTGACCTTATACTAAGCTGGCTGTATCCTTGTTATCTATGATTCAATGGTGTCATAATTCAGACTTTGCTATCTACAAACTTGGTTAAACTTTGGATGTAACCTAAGCACTGCTTCACTTATCTCACTTATGACCAATCAAACTAAAGGTCAGTTAGAACTGCTTCTTAGCAAAATAACTTGAGTCAGAGCTGACCACACTGTTCCACCATCTGCTCCTGTATGAGCTAATTGTGGGTTTTGATTTTATAACCTGACCTCAAAAAACAGATTGATGTCACATTTAGGCTCTCAAGTCCTTTCTGTGGTCCTGATTGCAATCAGCCTTGTCTTAGGGGTACGTGTTCCCTCAATAAACCATCCATATCTGACTGAGATTGGAGTCTGAGTGGTGTGTGTGACTATTCTTAGACTACAACAGGAAAAAGGTGGTAGATATAAGAACCCAATAAAGTAGCCAAAAAGCCCAGCTACAGGGTTTCTCTTTGTAGCCCTGGCTGTCCTAGAACTCAACCTGTAGACCAGGTTGTCCTCAAACTCAGAGATCTGCCTGCCTCTGCCTCCTAAAGGCATGTGCTGCCACCACCCAGCAAGCCGTGCTTCTTGAGGAAAGGAGAATCAAAGGGTTTGGGATCAATTGCCACAATACACTAACCTCGGTCTCTGCAGGATGATATGTGATTTTCAAGCAATACACCAGGATTGTCAAAAATGATGGAAAATAATAGAACCCCAATTTCAGAGATGACTGAAAGGAGCACAGAAGAAATCACTCTCAGAGACTGGAGTTGTGCTCAGTATTCAGGTAGACCTATTGGAATAGGCACTGAAGCACATTAAACAGTGGTTCTCAATCTGTTATCCCCTTTGGGGGATCAAAATGACCCTTGCACAGGGGTGGCCTAAGACCATTGGAAAATACAGATATTTCCATTATGACTCATAACAGTAGCAAAATTACAGTTATGACAGAGCAACAAAAATAATCTTATTGTGTGTGGGGGGGTGGTCACCACAACATGAGGAACTATATGAACCACTGCTCTTAAAGAAACACGAGTTCTTCAAATTGCTCTCTATAGTAGATAGTGGCTTGCGCTTCTCAGGTCTCTAATCTAGTAGTGATTTGGCCCGATTGCTAAGAGAGCTATGTTGAGGCAGTCTTCAGCTCTCAGTCCTTACAAATGGGGCCAGTTGGAAAGCTATCTTGCTCAACTCCTTCCTACTCCCCCTAGTGGCTGGATGATTGACAGATACAGGATTCTGACTCCTAAAGGTAATTTTATCTCCATTATTCATCACGAGGCGAATTGAGGAGATCAGACATATTTTGTAGTATAATTTCTTTTTCTGTATCATTTTTTCTTCTAGTTCCATCTCAGGTGTTATGTGCAATGACGCTCTTTAATAAATATGGTGCAGGCTAAACTTTGTGTGAGCATCTGCTTCTTTGTTGACATTTTCTGACTTGTGATTTTTAATTGATAATGTTCTTTTACTACCAACTTTGCCCTGAGTTGTGGCCTCTTATACATTTTCTGCTTAAGTATGGTATCTTTATATGTTAGACTAAAATTGTATCAGCTTTAATCTCCAATTGACTTTTTTTATTTTACTGGGTGGCTTTGGAGTCCCATTTCACTATGCAACCATTATTATTGTCTACGAATAGGGAGGATTTTATTTCTTTCCAATCAGCTTCTTCTTCTCTTGCCAAGTTCACTGGTCAGGATTTCCAGTACTATTTTTATTTGCAGATATGATTAATAACGAACCATGATATTGTGGGATTTATATTGAGTATTAAAGACTAAATCAGAATTCAAAACCATCCAATTCTGCCACATATTGTGCTGGTTAATTTTTCAATTTGCCATAAGCTAGAGTCATCTGGGAAGAGGGCTTTCAACCTCTTCTTAACTGATAAAATATATTCATCAGCTTGGGCTGTAGGCAAGCCTGTGAGGGCATTTCCTTAATTAATAATTAATGTGGAATGGCCCAGCTTACTGTGTGTGGTGCTATCCCTGGGAAGGTGGTTCTAGGTTATTTAAGAAGACAAACTGAGCAAGCCATGGGGAGCAAGCCAGGAAACACTGTCACTCCATGGTTTCTACTTTTGCTTTTGTCTGAGTTCCTACCTTACCGTCTCTCAATGACAGATTGTGATGCGATATGTAAATCAATAAACTCTTTCCTCCCCAAATTGCAATTGTCCTGTCCTTTCTCTCAGCAATAGGAAACAAACAAGGACACATGTTCTTTCTTGTGTGTGGGTTATAACTTCAAATACTTTGTTTTGTATGCTTTAGCATGGGGTGCATGTAGAAAGAAATGGGCCATTGGCTGACAATGCATTTAGGGAAGGAACAAATGAGAATATAGATTAAATAAATGGAGAGAAAGGGAATACTAAGGTAGAAGGGTCCAAACATATAGAGAAAATGATGAGGATTGAGAAAGGGCCAGGGCAGGCAAAACTACAATGACGTGTGCATGAAGAAGCTACTTGGGAGCCTAGGATCTTGCAATCCAAGTTAAATAAGACAAGAGGGTCGGTAGCAGACATGATGGGAAAGAAGAGAGTAGGAACATTGAGAGATAAATATTTAAGTTAGAATGGGGACAGGGGTTGAGAAAAAGGAATCCTGTAGCTCCACTAGTTTGTAAGCTAATTTAAAAAAAATTAAGCAGAAGTGCATATTAGTGAACAATGCTGCTCCCAGAAGACACTAGCTATTAAATGAAAATCTCAGTTGCTAGTCATAAGTTATCTCCCTACAAATTATTGGACAAAGAAGTCTGGAGGTATCCCAAGCAGTATAGGCTACTGTTATTGCTCTTGGTCTTCTATTATAATTAGATGCTAAGACCTTATTGCTGAGTGTACTACACATTTTGGCCGTAAAACGAAGACAAATAAAATTTGAACAGACCAGAAAACTCTTCCTGCTGGCTAGTTTTATGGTGCTTGAAGGTGCTATGTAGGCTGCTGTGGGGAAAAAAATCATCAATGGATTTATACAGTACTGGACCCTTCATAGTACAATGCTGGCCTGCCAGGCAAGATGTACTCATGGGTGTAATAGTATGAGCATGGCAATATTGTTTGTTGGGGTAACCAATTCCTCTCTTGATTGGCTTTGAGGCCAGGTTTACAGGAGGGATTTCATGCCTGGTATTATAAGCGTAGTAAAAACTCATGACTAGGAAGTCATAGGCCCTAAGGGAGACTAACATCAACTATTATGAACATTATATCAGTATTATTTTTATTTAGTGTATTTTTTGAATACTTGTTTTATTTTATATGTATAAGGGTTTTATATACATGTATTTATGTACACTATATTCATGCCTAGTGCCCATGAATGTCAGAAAAGGATAGATCTGGAACTGGAGTTATAGACAGTTATGTGGGTGCTGGGAACCAACCCTGGTCCTCTGGAAGAACAACAATTTTTTAAAAATGTCAGCATTCACTTTATTTCACATGCCAAATCTTTGGTAACAAATGTGTGTTTGTGTATATGTATATAAACCTTTTCTATTTTATGCCAAGTGAACAACAAGAAGCAAACACAAATGAGAGAATATTGTTTCTGGGTATAATTTCCTTATAATAATAAGCTAACACTCTTTCAAGAAATGACTGACTTCTGCTCTGAGACAGACACATTACACAGTGTGTTTTCAAATGCTATTGAACCAAGTAGAAAGAAGTCTTTATGAACATGGTATATAAAACACAAGAAACAGATTAAAGAAACATTCACTTGCCACATTCAAGAAAATTTATATAATATTAATATATTATTAAAATATACCTGACAAACAAATAAATATAAAAATTAATTTTATTTTCCATTGTTGTTAGTATTGTCTTTCTGTTTTCTCTTCTTATTATTGAGATTACAACTTAATTATATTTCTCCATTCCATTTTCTCCTTCCAAATACTTCCATATACCCTTCCCTGCTCTCTTTAAAATTTATAGCCTCTTGTTTTTACTGTTATTGAATGCATATATGTATGTATGGCCTTCCCTGGGGCAGGCCATCCCTCCTGCTCCCAGCTTTTCTCAGTTGCTTGTAATTCTTTACATAGAATTAAGGCCTTGTAGGCTTTTCTCCATACAGTTTGGAACATTCATTGGTGTCATCAATGACAAGTATTCTTAACTGTTGAGCCATCTTTGTAGCCCTCAGCTATCATTTTTAGATCATTGATAAGAATACTAAGAAACACAAATTGTCACTTGGATGTAACTGACTTTTATTGTGTGGGTTCTTCTTTTTCTCACCCTTTACCCCCATCCTCTGGTTTTACCACCTAACACTAGATAGGAGAGAAACAAGAATAGAGGGGAGAGAATAATTAGGAAAATCCCTGAATCTATTTTTTCCCTGTTGTTTCTTTGACCATGGCTACTAGCCAACTGCAAACAACTTCCCTAAATTACCAACAATCACTGACCATGCCTCTTTAGGGCCCCAACACTTATATAATATATACTCTGAAAAGTTCCCAGAATTCCAAACATCACACATTGCAGAAATTATCTGCAGCTGGAAAAACTATGCCTCTGCTAGAGCATGAGGCAAATCATAGTCAGTTGCTGAGGACAGACTGAAGCAGTCCCACATCCCCACACCTGGGATTAAAATAAAAAACACATCCTTATATTCTGGTTTTTAAAAAGAAACCAAAATTCCAGAATTGCCGCTAAATTTGGGGGTCAGGCCAGACTGACCTTCTCTTCGAGATCTGTGTCCTTCATAGGTTTGAGCACACAAGAGTGTGTGTTTCGGGGTGCAAGGAGACAGCCTAGAATGAAGACAAGAGTAAGCTTGTCTTAGTTTTGGGTGCAACTGTTGAGAGCAGATATCCTCACCCTCACCTGCCACAACTCCAGTCTTCTCCAATGGTCTTAGTCAATGTTCTATTGCTGTGAAGAGACACTTGACCATGACAACTCTTAAAAAGGAAAACATTTAATTGGAGATGCCTTACAGTTCAAAGGCTTGGTACGTTATCACTATGGCAGGAAGCATGGCAGTATACAGGCAGAGATGGTGCTGGAGTGGAGCTGAAAGCTCTACATCTGAATCTGCAGGCAGCAGGAAGAGACTGCCACACTTCGTATGGCTTGAGCATCTAAGAACTCAAAGCCCACCCCGCCCCCCAGTGATGACTTCTTCCAACAAGTCCACATCTATTCCAACAAGACCACACCTCCTTATAGTGGTAACCCTGGTGTTCACACTTTCAAATATTTGAGATTATGGGGGCCATTCCCAGCACACCAACTCTTTCTAGAACCTTTGTGTGATACAGACCTCATCAATTGAGCTATGCCTCCAACCCTTAAAATACAACATCACTCTTTTTGCTTCTGGGTGAAATCACTCATTATGATAATTTCTAGTTCAATCCATTTGTCCACAAATTTCTGGAATTCCTTGTTTTTAATAGCTGGGTAGTATTCCATAGTGTAAATGTACCACAGTTTCTTTATTCATTCTTCTACTGAGGGACACTTAGGCTGTTTCCATGTTCTGGCTATTATGAATAAAGCAGCTATGAACATGGTTGAGCATATGTCCCTGTTGTGTGATAGAGCATTTTCTGGGTATATTCCAAGGAGTGGAATAGCTGGGTCTTGAGGAAGCCCTATTCCCATTTTTCTGAGAAAGCGCCAGATAGATTTCCAAAGTGGTTGTACTAGTTTGCATTCCCACCAGCAATGAAGGAGTGTTCCTCTCTCTCCACACCCTCGCCAACATGTGGTGTCACTTGAGTTTTTGATCTTAGCCATTCTGATGGGTGTAAGATGGAATCTCAGTGTCGTTTTGATTTGTATTTCCCTGATGACTAAATGAGGACGAGCATTTCTTTAAGTGTTTCTCAGCCGTTTGATATTCCTCTGTAGAAATTATCATAATGAGTGAGTTCACCCAGAAGCAAAAAGAGTTAAATGGCATATACTCACTTATATCGAGACACTAGTCCAAGGGGTACGCCCCATGAAAAACTTTACTTACCAGGAAAGTGGGTCAGAGGGGAGGACATCCTATTGAGACTTTAGGTGAGAGAAGCATGGGAGAATGGGGAAATAGAAGGATCCAGAGGGTCCTGGAAACCTACAAGAGGAACTTTATGACAGGTGAATCTGGGCCCTGGGGTCCTCCTCAAACTCTGGCACCAGCCAAGGAAAATATAGGCAGTAAACTTTGAGCCCCTACCCAGTCTAGCCAATGGACAGGACATTCTCCACCGCTGAGTGGAGAAGGAGATCTGACTTTCACACGAACTCTGGTGCTCCATTTCTGACCATGTCCCCTGGATGGGGAGGCCTGGTGGCACTCAGAGGAAGGATAGCAAGTTACCAAGAAGAGACTCAATACCCTAAGAGCACATATAGGGGGAGGAGGTCCCCCTCAGTCACAGACATAGGGGAGGGGAGTAGGGGGGAAGCGGGAGGGAGGGAAGAATAGGAGGATACAAGGGATGGGTTAACAATTGAGATGTAATATGAATAAATTAATAAAATAAAAATATTAAGAAAAAGAAAAAAAGAAAATTCTGGTGAAAAATAACAATAACAATAACAACAACAACAACAAAATACAGCATCACAGCAACTCTAATAAAGGAGTTGGGGCTGGTTTATAGTTCAGAGGCTTAGTCTATTATCATCCTGGAGAGAAGCGAGAAGCATGGCAGTATGCAGGCAGATACATACCATTTTAAATGGAAAACTTTTGGAAATAAGCTATGAAATTACCTGTCTTCTTTTAATATGTGCAAACATGTGTACATACATGAATACCATGCTTTTAAAGGTTTATGTTTATTGTATGTATATACAAAATATATATATATATGTACATATAATACCCACATATGTGGGGACATATTTTTAATTTCAGCACTGGGGAGGCAGAGTGAGGCAGAACTCTGTGAGTGTAAGGAGCTTGAACTACACAGAGAATTTCAGGTTAGTTTGGGCTGCATAGTGACTCTCTTTCTCTCTTTCAGAGACACACATGTGCGTGTGCACACATACACACACACACACACACACACACACGAGAGAGAGAGAGAGAGAGAGAGAGAGAGAGAGAGAGAGATCTGCTTATTCTGTAGCCTACTCCAGAGTCTCCATTTATAGTTCTAGAAGCTAGGTTTTAAATTAAAATATACTCTTTTCCATCTGTCTGTCTATCTATCTGTCTGTGTGTCTGTCTATCTATGCCCCTCTCTCCTTTCCTCCAAGTCCTACCCTCATACAGATGGCTCATGACCATCTGTAATTGGATTTGATACCCTCTTCTGTCATACATGCAAATAGAACACTCATACAAATAAAGAAATATTTTAAAAATTAAATTATATATATTTATGTGTGTCTTTGTGTGGGGGTAAGTGCACATGAGTGTAGGTGTCTGCAGAGGCCAGAAGAGGGCATCAGATCTCCTGGAGGTATAGCTATGAGTGGTTATAAGCTACTTGACTTAGGTACTGAGAACTAAATTAGGTCCTCTGCAAGAGCAGTAAGTGCTCTTAACAGCAGACTCACCTCTCTAGTCCTTAGGTCAATATTTTTTATTATTTTTGAGAATGAAGACTTTGTCCTCCATCAAACTGGGAAATATTATTGTTAGGCTACAGACTATATTAAAGATGGCCACAAATTCTGTTGGAATCTGGCTTCCTTTCACATGAATCTGAAATGGACTTGTGACTTTCTTTGACCAATGAAATGTGGTTAAAATGATATATCTGGTCCAAGGCCTTAACATAACATCAAAAGCCTCCCTCTTCTTCCTCCTGAAGTCCAGCTGCTATGCTTGGAAGAAGTCCATCTTGAACTATTAGACGAAGAAAGGACCTACGGAGAGAGAGGCTGGGGAGAGTGAGAGGCTATCTTACAAATGACATCCTCTTTTCTCCTTCAGGCTGAGGATCCTGAAATGAAGCTTGTATTGATTGCTTTTTTTTTTATCATAACCAAACAGCTGACAAAAATAACTTAAGGAAGGAAATATTCATTTCAGCTCAACAGTTTCAGAGGCATCTAGATATTTAGTCACTTGGTTTCATATTTTTGGGCTTGTTGTGATGCAGACATTATGGAGGAGAATTGTTTATCTCACGAGAGATGGAGGGCAGAAAAAAGAGAGGGGGAGAATAAATATAGAAAAAAAGTATATAAAACACATGGGAATATAAATAAAGACATATCACAACAACCTGCTTCCTCCAGATAGACCCTATCTTGTAAAGTTTCCAGAATCTCTCCAAGTAACACTAACACCTGGGGATCAGCTTTAAGTCCCCCCAAAGGAAAAAAATTTACTCTGGTCCTTTTCTCTGCTACTTAAAAAAGGAACAGTAAAAGGTTGCTGTTGTTGATAATATTGATCCAGAAACAGAAAACTGGTATCCAGAGGTACCACTCTCACTTAAGTTATTTTTTATTAATGAACAGTAATGTATTATAATTATAGCTAATGTAAAGGTTGTATATTCAAGAGTAAGTACTTACAACTGTAATGGATTAGCCTAAATACATTTAATGATATGTTGTGGACAGATTGACAATCAACACTGCTTCTATCCCTCATATTGTAAACTGAGGCCACAAATTTTTCATTGCCTAAGTCAGAACCAGAAGACTTTGTCAATCCCTTTATGATCAATGACTTCTCCAAGTCAATTTCTCATCTATATACATCATCATTAATTTGGCTCTGTTCTCATTATTTCCTTTTGAATTACAAAACAGGACCTCATAGCTTGCATAGTAGACTATATGGATGGCAAAAAATAATTGTAGTCCTACGAGGTTGAAAATATTTATTTTACCTTTATTCAGGCTGGCCTTGAGAGTTGCTTTGTAATGCAGACAATATTGTGTGAGTCCCAGGTGTGACCCTCATGAGCCCTTGTGTTCAACACTGTTCTGAGAACTCCTACCTGCAGGAGGATGAGAGATTATGTGGGATAGGGATAAGTCATCCCATCTGAGCCATGCTAGAGCAGCCTGTCTTGGCCATTAGTTGACTTGGCCATTGACAGCGAATGGATGAACAGTCCGAGTCAAGTTCAGCCAAGCTTGACACAGATCAGTAGAATTGTCCAGTTGAGCCCAATTCAGGTTGCCAAACCATAACATTTGGAGTTATATGAGTATTAGTGTTTTGTAAGTCACTAAGTTAGGGAGCAGTTCCTGCCACAGCAGAAGCCAATTGATACAGTGGGTATTCTGCCTTTTGATTTTGGTTTTATTTCATTTTTGCTGTTCTTGCTGATACCACAGTGGCTTTTCTAAAGCACAGCTCACTCACAATAGCCAAGGCAGCTCCACCCTTATGGCTTTATTAGTTACAGTCTACCTAGCCACTCTTTATATACTATAGTTTAGATCTTAAATGTCACTGAAGGAATATGTATTAAAGGATTGGTACTGAGTAGGAGGTGGCAGCGCGCACCTTTGATCTCAGCACTTGGGATGCAGAGGCAGCTGGATCTCTGTGAGTTTGAGGCCAGCCTGGTCAACAGAGCAAGTTCCAAGGCAGAGACAAAGAGAAACCTCTCTCTCAAAAAAAAAAAAAAAAAGCAAGGATTGCTTCTGAGCCTGTGGTGCTAGTGGGAACTTGTGAGAGCTTGGAAAACCTTCAAAAAGTGAGGGTTAATGGAAGTTGGGCCATTTGGGGAGAGCCTTGGGAGGGGATTGTGACTGTGGTCCCTCTTATTTCTTCTCTTTAGTATCCAACATACTTAACTTCTTTGCTTTACAAGATCCCCAGAAAGAGGTAGTGCCTTACAACAGTCCTCAAAGCAGTAGAACCAACCATCCATAGACTAAAACTTCCAAGATTGTGAGCTCAAATACATCTTTTTTAAAAAGTTGTTTATCTCAAGTGTTTGCTATAGCAATGGACAACTGAACAACAACAAAAAAGCTCAGATAAAAGGAAACACCATTTCTGACACTGTTGGAAGTGAAGCTCAGTGGGACCAAGGCAAAAGCACTTCTCTGGTAACATTCTAAGAGTTTATTTTAACGAAGAGAAATTAGAAGCTAGCATTAGAGCTGGGTATGATGGCACACACCTTCATTCCCAGCAGTTGGGAAGCAGGGGCAGTTGCAAGGACAGGAACAGAGGCAGGGGCAGAGACAGGGGCAGTGGCAGAAGCAGAGGTGGGGCTGGGAGCAGGGACAGAGGCAGGGGTAGGGGCAGAATTGGGGGCAGAGTCAGGGTCAGGGTCAGGGTCAGTCAGATCTCTCTGAGTTCAAGGCCAGCCTGGTACACAGACTGAGTTCCAGGACAGCCAGTGCTAAACAGAGAAACCCAACCTTGTCTTAACAACAACAACAACAACAACAACAACAACAACAACAACAACAACAACGTTAACTTTTGAGTCACAAGACTCTATTATATACTGTCTGCTATTAATAGATTCATGCTTCAGTTCAATGTTAATGAACCACTGTATAATGTGGGCTGGACACTTCTTGGCTAAATTCTGTTCAGTTTATCTATCTGACAGTAGCAACTTTAGGTGCGAAAGATTTAGTTTTGTCTCATGGGTTTATGGAATTTCAGTCCATTATGGTGGGAGCCACCACAATGTACAAGCGTGTGGTGGACAGGTGGAAGAAAAAGTGGAGCAGCTTGAGCATTATAAAGAGAGATGGAGTCATAAGGGAGGGGAGTAAGGGGAAAATGGGAGGGAGGGAGGAATGGGAGGATACATGGGATGGGATAACAATTGAGATGTAATATGAATGAATTAATAAAATATATATAAAAAAGAGAGATGGAACTGGAGACTCGAGAGTGGAGAAGAGTAGCCTGTTGTGAGTGGCCAGCTCTACTATGTGGGGCCATGTTGAGGTCCCCTCTTGAGCTACTGCTGAGGGCCATGTCTGAGTCTGTGGCTATGCAGCAGCAGGGGTCAGTGCCTATGTCCCTGGCTCATATTACCACTAGAGAACATGAGAATGTCTCTGGTTGGGGCAGTTGCTGGGGACCACATGAATACCAGGAGTTGTGCATCACTGGCCAGGCCCCTCGCTGGCTGTGGCGATCTGTAGGGCTGGCCCTACCTCTCACCTGGTAGCCTTCAGGAGAGCAGGCTGTGACTCACACAGGCAGCTGGCTCTGGTGGCAGGGGTGTGAGTGTTAGACAGCAGACTCCAGCAGTCAGAAAAGCTACCCACAGGGTCACAAGCACAGGAGAGCTATCCCTGCCCTTCACCAGCTGCAGCACCATGAGTGGGCTTTGCACGTCACTTGGACAGCATAGCAGAGCTGACTCTGGTGGTAGGGGAGCAGGTGAGGCAGACAGAGGGCAAGAGCATGGGAGAGCTACCCTGCCTCATCTGTTGTGAGTTGGCATGGGTGCAGGAGTGATTACCTGCTCCCCTTCCCCCGCACACTTGTTTCCTGTGGCAGTGAGGAGAGCAGGTCCCAGGGTCATGAGAGCAGGTGAGCTGGCCTTGTCAGTTTATTGAAGCAAATGGGAGAGCAGGCCCTGCCCCTCACCTGTGCAACACAGTAGAGGTGGCCTCGGTTGAGGGGACACGGTTGAGGCAGCCCTGAGGGCAAGAGTGAAGGAGAGCTGGACTCACCACTCCTCTGCTGTGATGTCACCTGGGTGCTGGGATGATGCTTTCCCCTTGTCCCCCTGACTACCTGTGGTAGTTGGGAGAGTTGGCCCTGAGGACCAGTAAGCAGGAGAGCAGGCCCAGCACCTTGCTTGAGAAACACAGTGGAGCTGGCCCTGATGGTGAAAGCAAAGGGGAACCAGTCCCAAGGATGTGAGATCAGGAGAGCTGTCCCAGCCCCTCTCAGGCTCTAGGACTTGGGAGAGTGGGCCCTGTTCCTTGACTGGGCAGCACAGGAGAGCTGTCTCTGGAGGTACGGTTGTGGATGAGCCTGCTCAAAGGCATGAGAGCAGGAGTGCTGACCCTGCCTCCTGCTAATGAAGGCTTTGGGTGACCTAGTTGGAGCAGTGCAGTTGGCTCACCCCAAAATCTGTATCATCTGCCAACAGTTGGGACTTGTGAAAGGGCCAGTCTTGCTGATCCAAAGCTGTAGGAGCTCCATGAGCCATGGCAACAGTAGGATAACCAGAAGGAGCCCCAATGAGGATCCAATATTGATGGTGTCACAGAAGCCAGAGATCAATGACTCATTGCAATGAAAGTTTGCAAGTGAAGATGTATGGACAGAGGGTTATACTATAGGACACGCTGTGACACATTACAGCTTCTATGATGAGATATTTTTCTATGGTGTGTGTGTGTGTGTGTGTGTGTGTGTGTTTATTTTGGGTGGGAGGTTGTAAGAGCAAAGAGGAGATGGAGAGATGAGTGGAGTGTGGTGCATAATGTGAAACTCACAAATAATCAATAAAATGTTATAAAAAAGAATAAAAGCAATTCTTCCTCTTGGATTGGTTTAGACTAACATCAAACCAAATCTGAATTTTCCACCTCTTTATCTTTGTCTTCTATCTCTCTTATTATCTATGTTCTGTGTTTTGTCTATTGTCTGTCCCTAACAAGAAGCTTTGTTCTATAGTTTTTGAGCAGCATAGATAACATAGTATGGAAAAGGAATGAGGAGTTCTTTGTTAGAGAGATCTTTAACTGAATTTTATAATGAAAGACGTTGCTTCATTGACCCCTATTGACCCAGGTTAGCACTCAGATCTTATCAACCTGTATCTGCATGGTTTTTTGTTTGTTTGTTTGTTTCCAAGATTTACAGTAGATACTTGTTTTGTTTAAGGTTGCTTTCAATCTGTTGGCTGCTTTCAGAAAATGATTATTGGCTGGGCATGGTGGTTGATACCTTTAACCCCAGCACCTGGGAAGCAGAGGCAGGCAGATCTCTGTGAGTTCAAGGCCAGCCTGGTCTACAAAGTGAGTTCTAGGATAGCCAAGGCTACAGAGAAAAACTTTGTCTCAAAAAAATCAAAATAAACAAATAATAAAATAAAGTATGTACAGTGAGAACATGATCACTCCAAGGTACGGTTGAAGGGAAGGTTTTTATTATAGATTTGAGGGAGGAGAGTACAACCAGAGGCGTCTGGAAGAGCCCAGAGCACAGAGAGAAAGTAGCACACTGAACATGGCTAGCAGGGTGGACTTGGCCTCGAGGCAGGAAAATGAGGAGGAAGAGAAAAGAAGACCTTGACAGGAAGGCAAGAGAGAGAGGTCTAAGAAAGGAAGACAAAAGAGAGGAGGACCAAGAGAGCGCATGGTTCTATAGGAATGAGAAGTTGAGTTAAGGGAAGTCCATGAGCTGGAGAAGCTCAGGGTAGGGGGTGGGGTGGGAAGAGCTGCAAAGAGCCACAGGTGCTGAGTGAGCCTGGATGCCAGCATGCACACTGTTATGTTAATAGGCACCATAGATAGCTATTTCCCCTTCTGACAGTGAAGAGGAACGGCTCTTTTGGTAGACGGAAATGGGTACCAGAATTTGAGAGAGTGGCATTTCCTTTGGACCTGACAATCATCATGACACACATACAGACATAGATTTTTCTGGGTCAGGGGCATGGAAGAATATATGGTTTAAGATTAGAGCCATGCATTTGGTTTACGTTTTAAAAGCTGATTTATGGGAAGTCAAAGGAATAGTAAGTTTAGTTACATTGTTTTCTTAAAAGCAAGTCAAACTTAAGTGGATTGAGCACACTGTAGGAAAACAGGTTGAGTAACTAGTTGTTTATTATTTTTATTATTATTACTATTATTATTTTGGTTTTCTTGAGACAGGGTTTCTCTGTGTAGCCTTGGCTGTCTGGACTCACTTTGTAGACCAGGCTGGCCTCGAACTCACAGCGATCCGCCTGCCTCTGCCTCCCGAGTGCTGGGATTAAAGGCGTGCGCCACCACACCCAGCCCGAGTACCTAGTTTTAAATGGTTTCCTCAAGAATATTTTTAACTCAGTTGGAAGGTCTGGCAAAAGTTGATTTATCTCCTAAAAAAAGCTGTTCCAAGAGCATGAGAAAATTGAAAGTGGAGGGGGAGGGATCACAAGAAGCTAGAGAGTGCATGTGCCCTAATTGTATTCATATGGGAATAGTAATAAACATAATTATAACAGTATGCATAATATAATAAATAAGTGTGCTAGCTAAACAAAACATGCTTATGGAGTGGTTTTGGCCATTTGTGACCTTGAAAGACCCTCCTCACAGAGTGTCCTTCGTCAGGGAGACCCTCCCCAAGAACCAGCGAAACCAAAAGTCCGGTTGCAAACGCAAGAGGCTTTATTGATTACACGGGTACCCGGGCGACACAGTCTATCGGATGACTGGCGCGCCGAGTGAAGGGGAGGAGACCCTTTTATAGGGTGGGAAGCAGGAAGCGGGGGTTACAGAAGCGAGAAGCATAGTTACAAGGTCTTGATTGGCTAACTTAATGCGGCTAGATTTAGCTCTGGTTAGGGCTTTGGAATCAGGAAATGGTTAGGCTAGCCTATTTACTGACCATACATCTTGTTTTTTCAATAACTTGACCCCAGGGCAGTTTTCCAGACCTTGTGAAATGGTGGGTGACCACGAACCTTGTGACATCTGTGAGCCTTGTGACATGGTGGTATTTTTTCAGTCTGACTGAGCCTTTCAGGTGACCTCCCTTAACCATTGTACAAGCCTTACAAAATAGAATCATTTACAAAATAGCAAGCCTTGACTAAACAACATTTAGAAATGGGGTCTTTCATTCCCCTCTTTTTCTATGAACTAGAATGGAATCTTTCATTCTATTTCAGTTTTCATTTCCTGCTTCAGGCGATGGTATTGTTGGGTGAGGACCATCGCCTGGATTATGGATAACCTATCTTTTATGAATTAGACTAATCTGTTGAGGATGCAGGGTCCAAATAGGAGAATCAAGAGTATAATAATGATTGGTTTCAGCAGGGAGGAGATTAGGGTGGTAAACCAGGGGGACCCATTAAACCATCTCTCGTACCATGACTGGCCTGACTCAAAGAGACGCTGTCTCTGCTTTAGTCTTTCTCTTAATTTGCTCATACTATCTCTGACTAGCCCAGTATGATCCGCATAGAAACAACATTCCTCTTTCAGAGCTGCACAGAGTCCACCTTCTTGAAGGAACAGAATGTCCAGTCCTCTCCTGTTCTGGAGGACCACCTCAGAGAGTGAGGTTAATGATTTTTCTAGGGCCGATATAGATTTTTTTTAATGTCACAAGATCGGTGTGCATGGCCTGCTGGAGCTGTCTGAACTGGTATGTTTCAGCTAGGGCGGTGGCTCCTGTTCCTATTCCTGCAGCTATTCCTCCCACGGTGAGACCGCCTAACAACAAGGCTAGGGTGAGGGAGACAGGTTCTCTGGGATGTCTGGTCATTTTTTTATAATGAGAGTATATATAACTAGGGTGATGGTAGGTAACCCTGGGCCAGACTTCGACCAGAACACAGAAGTCACTGGTTTGGGTAAGCACTGTGGCTGACACACAGGGGGTTAGTCCCGAGTTGCAGGCCCATTGAGTCCCAGTAGGCCCGGTGAGCCAATATTTGCCGGGATAGATCGTGAGGGTTTTGTTGTATAGGGCCTGATGGGAGTGGGGCACTTTTTCTAAGCAGAGCCCTTTTCCCGGAGAGTGCTGCCAAGCGAGCGGCTTTATCGGCCATCCTGTTTCCCTCTGCCTCCAGGGAAGTTTTTTTCTGGTGCCCGGGGCAGTGTATGATGCTGAGTTCACGGGGCAAGTGTAGGGCTTTTAGCAGGGCCAGTATTTCAGTCTTATTTTTAATTTCTTTGCCCTCCGAGGTCAGTAGGCCCCTCCTCCGGTAAATTTTTTCATGGATATGGGCTGTGGCAAAGGCATACCTGCTGTCGGTGTATACGTTGAGGCGTTTACCGCTGGCCAGCTACAGTGCTTTGGTCAGAGCTATCAGCTCGGCACGCTCGGCTGATGTCCCCGGGGGGAGAGGGCTGGACCAAATTTTATCCTTGGTGGTTGTTACGGTGGCTCCTGCTCGCCGTTCTCCATTTTCCAGGAAACTGCTGCCGTCCGTAAACCAGGTGTAGTCAGCATTCCGGAGGGGCTGGTCGGTTAGATCAGGGCGGGTCCCGTGAGTCTCAGCCAGTATTTTCCTGCGTATTGAAGTCCCATTTAGGGCGTTCTAAGGGAAAAGCGCTATTAATCTCGTTGAGCAGCTGGGTTGGCCGCCCGTTCTCTCCTGGGACATTTTTCCGTGCCTCTTGAATGACTCGCTGGTATTTTTTGGTGGTCAGGAGCGTCTGCAGGAGTTGCTGGCAGTCGTCCCAGGTAGGCTGGTGAGTCACTAAAATAGACTCGATCAAGGAAGTAAGTCTAGTGGGATCCTTAGAAAAAGGAGGGTTATTATTTTTCCAGTTGTAGAGGTCTGAGGCAGAGAAAGGCCAATATTGAATTTGTCCTCCATTGCCTGCTCGCAAGGGAAAAGCCTGGGAGGTGGCGTCCGGGGTTTGTTCCCGGCGGTTCCGCAAGCGGCCCGCCACAGGGGAGGAAGCGGCTGCTTGGGATTGGGGAGGTGCCTCCGGAGCGGCGGGAGGTGCAGCACCCGCCGGGGGCTGAGGGCCCTGGTAAGGTGGAGGGAGTGGTTAGGTGGCGAGGAAAGGAAAGGCTTAACCCAAGGGGGTGGGTCGCGGACCAGAGTCTCCCAAGTAATGATGTATGGGACTTGGTCAGGGTGGCCATGAGGGCCTGGGTCCATCACCTTTGCCTTAACCTGTAAAATGAGAGTCAGGTTAAAAGAGCCCTCCGGTGGCCAGTTAACATTGAAGGTTGGCCATTCGGAGGCACAGAACGTTTGCCATCGGTCCTTACGGACCTCCACAGATTGGTTGTGTGCGATGGTCCGGACTTTCCTGAAATGTTTAAGGGTTAAGGTCAGCGGGGTGGTAACTGTCTGGCCCATGTCTGCAGAGAAAGGGAGTGTACACAGAGTGACAAGAAAGATTAACAACAAACCAAAAGAGATAGATCGCGCTGCGCGGTGCCGGCACCAAAATGAAAGTAAACCAATTGGAGACTGTGTTGGGGTTCCGGTTTCCCCGTCTCCCAGACGAGGAGCGTATCCGTTGACCAGGGGCGAAGCCCCAACCAAGCCGAGTCGGATCGTCCTCTCAGATGGGTCCTAAGGACCCCGGATACCCCCGTGGGACGTCTCCCAGGGGTGTGGAGGAGAAGTCCGAGTTCGTCAACTCCTTCTAGCCTCCACCAGATACTAATGACCCAATTGAGTCTCAGAGTAGCACAGAGATGGAGGACAACCAGGAGACAAACAAGACACACAATACCCACAATGCCAGCAGCAGAGAACTTACCTCCCGATTTTGGGTCGGTGGTCCCTGGGCGGGGGTCTCAATCCCGGACGAGCCCCCAAATGAAAGACCCTCCTCACAGAGTGTCCTTCGTCAGGGAGACCCTCCCCAAGAACCAGCGAAACCAAAAGTCCGGTTGCAAACGCAAGAGGCTTTATTGATTACACGGGTACCCGGGCGACACAGTCTATCGGATGACTGGCGCGCCGAGTGAAGGGGAGGAGACCCTTTTATAGGGTGGGAAGCAGGAAGCGGGGGTTACAGAAGCGAGAAGCATAGTTACAAGGTCTTGATTGGCTAACTTAATGCGGCTAGATTTAGCTCTGGTTAGGGCTTTGGAATCAGGAAATGGTTAGGCTAGCCTATTTACTGACCATACATCTTGTTTTTTCAATAACTTGACCCCAGGGCAGTTTTCCAGACCTTGTGAAATGGTGGGTGACCACGAACCTTGTGACATCTGTGAGCCTTGTGACATGGTGGTATTTTTTCAGTCTGACTGAGCCTTTCAGGTGACCTCCCTTAACCATTGTACAAGCCTTACAAAATAGAATCATTTACAAAATAGCAAGCCTTGACTAAACAACATTTAGAAATGGGGTCTTTCAACCTCTTAGTATGTTGATAGAAATCTGTACTTGATACATCCACCAGATAGATCAAATAAATGGCTGTAGAGCAAATTTTGGTGTTTTGTTTTTTGTTTTTCGAGACAGGGTTTCTCTGTGTAGCCTTGACTGTCCTGGACTCACTTTGTAGACCAGGCTGACCTCGAACTCACAGAGATCCACCTGCCTCTGCCTCCTGGGATTAAAGGCGTGCGCCACCACACCTGACTTGTTGCTGTTTTTCTAAGGTTCATTTTATTTTATTTTTATTTGTGTGTGTACGTCTTTGTAAAAATATGTGCTGTGTGTGTGTTTGTGTGTGTGTATGTGTGTGTGTGTGTGTGTGTGTGTGTGTGTGTGTGTGTGTGTGTGTACACATGCATGCCCTCAGAGGCTTGCTAGAGTTACAGGCAGTTGAGTCGTAAAATGCCTACGTGGGTGCTGGAAGGGCAGAAAAAAACACTTAACCACTGAGGCATCTCTCTAGGCCATTTGTTTGTTGTTTTTTGCTAGGCACATTAACTAGGTTTCGATCACTAAGGAGGAAAGAAATAGATGATGTTTAAGGGTAACTTGCAGATAAAAGGCAAGGCTGTTAAAATCACCACTGCCATAATGAATTTGTGTGAGAACCAAATAGGAACAATAGCCGGGCAGTAGTGGCGCACACCTTTAATCCCAGCACTCGGGAGGCAGAGGCAGGCGGAATGCTGTGAGTTCGAGGCCAGCCTGGTCTACAAAGTGAGTCCAGGAACAGTATACCTTGTAAGTTACTGGGAGACCAAAACAGGAAAAAATATGCTTTGCAGGTTAAGGGTTCTGTTTGCAATTAAAACAGTTAAGAATAAATTCCTGGCTGGGTGTGGTGGCGCACGCCTTTAATCCCAGCACTCGGGAGGCAGAGGCAGGCGGATCGCTGTGAGTTCGAGGCCAGCCTGGTCTACAAAGAGGGTCCAGGACAGCCAAGGCTATACAGAGAAACCGTGTCTCAAAAAACCAAAAAAAGAAAAGAATAAATTCCTGTTTGTCACGTGTAGGTTAAGGTTCCTGTTTGTCCTGTGTTAAATCCTAGTTAAAGAATAAGTTCCTGTTTGCTCTGTTAAGTCCTTGCAAGTTAAGGTTTCTATATGTAATTAAGGATAATTTCCTGTTTTTTAGATCTGATGTAAACTGCAAAACACGTGTTTTTCAACCTACACGAACCTTGGACCCCATTCACGTGATGTATATCCTAACCCTTGTTCCTTCCCTTTCATTGTGTCTTTTCTAAAAACGTATAACAGCCAACTCTCTTCCCCTTGTAAACAGGTTTATCTCTCCTATAAAAAGGAGTTCACCAGACCTGCTGGCAGCAGGGGCTCCTCTCTCAAAGCCTAATTTAGGGTTAGTCAGCTGGCTGCCTAGTCCTGGGTGCACCTCAAAATACAGCTGGCTCCCCAGTGCTGGCTGCACCCCAAAATACCTTTTGCTTTAATTGGACAACTGTAGATTTTGTCTTTTCTCCTTATGATTTGGACGTTTAACATTTGTAGGAAGTGAGGTATAAATGCTGCACAAAAATGATTCACGTAAAGCTGATCTTAGTCTTTCCAGGGAAGTGAATACTTTGAGGGGTGGGGTTGAAGCAGGGTTTCTCTGTGTAGCCCTGGCTGTCTTGGAACTCACTCTGTAGATCAGGCTGGTGTTGAATTCACAGAGATCCTCCTGCCTCTGCCTCCCTGAGTGCTGGGATTAAAGGCGTGCGCCACTACCGTCGGGCTGAGAAGTGAATACTTTTTTACCGAGGTAACAGTCACCTCTATCTAGATCCAAAACACTTTCATGATAACATAATAAAACCCCAAACCCATTAAGTAGCCTGTCTGCCCCTCTCATGCCTCTGATAACTGCCAATCTGTATTATCTCTATATGGCCAAATATGAGAGTAGGATCTGAATGAAAATGAGGCCATGACTGCTCAAAGGTATGGTTGAGGGGAAGGTTTTTATTGTCGCTATGAGAGAGAGAGAGAGAGAGAGAGAGAGAGAGAGAGAGAGAGAGAGAGAGAGTGAGTGTACAGCCAGGGGCATCTGGAAGAGCCCCGAGCAGGAGAGAAACTAGTAGACTAGATATAACCAGTAGACTGAACTGGGCCATGAGAGGAGAGGGGTGACAGTGGCGGTGGGGTTGGGGGTGGAGGGGCGCAGTAAGAGAGAAACAGAAGAGAGAAGAGGAAAGAGGGCCAGAAGAACGAGGGGGAGGGGGGAGCTGAGGACCAAGAGAACCAAGAAGAGTGCCTGGCTGAAATAGCAGCCGTGGTTGCATAGGAAAGAGAAGCTGGACAAGGGGTAGGAAAGCCCCTGGGCTGGACAGGTTTAGTGTAGGAGGCAGGGTGAGAAGAGCAGAGGGAAGCCACAGGTTCCGAGTGAGCTTCGTGGCCAGCACACGCTTTGCTTTGGTATGCTAATAGGCACCTCGGTAGCCTTCTGTCCTGAATTTCTCTGGGACCTGATGGATTCCCCCTTAGCCAGCGCAGGGCCACCGTCACCATCTCACATTCTAAACAAAGGCACCACACTTAATCTGCTGCATTATAATTCAGTGTCCTGCCCTTGAACGTGGAGGAGGCCGACCTTATCAGTTGCTCTCCGCTAATAATAGTTACTGGATTTTTTGCAGCAGCTATGACCCCTGCCCAGACAATGGCTCTCAATTCTACCAAGCCATTTGTAACAAAAGTATTCCTTGCTGTCCCAGATTTTCTTGCAGCCAGAGGCAGCCACTTAACCAGCCCCAGATAATGAGGCATATGCACAAGTTGACTGGGTTCCGGAGAGATAGGCTGGAGAATATTTTGCCAAAGGAGACAGACTACAAAGGAGACAGAGTCCTTTCTGCTTCTTTCCTCTCCGAAATTAGAACTCATGATTGGAGCTTTAGTACTTGTCAGTCAATTCTAACATACCAGGGAGATGTGGTTCTTGCATCCTGGAGAGAGAGAGACTGAGCTAAGCGAGCAAGATAATCTATTTCTTTTAGCCATGAAATGTAGGTTTCTGTTACTTATAAGTACATCTAATAAAGCTGCTGGGTTCACCTTCCCCACTCATGATAGAGGAGAAAATGTACAGCTATCCTAGGAAGAAAGATACTTCCAGAAGAGAGGTAGTCTAGGCCTGAATAGGGTCTGCAGTAGTGCTTTGTCTAGCATGACTACTAAAATATAAATATGAAGGCTCTGTACTTTTGTACAGGAACAGAGACAACAATATTTAGGGCTTCTCTGTGTCTTTCTGCCTACCCTGCCTCTGAAGAGGAAGATTCTGCACCCTAGTCAACACACCCATTAAGGCTTCCCAGGGGCTTTTTGACCTAGCCTGTCATCAACGCAGAGTGGCGCGCTGCAGTATGGGAACTCTGGATGCAAGGCCAAAGCTGGAGGAAGCTGAAAGGAGTTTAAGTATGCAAAACCTACAGATTTCTTAATGTAGTGAGACAAGAATGAGCGGAAAGAAGGGACAACATGAACTATTTGTAAAATCTTTAATGAGTATCTTGAACTCCTAATAGGCTGTTCTTGATTTGAAAACATTTTGTTAATAAGGGCATTATCTCAAGGGTTTGCTGAAATATTTTCCGGTGACTTTAAGAAAATTAAACAAGAATCTGGAGGCTTTGAAAAAAAATGACTCAGAGAAGAATTTCAGTGTGTACGATGAGACACCCAGAACAAAACTACAAGTGTCTTGCAGTGACTTTGTTTTTGCTTTAGAGTCTGAGTTGAGACTGTATTTTACAGTTGAATCAAAAGGGGATTTTGGTCTTTGGAAATAGAATAAAAAGCAAACAACTCTGATGTGTGGATGGTAAAGAATGAAAAAATGTTTCCTTTCATATTTAAAAGAGTACTTTTTATTTAATTTGGTACAGGCTATAGAGCTATTATAGCACTAAATATAAAAGAAGATATTTAAATACGTATTTATCAACATAGACCAGGAAAGTGAATGCTAATAGCAATGGATGTAAGAGGGGGGCAGAATATATGTTATAAAAAGCAAATGAGAATTAAAAATTCATAAATTCTAAATAGATGATTAGTAGTCCATATGAAGTATGTTGGAAATATAAAATAACATATATATATATATATATATATATGCGCCATTCTGAGATGCATGGCAGTGCTACACCATTCTAGACCTACAGGAAGACTCCCTTTGCATCAGAGCAGGCAAGGTTTAGAGGAAGGTCATTGCTGCCTCCAAGCAGGACCACTCTCATTAGAAATTGTTAACCATAGCAAGCCCTAGCTGAAAAAAAAAATGTAGATGTCAGTTTAGTAAGGGTGGCTGTGAGTCACTTCTGACTCAGGGAGGGCAGGACTATCCTTGCCTCAAGGCCAGACTGTTACTAACCACAATAAGCCCCATCTGCAAATTTTACAGGACACTGTGACATTGAAACACTGCCCGGCAGTTCATGTGGAATTTTATCTGCACAGCAGCAGCCTCTTAGGATGCCTCTATGAAAAGCGTTCCTCTCTACTGCTTTGTCTGGCGCAGCTGTCCTGTAGTGTATCTAAAGAACTCTACTCCTTTGGTGAATGCATTCGCTACTCACATGTCAGTAGCCTATCAATGCTTTGTCTGGCATGGCGATATGTTTAATCAATCTTTCAAAAATATCTTTTGAGCATCTGCTATGTACTGTACTAGGCTTTGTGCTGCGTGTGTGGCTTAGCTGGAACTCCCTCAGATTCAGGAAGCTTCCAGGAGTAGCTAGCATCTTCACTTGGCTTTGAGCATCTAGCAACAGGTAGTAGGCCAAAATGATTGGTAAGGTAAAAGGAGGAGTCAATGTTATTTTCCAGGGGTAAGACATCTTGATGCACTTAGGGAAGAGGGAGATAAAGAGCAGTTGCTAGAGCTGACTCTAGAAATTGAGGAGGACAGAGAATAAATCATAGCTGTTTTAGCCTGGAAAGGCTAGGCACTAGACTATACAAACAACCTTCCTCATTCACAGTTCCACTTCCCTAGGTTCAACCAATCATAAATTATAATGCTCTTCAATAAACAACCAAATGAATGAATAACATTTCTCATTGTTTCTGACATGTAGCTAGGCCCAGGCTCACCAGGTATATTATGAACATGTAGTTTTTCATTTCTTCCTCCCTCAACAATGCAGTGTGATAACTAACTGCATGCCATTTAGGTTGTATCAGGTATTATGCATAGCCTTGTGTCTATCACTGGAACAAGTATTTAAGATAAACAAACCAAAGGAAGGTGTGTTTATCGGGGTTCATGGGTTCACAGCAGTCAATGGTTGCTTGGCTCTGTTGCTTTGGCCTTGTGGTAATACATCATAGTGGGAGAGATTGGCACAGGAAGAGACTGTTCGCCTCAGGGTGACCAATCAGCAAAGGAGAAGAAACTTGGGTCCTAATATTCCCCTTGATGGCAAGCTTGTAATGACCTAACTCCTTCCCACTTGGCCCCATGACTTAAGGGTTTTGCTACCTCCCGATAGTGCCATGGAACTTGAACACAAAGATATTGTTGGGGAGGGCATTTAAGATCCAGATTATAACATTTCTAGAGATCAAAAGTATAGGGATGGCTATACATAGATCTCTCTCTCTCTCTCTCTCTCTCACTCACACACACACACACACACACACACACACACACACATGCACGCGCATGCGCCATTTTACACAAGGAACTTGACCATTTCTTTATTTTGGCTCTTAGAAACAATTCCTGTGACTATTGATGGCAGCCCTAAGTAATCCTAAAGTAAGTCAAATTATCTCCCAGAAAACTCGTCTACCTTAGAATGTTACTACCTCTGCCTGAGGCTTCAGGACTCATCACTGCAAGTGGAGAGAGCAGGGATAATCATCCAGTTTAGCTTTACAATTAAGCTCAGTTGTTTAGAGGTTAAGATGTTTTTAGGTCTAGATAGATGTTTTAGGCTGATAATGATGAGATGTGATATTGATTTACATTCAGAAATTTAGACTCACCGAGATAGGAAAGATGTTCTATTCAGGGCTGCCAAAACACTAAGAATGTAGTATTTATATAATTCCTGATTGTTTCATGGTTCTTCTTGCTGTAAGTAGTTTATTGTACATATGTGTAATAATATAAATGTATATGTAAAAAATAAAAAATATTTAATAAAAAGATAAATACTTACAATTAGAGGGAAAAAAAAAAGCCGAGCGTGATGGCGCACACCTTTAATCCCAGAACTTGGAAGGCAGAGGCAGGTGGATCTCTATGAGTTTGAGGCCAGCCTGGTCTACAAAGCAAATCTAAGACAGTCAGGGCTACACAGTGAAACCTTGTCTCGAAAAACCAAAAAACAAACAAACAAACAAACAAACAACAACAACAAAAAACCTTCTGCCCACCAGTTTTCATTTCATCAGCCATAGCTAATGACAAAGGCACCACAAGCTTCAAAGAGGTGAAAAGTTTAGTTCTCTTTGTGTTTACGCCGCAAAGATTACAAGTTAGCAGCATTGTCCACTGAAGAAGGCCTTATGGGCTATGATTAAGAATTGAAGGTTTTTGTCCTAAAACGCATAAACAAACGCGAGCAGAGGCAAAAGAAACACGAGGAACCCAGGGTGAGTCTAACCAGACATCGCCCTTGACTTTTAAGTCCACAGTCCAGTGAAGAAAACAGAACCATTAGAGGTTTAACATAGGAAATTTGTCACGTAGCTATTGGAGAACTGAGAACGCCCAAAGGCAGCCGCGAGAAAACCCAGAGACAGTAATTAGGAGAAGCACTGGTTACCGTGACTAAGATCGGGAGAACAAAAGAGAAGAGATAAGCCCTACAAGAAGCTGGGGGCTCAGCGCCGAGCGGAATTGATATTTGAGCTCGTAAGGAGGGGCTGCTGCTGAGTCTGGTCTGCAAGAGCTGGAAGCAGCTTCGGGTCTGGGCAAATTAGTGAAATTAGTGTTGCTGCAGCCCTGCAGGCAGAACAAGAATTAAGGAAGGAAGCCCTTCTCCCTCAGGCTACCTTCCTTTTCCCCCATAAGCTCCTCCCACAAGCTTGATAAGCCGCTGGAGGGGCCGGATTCTCTCCTATGAACGCCTTGTTCCCTGGTTTGAAAGAAAAAGGTAATCCCAACTACCAAACTTTATGGCTTCAGCCAGTGGGTTCCAGGCGCTACTCATGGGCCACAGCTTGACCGTGTTGACACCTCAGCTCTTCTATCACCTACACAACCAATTATCTGCCTTCAATTGCCTCTGGTATGACTTACTCAAAGCAGTCTGAGGCTTTCTTGTTAAATTCTGAGTCTGTTAGTCACTTCCAATTCTAGAAAAGCCGGGCCCGTGACTAGGGACTTAATTTATCCCCCGTACATACGTTTCAGAGCACCGTGCTGCGTATGCCTGAATTCCAGGTTTCAGTTTTTCCTCCCTGCCACCTCCTACCATACTTCGTGGAAACTGAAGTCAGGGCAGATCAAGAGGAAAGAGGATAGAGGGGCCTGCCCGGCCGCACATGGATGGGGTGTGAAGTGAAGTAGAGGTGCAGGTGCACGGAGGTTTATTTTGCTTTCTTGTCTACTTGCGAGTATGTTTGGAGATTTCAGTAATAGAAAGTAAAAAAAAAAAACAAAAAAAACAAAAAACAACAACACCAAAAACAATAAAGACTACAGCCAGGAGTTCATTATTTTCATTGTGGTGATTGTAGAAATGATGTGTGTGTGTGTGTGTTCATGTGTACATGTGTGGGAGGCTGTGTGTGTGCAATGTGTGTGTATGTGCATGTGTAGGAGTCTGTGTGTGTGTGTGTGCATGTGTGGACGCTGTGTGTGTGTGTGCAATGTATGGGAGGCTGTGTGTGTGCAATGTGTGTGCATGTGCATTGTGGGAGGCTGTGTGTGTGTGTGTGTGTGTGTGTGTGTGTGCATGTGTGGGATGCTGTGTGTATCTGCAATGTGTGGAAGGTTGTGTGTGTGTGTGCAATGTATGTGTATGTGCATTGTGGGAGGCTGTGTGTGTATGTGTGCATGTGTGGGATGCTGTGTGTATGTGCAATGTGTGGGAGGTTGTGTGTGTGTGCAATGTGTGTGTATGTGCATTGTGGGAGGCTCTGTGTGTGTGTGTGTGTGTGTGTGTGTGTGTGTGTGCCCTCTCGTGCTTTCTTTGGTCGGAATACTCTGGATTAGCTACATCCTGGAAATGACTTTGATAGTTACAAAGAGACCTAACAGGTTAAAGGGGTATTAGGCATCCAAAAATAAACATACATCCTTATTTAGGGGATTGCAGGGGCCAATCCTACTTGGTTATTTCCATGATCAAAGACTGGGTGAAACTGCCAAATGGAGACATTCCCCAGGATCCAGAGGGGTCCGGCTGGACCAGGAATGTCAAATCCTTGAAAGCCACTGCTGCAGAACTGCGTTCCATCCACTAAGTCTGGCAGGATGAAGGCAGTTGGGCTGAGGGTGTACAAAACCCTGTTGATGAGGAAGATGACATTTGGCATCCTGTTGAGGGTGGCACAATCCACAGCTTCTTCTCCATCCATGATTGTGGCCCCAATGGCCTCTTGAAGCTCTTTGGTCTTGTTGAAGGGGCCAGTGATGAGGGAGATCCGGTGGCCACAATGGCAGAGCATCACAGTGTCTCCCACCTGGATTCTGACTCAACTTGCTTTTTTTTTTTTACTGAGAGTCACAGTAAGCATACACTTACTTCTTTAAAACACACACACACACACACACACACACACACACACACACACACACACGCCAGTAAAGGATTCCTTAAGGCCAACACTATCTTTTAAAAACAACAACAAGCTGGAGACTACTTAAGAGTATAATCGAAGGCAAGACTTGTTTAAATTGATCTGTAGTGACATTCACTTATACTGCACAGTTAGATCAACTTAACACATGTGCTGACTAATATAACCACTGTCATAATTATGGTACAGAACAATTCCACTCTCCCAAACTTCCATGACTCATAGGTCATAGTTATGTCCTCCTTTTCCATTGATTTCCTAGAAACTACTGATTTGTCCAACAGAACCACAGTTTCAATTTTCAAAATTGTCCTCCTTTTAGTGACAAAGAGAAAAGAAGCAGAGAATATGATCAAAGTATGTTATATTCGTATATAAAAATGTCGTACTGAAACATATTACTTTGTACAATTAATATACTATAATAGGATTCATTTGCTATACAACCTCTTAAAAGAATCTTTGAGCAGGGTGTGGTGGTACACATCTTTAATCTCAGCACTCAGGAAGCAGAGGCGGGTGGATCTCCATGAGTTCCAGGCTACCAAGAACTACATAGTGAGATCCTGTCTTAGGAAAAAAAAATATTTGTTGTTGTTGTTGCTGGTGCACACTTAGTCAGCACTTGGAAAGCAGAGGCATGCAGATATTGTAAACTGGAAGTTATTTTAGTCTACATGGTGAAACCTTAGATCAAAAGGGAAAGAAAAACAGAAAAAAAGCTGAGCATGGTGGCTCATGGATGTAATTACAGCACTTGAGATCTGATATATTCAATGTCATTTTTAAAAAGTTCAAAAAATTTGAAGTTTGATATAGTCCAAGCATCAAAATTTTCATTAAATGATTATGCTTTCGGTGTCCTATTTAAGCAGTCTTCTGTTTTTTGTTGTTGTTGTTGTTGTCTAAAAATTTTAGAGGTTTACATGTTAGATTTAATTAATAAGTTACTGAAATTAAGTTCAGCTCAAGGCATATTCTTTCCTAATAATTCCAATTACACTAATTTGATTGTCTTATACTTTACAGTTAGTTTAATGCTACCTTTAGAGTGAGTCTTAAATTGGTAGCTGTGTTCTTTTAAAAAATTGTTTTGGCTGGTCTAGTTGCTTTATCTTTCCTAGTCATTTAAAGCTTCCCTATTACATTTACCAAAAAAAAATATTACTGGCCACTTTATCGGGGTTGCATTATGTATGTACGTTACTGTGGGGAGCATCCCTGTCTTTACTGTTTAATTGCCAATCCATTAACATGGTATGTGTCTCTAAGAATTTTTTGATGTATGTAATCAGTGTTGGATAGTTTTCAGCACATTGATGCTGAACATGTTTTGTTACATTTATATCTAAATGTTTCCTTCCCTTTGTAATGTGAACAATATGCTTTAAAACACTCACCTCTAATTACACATTGCTTGCATTTGGAAATATTATAGACTTCATACCAATCTTATGTCCTGATATATTACTGAGCCTATATATTTAGAACATATATATTTTATGGATTCCTTGGGATTTTCTAAGAAAATTCTGTCATCTGAGAAGAGGAAAAAACTCAAGTATCCTTTAAAATCGCCTTTGTTTTTCTTTCCTCTTGTTTTGATTTATTGTTAGGTTTTTGCTAATGTATCATTGATATTTATATATACACATTTTGATATATATTTTTCCCTTGCTTCCTGCCTTTTTGAACCAATCAAGAGTTGCAACATAATACTGAACATAAGTGGTGACAATGGACTTTCTTGGGGCTTTTTTTGTGATCTTACAGGAAAGATTTTATTTTATTTTTTTCAGTGAGGAAATTAAATTGACTGTGTCCTGGGCAAGGAAAATACAGTGCTTCTTGTCCCGGCCATTTCAGGTCTTCACAGGTCACATGGGAAAGCTGGTGCCCTTGAAGGAGACCAGTAAAGGATTCCAGCAGATGTTAGCAGGTGACTATGACCATGTCCCAGAGCAAGCCTTCTATATGGTGGGACCCATTGAAGAAGCTGTGGCAAAGGTGGACAAGTTGGCAGAAGAGCACATCTCGTGAGGGGTCTTTTTTTTTTTTGCCAAACTCAGTACTCTGTACTATCCTTTCCTTCCTCCCTGTTGAAAGCTCAGTTTCCTGTATAGGCCACACAAGAACCTTGAAGATGTAATGTCCTCTCTGAGGAGTACTTAACGTTTTTAATAATGTGTACACTCCTCAAAAAAAAGAAGAATGTTATTTTTTAAACATGTTCTTTATCTGTGCTGTTTTTGTTGTGTTGTTTTGTTTTGTTTTTCGGAGACAGGGTTTCTCTGTGTAGCCTTGGCTATTCTGGACTCATTTTGTAGACCAGACTGGCCTCGAACTCACAGGGATTCACTTGCCTCGAACTCACAGCGATCTGCCTGCCTCTGCCTCCTGAGTGCTGGGATTAAAGGCTGTTTTGCTGAATGTTGTTATCATGAATGGACATTGAATATTGTCAAACACTCTTTTTGCATCAGTGAAGATATGATAGTGTAGGATTTCATCTTTAGACAGTTAATATGGTAGATTGCATTGCTTGATTTCCTCGTGGTGATTTCAACTTGCAGACGAACAGCATGAAGCCATGGTATATGCCTCTTTATTTGCTACTAGATGGAATTTGTTAAGATTTTATTGAGGGTTTTTGTGCTTGTGAATAGGTTAATGAGAGATTCTGTGACCTACAACTTTCTTTTCTCCAGTTTTCCATGCTATTTTGGCGGTAGGGTAATGCTGACCTCTTAAAATGAGAAGTGTTTACCTTAAGCTTTCTAGAAGACTATATCCTCTTGGTATAATTTCTTCACCTTGAAACTATTATGTTGGATATATTTCTTTGGAATGATAGCTATTTGATCACGTTTAAATGCTTTAAACTTCTTATGACCTGACTAGTTTCTAATGAGAAACCCATAGGCATTTTCACTATTGCTCTACACATAGCATTATTCGTGTTTTTTAAAGATTTATTTATTTATTTATTTTGTGTATGTGACTATTCTTTTTTAATGCATATCAGAGGGGAGAATCAGATTCCATTACAGATGATCCCCCATGAGGTTGCTGGGAATTGAACTCAGGACTTCTTGAAGAACAGCCAGTGCTCTTAACTGCTGAGCCATCTCTCTAGGCCCCATAGCATTATTCTTATCTTTCTATTTGAAAAGATATCTTGTGTTTCTTCTCACACATTGAATATATCTGGACATCTTTTAGATTTATCTTGTTTGAAGAGGCTCTTAATCTGGCAGGTTTATGTATCTTGCTCAATTTGGAATAATTTTAGTCACTATACATTCACATATTTTTTTCTCAACAATATTTCCTCTCTTCTTTGGAATCTCTAAAGACAGAAATGTTTGATCTTATCACATTATCCTATAGATCATTGTGACTCTGTATTTTTTCCCTTTCTATTGTTCAGCTTAGCTAATGTCTGCTCTTCTATCTTTAAATTTATTGATTCTTTCAAATCCATTCTTCTACTGTACCCATCAAAGCTCTTTTAAGATTTCTGTTATATTATTCAGTCTTAAATTTCAACCTTTCTGTTATTTCTTACTTCTTTGCTGAAGGCTACAGCATTTTTCTGTGTTGTCCCTGCTGTCCTGGAAGTTGCTCTGTAGACCAGGCTGACGTTGAAGTCACAGAGATCCTCCTGCCTCTGTCTTCCAGGTGCGGGGATTAAACGCATGTGCTACTACCACCTGCCTTTTACTGAAACGTTTAATGTTTACATTTACTTTAAGAATATTTTGTTGAGAAGAATAAATAAAAACAAAGAGCACTTTGTCCTTACTAATCAGAGTATTTTTATAATAGTTGTTTCAAACTTTTTTGAGCTACTTCCACATCTTCGTCATCTTAGTATTGGTGCCTATTAATTACCCTTTCCCATTTTTTAGGTGCTGAAAATTTAGCTTAAATTTTTGGACATTTTCTGGGTGGTGGTGGCTGATACCTTTAATCCCATGTCTTGAAAAATAACAAAAAATGGTTAAAGTTTTATGTTATGTAGAAATATAATATTTTTGTTATAACTTTTAATCAACATGATTTGGTTGAGACCACAAATTCTGACCTGCACTTTGTGGATTGTAGTGCCAAAGCTAATTCAGTTTTCATAAAGAAGTATGCAGAACTTTCAGGTCTGTTTGTTTTTCTGTTCTTATGGTTTTTGAATCAGGGTCTTGTTGTGTAACCTAACCTGACCTGGAACTTGTTAGGATCAGTTCTGTTTATTCAGGTTGAAGTGAACTTTGGAATTCACAAACAACTCTTTCTTCTGAGGTTCTTTTCCACAGTCTTCCTGGTGATTTGGAGTTCCCTGGTGTAGCTGGTCTTTTGAAAAAAAAAAAAAACAAAAACAACAACAACAAAGAATAAGCAAACAAAAATTCCTTCATCCCATGATGTTTTCTCTAAGGCATTTGAAATCCAATTTCCCATTTTTATCCTTAACGTTCAAACCCTATGTTGAGGCACCACTTGTAGCAGGTCTTTGCTATTTTGGGGTTCTTCTTTTCCCCACCTCTTATCCCCGGGGGTCCTATTTCACCCCCTATTACTAGATAGGAGAGAAAAAGATAGAGGTGGGGGAGATAGAGACCCTTGAATCTAATTTCTTATTTCTTTTTTTGAGCAAGACTGCTAATAAACCACAAACAATGCCCCTTGAACAACCCCCAGCCCTGCCTATGGGGGGGGCTCTTTTATATACCCTCTGAAAAGTTCCCAGAAATCCAAACATCACACAATAGAAGAAACTATCTGCAGCTGCCAAAACCATGCCTCTGCTACAGTACCAGGCAAATCATAGCTGCTGTGGACAGTTCCAAGCAGCCCCATATCCATCCCTACACCTGGGATTAAAATGAAAGCCCATTTTAATATTTCTGTGTGTTAAAAAAAAAAAAAAGAAACCAACACTTCAGAATTGCCTTTATTGGTTTGTTTGAGAGAAATATGTCTTGATTTACTCTTTTCTGCTATTAACTTTTTGCAACTTTTTCTAAGCCTGACACCAAGCTGCAGGAGTAGAGACAGATGAAGAGGGAGGGAAGGAGGGAGGAGGGAGGAAGAAGAGAGAAAGAGTAGCAGGGAGCGTTGGGGAATTGGATCCATTGTCTTGGGACCACAGCTACTCTAACCAGAGGAAGACTGTTCCCACTCCTGTCAGTCTGAGTGCCTGAGGGAGCTGCTTCCTTCACTGATGCAGCTGCCACAATGTACAAGAGAACGAAGGAAAAATTAAACGATATTTCTTCTATATTCTTTGAACATTAGGAGACCTATTTCCCCCTTTCTGAAGCTCTCTTTGTCCACATCAATTCACCCTTCTTGGTTGGCTTGAATGAGGAATGGAAGAAAAATATTATTATTTATTATTGCAGTGAAGAAAGGAAGAAAAATGAATGATGCTAATTCTGATTTGCTTCAATTCCAGTGTTCTTCATGAAGTTACCTCTTGCCTTCCCTCTCCCCCCTCCCCAGAATGTTTAAATGTCTTCTCTATGCATTCTGCTCACGTTTTCAGGGATGGACTAGGCTCAGCTACGTGGTTCTTATTTGCAGTGTCTCACTTATTTCTGGAGGAGTAGGGTAAGGTCCTGGTTAAAATCAAGATGAAGAGATTCCATGGCGTAAAGAAGACACTAGGCAGTTTTGGCTAAATGCTCACCTGGAAAGGAAGGAGGGGGATGTTCTGAAGAGTTTCCTCTCTTCTTCAGTGAATCCTCCCATCCAAAATGCCTCTGGGAGAGAAAGCATGGGCCTTTTGGTAGGGATATGAGAGATTCAGTAGATGTGAGTAGCGTGCTCAACACCTTCCAGTGACCTGATCATGGTAAGCTTTCTTTTCTTCCTTTGAGCAGAGAGACAAGGTGGTTTGAAAATTCTATTTGTTAGGATTTGTTCCAAGAGGGCTTATCTTCTGAAGACCTTGTTATAATTTGGGGTGGGCTTGACCCTAAAGTTCAACTAAAGACTCCCTTGTTATCTGAATTAACAGGAAGACAATATTGAAAGGATCATCAGGATAAATGGCTTGAGCGCTCCCACCCACTTTATGGCAGACCATTTGCAGCTCTTTTATTTTGAATCTCAAGAGGTTTTAGTTTCCTCTAATTCAACCCTCTTTCCCCAAAGGGATGATGGAGGTATTTATCTCAATGCTTTCACCAATTGCCCTTACCTACCCCCACATTGACGCTGACTAGAACACAGTTTATCTAAATGATGCTTAGAAATACTCTGGGAAGTCCTGAGAAGCTGGGTACAGTCTGAAAGGCAAGAAAAAGAGAGGGGCGCACTCGCGTGGGTAGGAACAGTAAAGTGGCTTTGTAACTCCGGGGAGCCCCCCATTTTACTGGGCCCAGAGAGGCCAGAGACCAGCATGACATCAAACTCTTAGTGGTGGCCCTAAGGATTGGAATGCTCTCAGAGAATCAATCCAAGCTGATTGATGTTCCTTGCCAGGAGTGAATGACCTCTGCCATCTCTTTTAGGTGGCATGACAACTACTACCCAGGAGCTGGCTAGCCGACCCCAGACAGTCTGACCAGGTATGCGTGGACAGGGCAAGCAGCGCGGCGCCTCTTGAAGGGTTGGCTGCTCGCCTAGCAGAGAAGGAGGGTAGAGCCTGCCCCGCCCGGACAGCGGGGTGGCCAAGCCGCCCTTCTAGGCGGGGGGACGAACAGGTGCGCGGGCGGGGGGCGGTGCTTGGGGATCCTGCGCACTGCGCGCGCCCCTCCCCCGCAGCTTGGCGCAGCCCAGGCCCAGCGCGAGCAGCGGGAGGAGGAGCTGCGGCTGTGGCCACCGTGGTAGGTCCGCTGCACCGCGGGAAGCTGCCATCCGCCGGGGCTGTTGCTGGTCCCGCGTGGAAGAGGCACGGGCGACCCCAGAGTCATGGAGCCTAGCGATGCGCTGCGCCGCGGTCCGGGGAGAGCTGTTCGGGCGCTGTCGCCTAGGCTGCTGCTGCTGCCACTGTTGCCGGTGCTGCTGGGTCGGGGGCTGCGGGCTGGGGCCGCGGCCTCCTCTTCTGGGGCGGCGGCTGAGGACAGCAGCGCCATGGAGGAGCTTGCCACCGAGAAAGAGGCAGAGGAGAGCCACCGACAGGACAGCGTGAGCCTGCTCACCTTCATCCTGCTACTCACCCTCACTATCCTCACCATCTGGCTCTTCAAGCACCGCCGGGTGCGCTTCCTTCACGAGACTGGGCTGGCCATGATCTATGGTGAGTCCCCTGCCACTGCTCGAGCCCACATCCCTTGGGCGGCTGGCTGTGCTCCTCGGGTGCCGCGGAGTGCTCCCGCCTCACTTCTCAGCGAGTTTCTTCTTTTGCATTTCCCGCTGAGACACTGTAGGTTTCCAAGGTCAACTGTCTGCATTTTTCTGCCTTTCTGCTATGATTAAAAAGCATTTTGTCCCGTTTCGACATTCTTTACCAGGAACCAAGATGAAAGACAGAGGTGGCCCCTTAGCACCTCTGCTTGATTATGTCTCTGTTGTGCCCTTCTCCGTCAGCAGACCCCCCCCCCCCGCGCGCCCCAGTTTAGATGTGCAGAAGCCATAGGGGCATGAGGTGGGCGATTTCCCAGGGAGCTGTGCCACCCCAGGGGACAGGCCACAGAGGGGTGAGAAAGAGGGCTGAATGTAAGACTTGACTTGGGGTATCCACCGTTGTCAACTGAGGTAGGTGGCCACTTCTGAGATCTGTGTTCTTTTTTTCTGTTGTCAGTAAAGTCCGACGAGGAATACAACGAAAGGTGAGGACGGTCTAGGACCTAGAGTGGTGACACCATTATGTCAGGCCTAACTAGCTAGCGTGAAGGTACCCTTGTGTCTCATTGGGAAGTTATACCTATTTTCTTGCTTTCTGCAAGCCAAGGAGAGATCTTGCATTCCTAAAAAGGTAACATGGAACATCTATGAAGATACATTTCTGAGGTGTGTGGAGGGAAAAGTGATGGTTTGAGTGCTGGAGTCAGCCCCTTTTTGTTAAGGATGGGCTGACACCACTAGCTTTCTGGATTTAAACGGACACAGCATGTTACATGGGCAGGGCTACAATCTGAGTCACCCTTTTTTTTTCTCTGTATGTGCCTCCAGTCACTGCCCACCCCACTATGGACTTCAAACTGGAGCCAAGCATTTTTTTTTTTTTACTTAGTTCAGGGGTATTGAACCTGCCCCCCCCCAACCAGCATCCTATAATGGGAAAAAAGAGCCACTTTGGGACTGTTTTCCAAGCTAGAGCATTTGCTTCATCACAGTTTACTCCACTTGATTTCCACCCAGGGATCCCTGTCCGAGAATAGAAAGCAGGCAGCTTAATCTTTAATGTGGAAATTACCCTTCATCCTGGGCCTTATGGTTCTTGTTTAGTTATTAATGGTCAGGGCTACGGCCACCAAAGCCTTTTAGACAAATTCTATCAGGGACTAGTGCTGTCAAGGAGTCTTGCAGTTTGGAAATAGTGGCCTAAACAGATCTTGAAAACAGAAGATTGGTTATCGGAAATCACAGGTCTCAGGACAGACTTTGGCCTCCATACTTGCTCATGAAACATCCGTTGTTAGTGTTATTCGGTCGCAGACGAATGACGTGAGGAAAGCAGGTAAAATGAGATGTTTCCTGAGCAGACTGAGTGAGGAATTGAAGTACTTTGCCATTTTAGGTTATTGACTCAGAGCCATATTGGAAACGAAGACTGCCTTTGTATGTTTATACAAAGCTATAAGAATATATTTATTTTATAGGTCTTAGCACCAACTCCTTAAAGAACAACGTGAAATAGGAAGTACATTTGACGGGCTCATAATTGCATGCTCAAAGATGTAGAAAATAAGTGGGGATTAAAAAAATACACATTCCGAGGATTACCCTATGTTCCTAGGAATTCGGTAGTTTTTATCTTTGGCTTTTCTTTTATTCAAGACAGGATCTCACATAGTAGCTTAGGCTGTCCTGAAGCTCACTGGGTAGTCCTGGTTGGCTTTGAATTTCGGGTAATTCTCCTGCCTCAGCCTCCTGAGGACTGGGATTACATACATGAGCCATCACACCCAGCTTCAGTCATCTTTCTCTTAAGGATTAAAAAGCAACAGTGGAATTTTCCTTTGCTGATATATACTTTAAAAATTCACCTCAGTGTTTCAGGCATCGGGACCACATGCTAGTGGCTGTTTCCTTTTGTGGATAGTCATGCTATAAATCTCATAATACACCTGTATAATTTTGTCCTTTGTTTTTGGATCCTCTTGCTGCTTTTAAATACATTGGGAAATTTATTTTGTCAATATGTGATGTCCTGGGCTATATCAAATATTGATATGTTGATGTGGGTTGTTTGTAATTGTGAGAAAACGTTTTTCTTCAGGATATTTGATCTTCTGTTGCAATCCCCGCCTCGATCCAAATCTAAATTCTAATGTTATTTGGTTAGCCAATTTTTCATCAAATACTCAAGATTATTAGAGTGGTAAGGCAGGAGACTCTGACCTCTGCACATGCACATTGCTGTGCACACCTGGACACACCTGTGCACACACATGCATTTGCCCCCAGACAAAGAAATCAGATTTTAGTTCTCAGGATCAGTAGAGGAAGTGAGCAGTTGTCCTCTTGTCTCTGAGTAATGCGGAGCAGGAAGGCTGAGGGACACACTTGTTGCGTATCTGCTCTGTGCTGGGTATGCATATTAATTTCTGGAAGCTACAATTTGACTTGCAAATGTTCATCATTTTTTTTAATGAGTGAAAATGTTCAATTGTGAAATCAAAACAACCCTTAAAGCTTAATAAAGTCTCATTCTTGTCATCTATATCACTGGCGTATACTCATTGTCCATAGTACTGGATTTTTATAAGAACATTTTAATACAGGCATTTGCTATCCTTTACCTTTTTCTCCTCCTGCCTCCTACTGTTTCCCTAACCCAGTGGTTCTCAATCTTCCTAACGCTGTGAGCCATTAATTCTTATTGTTATTTCATAACTGTAATTTTGCTACTGTTATGACTTATAATGTAAACATTTTTCCAGCTAGAGGTTTGCCAAAGGGGTCATGACCCACAGGTTGAGAACCCCCGCTATGGATATTCAAACTTCTATTTTCATACCGTGCATAGAGGCATGATTTTATGTTATATCTATAAAGTCTGGGATTCACAAATGAGAGAAAATATGCAATATTTGTCTTTTTGAGGTCTGACATCGTTTGCTTATTGTGATAATCTGCTGCTGCATGCATTTTCCTACAAACCACATAATTTCATTCTTCATGGATGAGTAAAATTACATTATGTATCTATACCACATTTTTTTTATCCATTCCTCTGATAACAGACACCTAAGTTGGTTCCATAGCTTAGCTCTGTGAATCCTGCTTCAGTTAACATGGATGTGCAAGTCTCTCTGGGATGTCTTGTCTTGGAATCCTTTGAGCAAAGACTCAGGAGTCTTCCACCTTTTTCTACTGAACTGATATTTACCCTGAGAGAAGTATTTTTAGTATTAAACAAACAAGCTTGTACAGTTATACGTATCTTGGGAAGTATAAGTAACAGACTAGGCATTGGTTTCCTTAGGGGACAGGACCTCAGTGGCTGTAACTTTTGAGTAGAAGGGAGCTGTTACCATGCACGTTTTTTGTGCATTTTGATTTTTTGAACTGTAGAAGTGTAATTACCTAAGAGCATGTCTGTGTCTTCTTTCTGATCACTTGTGATGTGTGCATTTCTTAAATCACTCAATTTAACACCCACATCTCTCTATTTAAAATCATGGTGTGGCATTCAGTTGTCCCCAGGGAGTAGTTAGTCCACCAGGAATTTGCACAAAATAGATCCTGCAGTAGTAAATATGTGCTTGGATAAAACGGACCTAAGGACAATAAGAGACACATTGTGCAGGCTTAGTATTTGGAGTAAAAGGCAAGTACCAAAGGACAGTGCCAAGCATTCTTCCCTGACAAGAGGTGGAGGCAGCTACAAGGCAAAGTGTTCCCAGACCTGACTTTCCAAGGAGTTTGAAAGCAGACCCCTAGACCTTGACATGCCAGCTGTAGACATCTGGGTGAAGCATTAGCAAGGCACCAGTGTGGCATGTTATGGTAGGCTAGGGAGCCCCTAGTTTACTCTGTAGGCGATTAAACACCATTCTGAAGGTACTGGGCCCTGCCGGTCTGCACAGCCAAAATAGCAAAATTTTTTGAGGCAGGGGAAGGTGGCATCACCAGATTGTCAGTTACTTGTGGTTCGCTCTCAAGTTCACAGTAGTTTTTCTTCCTCCACAGTGTTTTTGTAACAACTGATGTGTATCCATAATAATATTACTGTGCTACAATAGCCTACCTCCTGCTTTCTTAATTCTCCCTTCTGTATGGTTGCCAGCTTTCTGAAGACCTGCTGGTCAGCCTTTGTAAGTTGTGGGTTCCTTGCTTCTGCTCCGTTGCTGATTGAACCTGTATTTGCTTAGCACAGCTTGACAGTAGTGGGTCTTACAGACAAAGTGGGAGAGAGAAAATGACTTGTAATTTTTAATTTCCGTTTGAGCCTCTGTGTTGGTGAGACTTTCTCATTGCTCTTACCGGGTACCAGAGAGAAACTACTGAAGGGAGGGGAGCACTGAGCATTTGTGGTTTCAGCCTGCCACAGAACGGAGGGCTTTGTGGAGTAGAGAGGGTTCGCATCATGTTGTCCCAGAAGTAGAGAGGGTGTGCCTGCTGCATTGGCTAGTTCGCCCCTCCCCCACCCGTTTTATTTCATCCAGATCCCCAGCCATGTAACAGTGTTGCCTGCTTTCAGGGAAAGCCTTTCTTAGATTAGCCTCTCTGGAAACATCTTCACGGATGCACCCAGAGGCCGACTTCCATAATCTAGGCACTTCTCAGTCCAGTCATATGACTGATTGTGCTAACCCTCACCCGTTTACCTGTTGAAACCCAATATATAAACATAGCTCTGTCTCTCACAACACTGCACCAAGAACCACTTAAAGGCTCATGACTCTCCTGTTGCAAAATGGACTTCGTTCATCTCTGGAAGCCCCAGCCTCACCAGTTCCAGCACTGCTCAAAAGTTCAAGTTCAAAATGTCCTCTGAAAAATTAAATCAACCTTTACCTGTAAGTCCTTGTAAAATGAGGAACAAGATACGTATTTCTAATTAAAAAAATGGCACAAAGGTGCTTACCTATTCTAAAAGGGAGGAAGGAGAAGTAGAAAAGAAGGAGCACATTAAGAGCAAGACTGAAACCCTGCAGGGAAAAATGAAGTTTTATAGCTTCCTGTCCAGAATGGGGTGGTGTGATGTGAGCTCTGAGGGTTTGGTAGCCTTACCCCCATCTTATAGTATTGTGGGCTGTAGTCCACATGGGTTTCTCTTGGGCTGGCTCTGCTTCCTGCTTTGCAGCCTTCCTGGGCAGCCCCAGTATTCTGAGCTTCTCCATTGTGTCTTTGATTTCATTTGCCCAGTTCCATTAGCATTGCCCTCTCAGGGGCTGCCTGCCGTACACCCGATTCCCAGGTATTCCTTTGATGTCTGGGAGGACATCGTGTCAAGGAGTCTGGGTTTTTTGTTTGTTTGTTTGTTTGTTTGTTTTTTGCTTTTCAAGACGGAGGTTTCTCTGTGTTAGCCTTGGCTGTCCTGGACTCACTTTGTAGACCAGGCTGGCCTCGAACTCACAGCGATCCGCCTGCTGGGATTAAAGGCGTGCGCCACCACACCCGGCTATGTCACTGAAGCTCATTCTGCTTCCATGTAAACCTAGAATCATTTGGTCAACAGCACTTTTGAGACTCATTTCCTAAGATATCCTCTGTACTTTTTTCTTATTGTCCTGTTACAATATGTACTTCGCTTCTTTTGAAAGACTTTACTCTGTTTCTTTTGTTTTTCAAGGCAGGGTTTTTCTTTGTAGCCCTGGCCGTCCTGGAACTCACTCTGTAGACCAGGCTGCCCTCAAACTCACAAAGTCCACCTGCCTCTGCCTCAAGAGTGCTGGGATTAAAGGCATACACCAACACTGCCGGGCTTGAAAGACTTAAAAAAAAGATTTACTTATTTATTTCATGTGTCGGAGTGCACTATCTGCATGTACACCTGCATTTCCGAAGAAGGCATCAGATCTCATTGTAGATAGTTGTGAGTCACCATGTGGGTGCTGGGAATTGAACTCGGGTCCTCTGGTAGAAGAATCAGTGACATTAACTGCTAAGCAATCTCTCAAGCCTCTTGAAAGACTTTTAAAAATAGGATTTTGTTTTGTTAAAACTGTGTGTGTGTGTGTGTGTGTGTGTGTGTGTGTGTGTGTGTGTGTGTGCATCACATGTGTGCAGGTGCATGAGGAAGTTAGAAACAGTGTGTCAGCTTCTCTGAAACTGGAATTTCAGGTTGTTGTGAGCCACCTAAAATGGGTTCTGGGAACTGAACTCAAGTCATCAGGAAGTGCTCCTAAGTGCAGAACAATCTCTTCAGCCCCTACTACTCTTAAATCATTTCAATCTAGTCAGATATAATTTCTTCCTGGGCTGTGTCTTTTCATGGGCTTTTCTCAGGGTGCTGTAAGGTTTTCAGACCTTTCTTTTCTTCATTTTTTTTTCTTTCCCAATTCTCACTGTGAGCTTGGCTGAGAGCTTCCAGCAGGAGCCGTACCTACAGCCCGAATGCTTGCAGATCCCTTCCTTCCGATTAATGGTTTGTTGTCTTGAAAGACCCTTTTCACAAAAGGCTCAGGACACATATAAAAAATATAAAAATGTTATTTGTCAGAATGTGACACGGATGTCTTCTGATCCAGTTTCAAATGGAATGAAACCACTTGGCTTCATTCTCTATGTATGTATCTTGGTCTTGTGACTTCTCATTGGACTCACCCCCAAACTCTGCTTACAGCTGTCTAGGGGTTTTTTTTTCAGCCCACAGCTTCAAACGTTTTCATATTCCTCTCACAAACCCATTCCAAAAGGCTTCTGAACTGCATTGTCAGGGTAGTCATGGCAACAGCCCCACTTCTCTAGTAACACATTTCTGCTAGCGATGCTTATTGCTGATACTTATTGCTGTGTCTCTGCATAGCTTAGAGGAGGAAGGATTTATTTTGGATCATGGTTTCAGAACTTTTGGTTTATTGTGGCAGGTAGGACACGACACAGCAAAGCAGTTTACATTGCGGTGGTGGGGTTGGAGAGAGAGAGAGAGAGACACTGCACTTGTCGGAGTTTTCCTTTTTTCTCTTGTATTCCATCTGGATCTCCAGTCTAGAGGGTGAGTGCTGCTCACATTCAGTGCGACTCTTAACCTCTTAGTATTTTCTCTCTTTTCTGGAAATGTACCCATGGACACACTCGTGTGTGCACTGCCATACCCTTAGGTGCCTGTCAGTCCATTCAGGATGCTAATCAAGAACCTGTGGGCAACCATGGCACTACCTACCTCCAAGTTAATTAGGGGTTCTCATTAAAAGAACCTCTGACCTTGGCCCGAGTTTAGAGTAGTGTTACTTTGGTAACAAATGGCTCTGGATTCAAATCTTGCTTTGCTACCTATAAAGCGGTGTGACGTTAGGTAAGTTCTCTGAACCTTAGTTGCCTCTTTTGGGAAATGGAAATAAAATTGCTCGTCTCACAGGGTTGAAGTATTTTAAAACGTTAAGACGTAGAGTCTGATACTGAACAATTTGGTAAATATTAGTTTCCATTCTCACTTAAGACTTTGTGATTGCCTTGGCAGGCTTTGCTGTTTGCTGTTCGTTCAGTAGAGGCCCAGGATAGTTTTAAGTTCCATGAAGGCACAGTTAAAATGGTGAGGAGAATTGTATATTATCATATAGTTTTGGTGTGCTATTTGTTAATACCTAGAAAAATGTTGCAGTGCACCTACCCTTCTCTTTTATCTAGCAGTATATGTATGTGTGTGTCATATATATATATATATATATATATATGTGTGTGTGTGTGTGTGTGTGTGTGTGTGTGTGTGTGTGTATGAAATTGTCAAAGATCAAATTTCATAAGTGATAAAAATAATAAAGTACCCCTTTTCTGAGGAACAGGGGAGAGGGGTAGGGGGTATTGAGAGGAGAGGAGGGAGGGGGCTATGACAGAGATATAAAGTGAATAAATAGCTGGACCGTGGTGGTGCACGCCTTTAATCCCAGCACTCGGGAGGCAGAGGCAGGTGGATTGCTGTGAGTTCCGAGGCCAGCCTGGTCTACAAAGTGAGTCCAGGACAGCCAAGGCTACACAGAGAAACCCTGTCTCAAAAAAAGTGAATAAATAAATAAATAAATAAATAAATAAATAAATAAATAATAAAGTAAAACCAAAACCAAAACCCCCTCCTCCAAAAAGAAAACAACAAAAACAAATTCTCTTCTACATCCATGTTCTTAAGAGTAGTAAGCTATATAAAGTTAGAGCAGACTGTTCAAGTTAATTACTAGCCTGCTATCTCCTCTGCCTTGCAGTCGTGTGTGAATTGAGCAATGCTTTGACAAGATGGGGTATTCCTGATCTTTTCTTTGACTACTTGGGAGCATTGGGAGTTCCATTACATGTGCCAGGAGTTGGATGATTGCTTGGATAGGCATACGTAAATCTCTAGTGAGGACCAGGTAAATATGCTAGGGAGAAAATGAAGTGTGTTCCCATGCCTCATCAATTAAAAGCTGCCTTCTGAGTTAGCTACATCTGAAGTTTGTTTCTTAATGGAGTGAAGACAGTATAAATGAATTAAGGTCTTGTGCCCATCAAGACATAAAATCTATAGCTTTTAATAACCTCACCGGCACACTAACTTATTGTATGCTTGATTTCTTTCATTCTTTTTTTTTTAAATACCTAATGCTCATGAAGTCATGGCTATTAGAGGAGAATCTACAACCACTAATTTCTCATAGAAGGAAATCATCTCAACATGAGATTTTAGCTCTAGATCAGTGGTTTTCACCCTTCCTAATGCTGTGACCCTTTAATACAGTTCTCATGTTGTGGTGACCCCCAAACCATAACATTATTTTTGTTGCTACATCATAACTATACTTTTGCCACTGTTATGATGATTGCTAAAGGGGTCACTACCTCCAGGTCGAGAACCACTGCTCTAGGTAATACTATATGCATAATTTTCCATTTAAAAAACACTATTTTGTAAAAAAAAAAAAAGATATGATTTCAAAAACTTGATCTGAGTCTAATCCGGGATTAGACTCCTCTTTTCAGTTTACAAGAAATAAAGGAGCTAGAGAAATTACAACATGGTATGAGAAAATAATCAGAGAAGCTGAGAATGCAAGCCATCTTCTCATTCTGATCTCTTTAAAAAGTCAGGGTTAAGGGAAACAGACAGGGTAGGGGTTCAGCATTAAGGGAGACCAAAGAAAGCTAGATACCTGTGTCACAGGAAACTTGATTAGCTCCTGGTCCATTAAAATGGATTTCAAGTGTTTATTTAGGGGGGTAGTTAGTATTGTGTAAATGTCGACTTGTATGGATGATATAAAATAGAAAATTATCATTTTTTCCCTTAGGATAATTGGAGTAAAATGGGGAAATATACATGTTCTCAAGATGTAGGATCAATTGTTTAGGGATGAAGTGAGCTGGATCCTAATATATTCAACTTGTGTAAAGCTTCAATCGAAAACTGAGCATAGCATATATTTGTATATATAAAGACAGAGAACAAAGCCAAATATGACAATATCCTGGCAATTGTTAAATGTACGTGCATGGTGAAATGGTGTGCATTATATTCTTGCTTAAAAACTTTCTCTATGGTTTGAATCTTTTAGTAGTAAAATATCTTCAGAAACAGTTTGGGGTATAACTCAGTTGGTAGAATGCTTGCTTAGCTGCATGAAACTCTGGATTTGATTCCAAGCACTGTATGAACCAGATGTGTATGTGTCTGCAATCCAGCATGCAGGGCGTTGAAGGGAGGAGAAGCAGTTTAAGGTCATCACAGGGAGTTCGGGCCAGCCTGGGCTACATGGGAAAGAATAGCATCCTGTTAACCTCCCTAAAAACTAGGTGAAGCTCTATATGTGGTGCCTGCCATTGTAGTTGAGCTTTTTGACGCTAGCTGTGACATTAGTTCATGAGAGATGTTAGACCCAACTTACTTGAAAATCTGTAAGTGCTTTGAATTTCACTTTCCGTTTGATTTTAAATTCACATGTCTTTCAAAAAAAAAAAGAGTGCCTGTGCTCTGCCAGGTGTGGTAGTGTATATGTGTAATCTCAGCACTTGGAAGATGGAGACAGGGGGATGAGCTGAAGGTATTCCCCAGCTGCATAGCAAGCTAGAAGCCAGCTTGGATTACATGAGACCCATCTCAAAAACAAACAGCCAACCAACCAACCAACCAACCCAAAATCCAATGCAAAATGGGGCTGGAAATATGGCTTAATTGGTAGTGTCTGCCACATTAGTTAGGGTCCCCAGCATCCACTTCCAAACCAGGCATGGTGATAAGTGGCTGCAACCCTCGTAGTGGCCAGCCAGTTTAGCTCAGTGAGAGACCTCTCAAAACTAGGGTGGAAAGTGGTAGAAGAAAGACAGCTGACATGAATCTCTGGTGTCCATTGCCTTTCACACACACACACACACACACACACACACACACACACACACACACACACACCCTTGCGTGTACACATAAAAATTGCCTATGTTCTGCTTACAAGACAATATATGTGTGTAAAGCTTTCTCCTTTGATTAAAGCATACTACTTGGCTTTAAGGCAGTATGAGTATTTGTGTTGGGATAATGTTGTTCATTGTTAAAACCAAACAACCCCACGTCTTCATGATCTAACATAAGAGAAGTTCCTTTTTACCCCTGTGTGGCCAGGGAAGGAGAGCCACGCTCTCTGTGTTCTTTTTTTATTTTTCTTTTTTTTTCTTTTTTCTTTAACTTTTATTGAGAGTCTATGATTTACACATCATACACCAAAACCCCTCTCCTCCCCCCAGTAAAATAAAACAAACAGACAAACAAAAAAATATTGTCACAGAAGCTGTACTGTATCACACAGTATAGCCCTTTGTCCACATATGTTTACTTTCAAATGTTCATTGCTGCGAGTCATGGGTCTGGTTTGAGGCCTACACTATCATTACCAGATGCTCACTGGGACTGCTGTCAGGTATCCCGTTGTTGCCGTGTGTTAATCTTTGACTCTGCAGGTCCGGCCCTTTCATGTGTTCCAGCAGGTCATACATGGGGTAGATGTTGGGGTAAGGTCCACTCAGGGCCCACTCCCTTGTCCTCAGGGCAGGGCCCACTCTCCTGCTCCTGTGTCATCATGGCACAGCCTGCTCACCTGCTCCTGTGTCCTCAGGGCAGGGCCTGCTCTCCTGCTCCCATGTTATCATGGCAGGGCTGTCTCACCTGCTCCTGTGTCCTCAGGGCAGGGTTTGCTCTCCTGCTCCCATGCCATGAATCCTGCCCCATTACCTGATCCAGAAAGTCTCATGAACATCTATACCTGGAATATAAAACAAAGAAAACTGTTCCCTTTTTAGTAGCTGGGACTTTACTCCCAAACTCCAGTGTAAAATTGCAAGGGGTGAGGCAGCCTAGGGGCCTTATTGAAACGGGAGCAAAATGTCTGCTTGGTTTTAGCTCAAAAGTCTTGTTCCTGGTATTACTCTGTTGATGTGACAGAAGGCTACTAGTGTTTTTGGTGGGAACCTTTAAGTGATATTCAGAATGACTGTACCAGGCCTTCATGGCTTGGCATAGTAATTTTCAATTTCCTTTACTTTAGGCCTCACTGTCATAAAGGTGGGTTGCACATTGAGTGGAGCCTATTGTTTTCTCATGCCTCTTCCTGATACTTGTGTTGGGCTTATCAGAATCTCTTGAGGAGCTTTTACAAGGTACACTAAATTGTATGCCTTGGGTAAGTGGAATACCTGTCTTGCTTGCTGCTATTTCTTCAACGCCTAGAACAGTTCCTGACCTATTGACGGTGCTCTGTAAACATTTAATCCTTGTAGTCTATGGAAAAATGCCTTTGCTGAGTTCTTGTACTTCAGATTCATACCAACAGAATAATTTAAAGGCATAAATGTGAGCCGGGCGTGGTGGTGCACGCCTGCGATCCCAGCACTTGGGGAGGCAGAGGCAGGCGGATCTCTGTGAGTTCGAGGCCAGCCTGGTCTACAAAGTGAGTCCAGGACAGCCAAGGCTACACAGAGAAACCCTGTCTTGAAAAAAACAAACAAAAGACATATGTGTACAAATATCTTCATGAATGGCAACAGACTATTCAGGACAATGAAAAAATAAGTGTCATATAAATGTGTGTTTCTAGAAAATGATGTGTTTGATTGATAAACCATATGGTAATTTTGTTGTTGTTTTTTGAGACAGGGTTTCTCTGTAGATTCCTGTACTATTTGTCCTCTTGTGTCTGGCTTATTTCACTTAGCATAAGTTGTTTTTTTTTTCCTGGAGGTACTGGGAGTTAAGGTTTGGGCTTTGTGCATACTACTGAACTAACCCACTAATCCTGAACATAATGCTTTCAAGAGCCCTTCATGTTGTATAGCGTGTATGAAGTTAATACCTTTCTGTGGCTGAACGATATTTGATTCTATATATACGTTCCCTATTCTAGTTATTAGTTGATGAATATTTAGATGGTTAATAAATTAGTCTGCTATAAACATTTACATACAAATATGTTTGAGTATCTGTTTTCAGATTTATATTCTTTTTACTTTTTTAAAAAATATACTTTATTTATTCATATTACATTTAAATTGTTATCCCATCCCTTATATCCTCCCATTCCTCCCTCCCTCCCACTTCCCTCCTACTCCCCTCCCCTATGACTGTGACTGAGGGGGACCTCCTCCTCCTGTATATGCTCATAGGGTATCAAGTCTCTTCTTGGTAGATTTATATTCTTATGAGAATATACCAAGGAATAGAATTGCCAGTTCATATGGTAATTCTCCTTTTTTTTTTTTTGTGATTCTCTCTTTGACCTTTTAAGGAACCACTAAACTGTTTCCATTCACAGCAGCACTATGTCGTATTACTACCTCAAGGTTCAAGGATTCAGATTTCTTTATATCCTCTCTAACACTTGATATTTTACTTTATATAGTTTTCAAAGTAAAGCTACTTTAGTAGATTTAAAGTGGTTTCCCGTTGTGGCTTTAATTTGCATTTTCCACACAACCCAGTGTTGAGCATCCTCTTTTGTGCTTACTGTTCATTTGCATTCCTTATTTAGAGAAACATCTATGGGTTAGTTTGTTGCTGTGAGTTGTGGGAATTCTTTATATAGTCTAGATCTTAATCTTTGGTTGGGTAGGTGCATTGTAAATATTTATTCTATGGGCTGCCTTCTCACTTTGTTAGTGTATCCATCTTATCTGTAAGAAAAATATCTACCCTAAAACAGTGGTATACAAATCCTCTGCTCCAGTGTACTTCTGCTTTTGTCATTTTATTGTATTGTCCAGAATTGCATCTTTACATAGTGTTGCCATTTACATATATTTATGACTTCTTAAAATTTGTCTTTTTAATCATATAGGAACAGGGAGTTATAAACCAAAAGCTTTTATAGTTACTATTTATTTATTTTGGTTTTTCAAGACAGAGTTTCTCTGTGTAGCCTTGGCTGTTCTGGACCTGCTTTGTAGACCAAGCTGGCCTTAAACTCACAGAAATCCACCTACCTCTGCCTCCCCAAGTGCTGGGATTACAGGTGTGCACCACCACTACCTAGCTTCAGTTACCTTATTTTTAAAGCAGCAGTTTTTATTTCTTCACGTAATTTTGAGTTACTGTGTGATATTTTTCATTTGAGCATGAGAAATCTCTCAAAATTTCTTACTTATTATGAAGTAAAAATCCTTAGTTTTTGTTATCTGTGAATTTCTTAACATTGTTACTCTTGAGGAATAGTTTTTTAATTAAAAATTAATTTATTTATTCAATTTACATCCCTAACATAGCCCCCTCCCTCCTCTCCTCTTGGTTTTACCATCCCTTTATCTTCTTCCATCCCCCTCCTCTGTTCCTCAGAGAAGGGAATTGCCCACTACCAACCCTCCACAGCACATAAAGTTGCATCAGGACTGAGCACATCTTCTTCCCCTGTGATCCAGAGACTCACAGCCAAATATTGGGTGAAGCATAGGGAGTCTTGTGGAAAAGTGTGGGGACGGATAGAAGGACCTAGAGGTGACAGGAATGCCACAAGAAGACCAATAGAGCCAACTAACCAGGGCCTAGAGGGCCCTTGTGGAGATTGAAACACTAACCAAGGACCATGAATGAACTGGACCTAGGCCCATACACAGATGTTGCGGATGGGCAGGTCAGGCTTCATGTGGGTCCTCCAGTAAAGGGAGTGGGGGCTGTCTCGGACATGGACTCTGTTGCCTGCATTTTGATTACTTCATGATTCCTAGTGGAGGGAGAGGAACACCAACCCACCTACAAAAACTTCAACTCAAAATTTACCCTGCCTCCAAGATGTGTAGGCATAAAGTTGAGCAGGTAGAGAAGAGATTGAGAGAATGTCCAACCAATGCCTGGTCCAACCGAAGACCCACCCCACAGGAGAGAACCAACCCCTGGCACTATTAATGATACTCTGCTATGCTTGCACACAGGAGCCTAGCAGAGTTGTCCTCTTAGAGGCTTCAGTGGATTGAAACAGATGCTGAGACTCACAGACAAACATTGAGGAATAGTTTTACCAGATGCAGATTTTCAGGTTAATATAGTTTTCCCTTCATAGCATTTTAAATACGTCATCTCATTTTCCACCTCATCTTCAAGGTTTCTGCTAAAATTAGTTGTATTCATATTGAGAAACCCTTCTATGTGAAAAATATTTATTTTCTCTTCCTGATTTTAAGATTGTCTTTAATCAGTTTAATTGTAGTACATTTTGATGTGGGTCCTTTGGATTAATACTTCTTGGCAATTCCTTGTTAAAAATTGTTTTATCATGTATTTCTATGTGTATGGTTGTTTTGCCTGTCTGTGCACCCCATGTGGGTAATGGTCATGGAGGCTAGAAAGAAGGTGTTAGATTCTCAGGGATTGGAGTTACAGGAGGTTTTTAGCAATCGTGTGGGTGCTGGGAATTGAACCCAAGTCTTCTGGAAGGATAACCAGTGTTCTTAACTGCTGAGCCATTTCTCCAGTCCATGCTTGAGCTTAGTAGAGGTCTAGTTCATGAATGTCATCAAATATGGGAACTTCTTTCCAGCTGTCATCTCTTTAAATATTATACTTTTTCTATCTCCTTCTTCTGGAATTTCCATAATGTGATTGTTGATCTACTTTCTGTTGTGGTACAATTTGATTTGGTTTCTTTACCTTCTCTACATATTTTTTTGGTTTGTTTCTTAGACGCAATAATTTCAGTTTTTTTTTTTTTACATGCAAGGTCACTAATTCTTCCTGCTACCTGCTTAAATATTCTGGTGAACCCTTCTCGTTAAACTTTCAGCTTTAGCAGTTGAACACTTTCTTTTAGTAGTTTATATTGATATTTTCATTTTGTTCATATCCATATATTGCTTTCTTGGTTTCCTTTGTGTCTTTTTTCATAGTTTCCTTTATTTTTTAAATCATATCCAATACTTAAAGTTATTGTGTAATATATTCAGGATCTTGCCGTCTTCAGACAGATCTTTCTGTCATTTGTCTCCTTGAATAGGCCATATTACCCATCTGAACAGCTGTGAAGTGTTTGGTGTTACATTTGTTGTTGTTGTTGAGGAGTGGGTGTTGCTTCTCTACTATGAGTGGGGAAATGAACACCTTGAGCCATTCAATTGGGTACTTTCCAAAACCACATACACACCAAAAAGCATGAAAGAAAGTCTTCTCTTCTCTTCTGGAGCCAAACATCAGGATCTTATACTGGGAGTGTGAAAATCACAGAACTCCACCTGTCTCTGCCTGCACAGTGCTGGGATTTGAGGTGTGCACCACCCACCCGGGCTGCTCTTGCTTCTTAACCACATCCTATTTTTAAAAATTAAGGCTCTCTGTATTTTCAGAGACATTAAAATTTCTAAAGAAGAGCTGTGTTAAAGCCTTGCATTTTGGTAAACTTGTCCAATATGTTACTAAGATAGTTAAATGTCCTTTGGTAAATCTATTGTTTACTGTTTTGGCTGAGAACCTGGAAACTGAGAAACTGCTAATGGGGATGTAAATTTAGATTTATGCCCAATAAATTTTCTCCAGTTATGCTTTTCCACTTTTATTCCTAAAATATATTTTAGATAAAGCTACACTTATCTCAGTTTGTTTTGGGTTATTAAAAGGATTGGCTGCAGATTACTTTGTATTAAAAGTAGAATTAACTAGGTGCAGCAAACGTCACCGTCACCTCTCAATATCGATTGTGACTTTTCCTGGTAGAGTCCTGATCTTTCAGCTCAGCATGTTGCTGTACAATGAAAAGTGCTTCTGCCACTAGATAGAGACATGTGACTAAGTTCCGGCTAGAAGTAAAAGGCAAAGTGAAGTCGTGGGTGGGGTTGTGTAAAATATTCTTATTGCATACATGCTGTCTGTCTGGTTCTTGGAGTATGGATGTAACTGCTAGACCTCCAGCAGCCATATTGGATCCAGGATGACCTTGGGAATGAGAACCTCTTCTGGCAATACAGTAAAGCAGAATTTGCCAGAATCTTTGAAAGTGCAGAGCTACCGCCATGTTGGGCTTGGATTGCATACTTTTGTCCTTCTTGTGAGAGAGTGATGCAGATTTTTCTCTTTGCTGCTGAAGCCAACTGTAAAGTTTGTACTGAGCTGTTAATGTTGAAATGAAATGTGAAACATGGGGTGCTTTGAGGAGCAGATGCGGATGCATCTGGCGCCCCTCGGGAGTTCTACTAGAAAATGAAGTGTTGACAGGGCTCCAGAGAAAGAGTTTGAGGAAGGGCTTCAGATTTTTAAGCACCACTCACATCTGGTGACTGTTTTAGGCATCTGACCACCACTTGCATATTAGATGAATAGGTCTAGAATTCAGACACCATTTTACTCGGGGCTGTGACTTATTATAGAAGGATCAGCAAGGGAAAAACTCATAATGAGTGGAGGCTGCAAGAGTCTAGTTTGTTACTACAGCCGAACAGAACAAGCTTCATCCTCCAGCAACACATCCTTGTGTTTCTGCTTAGGTAGGCTCCCTCAATCCTTGCTCGGTGGGAGGTCTAAATTCAGGATCTTACACATGCTAGGCAGCATCTCTCTCTGAAATTTCTGATGCTCAGATGGAAAAGAGGTGTTTACTATAAATCACATTTGTGAAAACAGTCTTGCTAGGACACTATAGCAGAGTTTAGTATTCCAGGCACACAAAATCACTGTATCTATCAGCCAGCAGCAGAGAGCACATCTCACAGACCATGTTCCGAGGAACTATTGCAAGGATCGCTCAAGTAAAGCACTCCTTTTTATGAGTAGCAACATCAGGCCCATCATGTGAACTTCTTTCCTGTAGTGATAACGTGATGTCATCTGACTGTTGCTAGATTTTTGTATCTATGAGGCTTTGTTGGTTTTATACTTAACTCCTTTTACTTGTTGTTTTTTTAGTTTTTAATTTTATTGCAAAAGTGATCACAACAAGAGATGAACTTTTTTTTTTACTTTGACATTTTTTATTTTAGTTTTTTTTTTTTCAAGACAGGGTTTCTCTGTGTAGCCTTGGCTATCTTGGACTTGGTTTGTAGACCAGGCTGGCCTCGAACTCACAGCAATCTACCTGCCTCTGCCTCTCTCAGTGCTGGGATTAAAGGCATGTGCCATCATTCCCACCTTGAATGCAATTAAAAAAACCCAATTATTCTTTTTTTATCCCAACCACAGTTCCTCCCCCTTCCCCCCCCCATCTCTTCTTTTCCCAGCCCTGCCCCTACTACCTTCTGCAACCTCCTCCTCCATTTCTCTTCAGAAAACGTCTGGCTTCTTCCCATGGATATCAATCAAACATGGCATATCAAATTGCAGTAAGACTAGGCACCTCTCTCTTATATCAAGGGTGGGAGAGGCAACCCAATATGAGGAAAGGGTCTGAAAAGCAACCAAAAGAGTCAGAGATAGCCGTCTCCACTCCCACTGTTTGGAGTCCCACAAAAATACCAACCTATATAACTGTAACGTATGTGCAGAGGACCTTGGTCAGTCCCATGCAGGCTCCCTGGTTGTCGGTTCAGTCTCTGTGAGTCCATAAGAGCCCAGGTTAGTCGACTTTGTGTGTTTTCTTGTGATGTCCTTGACCTTTCAGCTTCTACAGTTCTTGGCTTCCCTTCCATAGGAATCCTTACGTTCTGCTGTGGACCTCTGCATCTTTTTCCTCAGTTGCTGGGTAAAGCCTCTCAGACGATAAATGGGCTAGGCACCCATCTATGAGTATAATAGAATATCGCTAGGAATCATTTCATTGACTTTTTTTTTTTTGCCAGTCATGTTTGGTTCTATCCTAGGTCTCTGGGCTATCCAGTCTCGGGTCCAGCTTTGACTCATGGTATGAGTCTCAGGCTGGACCAATCACTGGTTGGCCACACCCACAATTTCTGTGCCACTTTTGCTCCAGCTCATCTTGTGGGCAGGAGCAATTGTAGGTCAAAGGTTTTGTGGCTGGGTTGGTGTCCCAATGCCTCCACTGGAAGTGTTGCCTGGTTATAGGAGATGGCCACTTCAGGCTCCCTATCTCCCATTGCTAGGGTCATCCTCATAGATTCCTGGGAGGTTCCATTGCACTAGACTTACACCTTGACCCAGATGTATAAATTCCAGTTGCCTCATAGTACTCTCTCCCTCCATCCTTCCCCAACATGATTCCTTCTGTTCCTATTCCCCCCTACCCCCTCTAGCCTCGAAGTCTTTTCTCTTTCCCCTTCCCAGGGAGAGTCATGTGTCTCTCCTTGTTAGCTTCTCTGGGTGTGTGGATTATAGCATGGCCATCCTTTATTTTACAGCTAATATCAGCTTATAAGTGAATACATTACCATGTTTGTCTTTCTGCATTAGGGTTTTCTCATTTTCTCTAGTTCTATCCATTTGCCTGCAGATTTCATTATGTCATTGTGTTTTAACAGTTGAGTACTACTCCATTGCATTGAAAATAGCACATTTTAAAAATCCATTCTTCGGTTTAGGGACATCTAGGTTGTTTCCAGTTTCTGGCTATTACGGATAAAGCTGTTATGAATATAGTTGAGCAAGCGCCCCTGTGGTAGGATGAAGTGTCCTTTGAGTATATGAGTATATCCCAAGAGTGGAATAACTGGGTCTTGAGACAGATCAACTACCAATTTTCTGAGAAACTATAATATCGATTTCCAAAGTAGCTGTACAAGTTTGCATTTCCACTAGCAATGGAGGAGTGTTCCCCTTTCTCTACATCCATGACATGGGTTCTGTGCTGTCACTTGAGTTTTTCATCTTAGCCATCCTGATAGGTGTAAGATCGAATCTCAGAGTCGTTTTGGTTTGCATTTCCCTGATGACTAAGGACGTTAAACATTCCTTTAGGTAAGTGCTTCTTGGCCATTTGAAATTCTTATATTGAGAATACTGTTTATATCTGTATCCTATTTTTAATTGGATTCCTTGTCTTTTTTCAATGTTCAATTTCTTGAGTTCTTTGTATGTTTTAGAAATTAGCCTTCTGTTAGATGTGGAGTTGATGAAGACCTTTTTCTCATTCTATGGGTGCTGTTTTTGACATGTAGTTTCATGTTTGTGTGGTTCTCTAATAAATGAATATTTATTGTCATATGGGATTGTATCTGGTGTTTAAACCACAGTTAAGGATGCTGGGATTATTTCCAGTGTGGAGTAGTTATGAATAGAGCTACTATATCAGCTTTTGTATGAATGGATGTAAGTTTTCATTTGCTGAGTAGTAGGTTACTCATTGGTTTCGTTTCACACAAAAACTGCAGAGCTATTTTCTAGGGCAGCCTCCCAGCTCACCTAGCACTGCCACACCCAGCTTAACCATGTCTATTTTTAGAACTAAACTTACATTGTGATGGTAACGTTATCCGTTTGTCTAAAGAATTCTAGCTGACTAACCCCAGCTTTAAGCCGGGTGGTGGTGGCGCACGCCTTTAATCCCAGCACTCGGGAGGCAGAGGCAAGTGGATCGCTGTGAGTTCGAGACCAGCCTGGTCTACAAAGCGAGTCCAGGACAGCCAAGGCTACACAGAGAAACCCTGTCTCAAAAAACCAAAAAAAAAAAAAAAAAAAAAAAAAAAAGATTGTCTTTCTTGTTTTCATCTAAAAGGTTTATACCGTTGTATCTAGATCTATAATTTGTTGTATCTAGATCCATAATTTGTTTTCAGTTACTTTTTGTAGATGCTATGGCATTTTGCCTGAGATTCACTTTTTTTTTTTTTTCGTGTAGGCATGCCCAGTGGTTCTAGTAATTTTGTTGAAAAGATGTTGTTTCTATTGAGTTACATTTGCAGCATTGTCAAAATCAATTACCTATATTTGTATAGTGCTGTCTCTGGGTTTTCCGTTATAGTTTGCTGATCTGTGTATCTGTCTTTGCCAGAACCACATTTTTCTTACTGCTCTTTTATAATGGACCTTCCACTTGAGTAGTGTTGAGTCTTTTTTCTTCCTTTCTATGATTGATTGGGCTGTTCCAGTTCTTTTACCTTTCCATGTAAATTTTACAGTCAGCTTATTTCTCGCTGCAAAATGCCTTGGTAGTGTTTTGATTGACATATTCATTTGGTACTTAATTTGAGGAGAATAAGCGTTATTGACACAGCTCTTTATTTGCTTGGGGTTTATTTAGTTCATCTCAGCATGATTTTCTAGTTTTAAATGTACAGGTCTTTACATATTTGGTGAACATTATCTTTAAGCCTTTCAGATTTGTGATAATATTATAATTGCTATTTTTAAATAATTTTAATACCCAGTTCTTTGTGGCAAATATACAGAAATATAATAGATTTTTGCATTGGAATCTTATGTCCTGTAATGCTGTAAAATTCACATTTTAGTTTCAGTAGCTTTTTTGATTATTCCATCAGATTTTATATATATTCAATCATATCATCTGTGAGTAATGGTAGTTTTGTTTCTCTCTAATTTGCAGGATATTTCTTTTGTCTTTTTTTTTTTTTTTTGAGACAAAAGTATCACTGTGCAGCCCTGGCTAGCCTAGAACTCACTATGTAGACTAGGCTGGCCTCAAACTCATAGAGATCTGTCTCCTTCTGCCTCCAAGTGCTGGGATTAATAGGTGACATTTCTTTTTTGTAGCATATTTGTGCCAGGTAGAATTTATTATGATAATATTAGAGTGTGTTAGAACTGGTATAAAAATGGACATTCCTGTCTTTTCTTGAACCATTAATGTTAGCTGTATATTTTTGCAGGTGTTTATCAAATAGAGGAAGTACCTTTCTATTTCTGCTCTGCTAAGAGGATTTAGTAGGAGTGGATGTGGGAGGCTTTCAAGTGTCCCTCATGTGTATGTTGAGATAATTGGGTATTTTTCATTGCTTGCTTATGAATACAGTATAATATGTATTTTTGAATACCAAACTTTGGATTCTTGCTATAAATCCCACTTGGTTATGATGTATCACCCTTTAAATATATTACTGGAATGGTTTGTTAAGAGTTTGGTTAGAATTTTCATATTTGTGCTTATGAATGATAGGGTCCACTTTGGTGTGTTAGGGTAACATTAGCTTTATAGAATGAATTATGTATTATTTTCTCTTGAGCTTTCATTTTCTTGTTTGTACATTTTAACAAGCTCAGTCTGGGCTCAAAGTTGCTGCAATCTCCCTACCTTAGCCTCCTAAGTGCTCGAATTATAGGCACGCCCCACTTTGCTTGGCTCTGTGTGCTTCATTTTGTACTGTGTCTCTTACTTTGACCTCCAGTTAACTGGAAGTTTTTGCTGTCACTTGATTTGCCATGAGTGTGATCCAGTATTTTATTCCTTAAACATCCTTGTTCTTATACCCGGAAGTTCCATTTAGATCCTTTTTATATCTCTGCTTAACCTTTTGAATAGATGGGCTAGCTTACAGTATGTTTCTGGAGACCTTCCTCTGCTTAGCACTTCTACCACTGGGGCTAGTTTCACTCGATTACTTTTGTACGTTTTATTTTCCTGCATTTCTTTCATACCCAGAAATCTTTGTGAATTTTACTTCGTTGGACACTAGCCATTGTTGCCTTCTGGAAACCATCCTGACTTTACTTTTAGATGCAGTAAATTTGGTTTTGTTCTCTTTAATCTCTTCCCTCTTATAAGAGTATATGAATCTGCCTTCAGTGCCTGATGGAGAGCCCCTTTCCGCATTTCCAGAATTCCATCCTTGTGTAGCTAGGTTGCGTTTCTCAGCCTCTGTTCTGTGAAATGTAGGTGGGTTTTGTATCTGCACTCTTGGGTTTCTTGACTTGGGCAGCTGCCAGGCTTCGCTTACTTCCCCTCTGTCCTGTGGCTTGCAAACTCTCTCAGTGCAGTAGGCTGTGCCGTCGCAGCGCTCTCCTCATATTTCCCATCTCCTAGGGATCATTTGGCATGCATTGCCTGATTGCTACTGTCTTGAAAACCACCATTTCATATATTTTGTGTAAAAAAAAAAAGAAGGATAAATCTAGTTCCATTTTCTATCTTGTGTGGAAGTGGAAGCTTTCGTTTCACAAAGGAATTTTGTTCTCTCATTTTTGAAACCCTGTACACTTGCACTCTGTCATTTGATATTTATTTTTCTTAAACTATGGGCTTGGTATATGTGTGCTTATGTGGTTAAATATGATTACGTCCACACAGACAGACTTAAAACAAGCTTACCATGGACTGCCTTTTTCTTGTCTAGGACTCTGTTGGCTGTGGCTGTGTGGTTTTGCGCTGAGAGAACTGGAGAAAGAAAAGATGGCTTTCATTCAGAGAGTAGGCTATGAACTGACTAGGATGATTCTTGTCAGCAGTCTGAATAAGAGAATTGTCTGTTTTCAGAGGCAGTGCTGTGCAGATTGTTTATGATGGCGCAGAAGATAGACAGACAAGGTGGTAGTAGTGTGGTGATTTTTATCCATTGCAGAATAAGTTGCTACAGTGTGGAGGTCTGATGCAGCTGATGACCTGTCAGACCAGCCAGAAGAAAAGGTACAGGTAGTTCAATAGAAGGCAACTATTAGCTAAAAAAATTGAGAGAATTCCGATGCTGTAAGACCGTGCCGAAGCAACTGAGAGATGAAAAGCAGGCTTGGATTGACACCAAAAACAAGTAAAAATCTTTTAAAAATCAGAATTCAGGGACAAGGTCTCTTGTCAGGAACTGGAGCACCAGGAGAGATACCTAGGAAAGCATGGGACCTGACGAGAGGGCTGTGTTGTGGGAGCTTCAGCTATGAGAACACGTAGCCTGAGAGGGTAAGAGAGAGCAAGAGGGGGGAGGGGAGGGGGAGACAAGAGGAGGGGAGGGGAGGGGAGGGAGAGTCAAGAGGAGGGGAGGGGAAGGCAAGGGGGAAGGAAGGGTGTGTGTGTTTGTGTGTGTGTGTGTGTGTGTGTGTGTGTGAGAGAGAGAGAGACAGAGAGAGAGAGAGAGAGAGACAGAGAGAGAGAGAGACAGAGAGACAGAGAGACAGAGAGACAGAGACAGAGAGACAGAGAGACAGACAGAGACAGAGACAGAGACAGAGACAGAGACAGAGACAGAGAGACAGAGAGACAGAGAGACAGAGAGACAGGGAGGAGAGAGAACGGAGAGAGAGGAAGATGACCTGCCTTGGCTTTTACTTCCCTGCTACCTTTTAGTGTCTTACTCATGCCTCTCATGGAATGAATATAACTGGCAGCCACTTGGATGGAAGGGGGACCTTTAAGTGTAGTTCGCAGGAGTCGCCCCGCCACTTCTTGTAACATGTGGCAGAGCAAGAAAAGGCAGAAAATTTGGTTGGGGCCCTTTAAGCCCAAGGCGGGCATAAAAATCCACCACTGAGGGTTTGGTCTGCTGTGCCATATATCCAGTGTCTAGATGTGTCCAGAAAAAGAGAGAAAAAGTTATGTGATCAAGGTCAAGAAAGCATTATCCCTATTAGGAAACTTGGGATAAAGGAGGTTGAGTCCAAAGGCACCAGCTGAAGCTATTGTACAGGTTTCCCTAAAGGGTGGAGTGAGGTGATAGCAACCAACAGCTGCCTGGGGTTGAAATGTTGAATCCACGAATTAAAGAAAAGTGACATGAGGGGACTGGGGATGAGTCGCAGTCATAGGACATTCGCCATATATTCAAGGCTCTGGGTTTGACACCCAACACCACAAAACCAAACAAAAACCCTTACTTGAGCTGTTGTGTAAACTTACCTATCAGTGTTGTACTTTTTGAATTTCTATATATTATTTAGGGAGAGAATGTGTTGGTATACAGGACAGAAGGAAGGGCCTTTGTTTGTATAACTCACATTGTAATTTCATGTTCATATTAATCTGAACAAGCGGAATGATAGCCATTTCTATTACAATGGCTTTTTGTAATGGAGCTATGTTTAACAGTGATATCCTGGTACTGTAAAGACCTGCTGGATGAGCTCAGGCAGACAGACTGTGTGGGGAAGGGACTAATTCTTGGAATTGCTATTTGCTTTTATAGTGACGTCTCCCTCATTTCTGTAGCTCAGGTACTGCGGGAAGCTTTCCTGATTATAGATGGATTTCTGTGAGAGACATCTCCAGGGAAGAAGGGCAGTTTAGTCCCTGCTGTTCCCAGACTCCACCGTTGCTATGGAGGACCTGGCTGGGCCAGTGATGTATCCTCCAGATGTTAAAGTACAGGTTTGGATCATGTTGCTCCCCTCAGATACCAAGTGGAAATAAAAAAAATTTGGCATACAGCAACAACATAGAAGTTAGTGACGATAAGTCCTATCTTTTAATTCCAACTGAAACGTCAGAATCTTTATTAGATATTAATGCTATCGGGCTTTCCAAAATTTTAGTCTGTCTGAGTAGCAGAGCCCTCAGTGAACTGTTATTTTGTAGAATTTGCTTAACACACTCTGTCAATACTGCAAATATCCAGTCCTTGTGTAGCAACACTGAGAAAACCTTAATGAGATACTGTGGCTGTGGCCCATTAATACAGCATTTGCCACAGATGCAAAGTGTGTGCATCCCTATTTGAAAAACTAATACACAGAAACTTGGTTGTGACGCAGAGAGATACGCTGGTCAAGAGAGCTTCCCCTCCTTACAGCTAGGAGCTGCTGAATGAGTAGTGAAATAAGACTTTCTTGAATCCAAGCAAAAACAGGGTTCAGAGAAAAAAAAAAAAACCTAAGCTCAAATTATGCGAAAGACACAGGTGCCACATCAGCATTTGCTGAAAGCTGTGTAAACCATTAAGAAGGTTAATGCATGACTCTAAGGACTTGACAGAGATTGGAAGTGTATAGATTCTCACCTTCTTGCGAGCTTTTCCTCTAGGATCTCCAGCAGGTGCTTTTGATGAAGGGCAGAAAGGATCCTGGGAAAGTTCGCATTATATGCTTACAGGGGTAGGGGAACTGCAAACACTGTCAAAATCTGCTTAGGTATCTCTCCCAGCCTACTCCTGACAGCTCCCAAGAAGACAACTCTCAGTTCCTGGGAAGAGGGAGGGGGCTGGTGGAAGCCCGCTGGCCATAGGGCAGTACAATAGAAGAAATAATCTCTGCCTGGCTCAACGTTGCATGCGGAGAATCAGGACACTTGTGAGGGCTCCCCAGCCCAAGCCCCGGATTCTGTATCTGCCTAATTGAAGATTTATTAGACCACTGGGGAATCCTCCCACCTAATACCTAGGCAACAAACATCAAGTAACAGCAAACAATGGACTACAACTCAGGTGGCTGCAGGAGAGAGATGGGCAACAGGGCACAGACCTCAGAGCCAAGGGAAGGTTCAAAGCCAAGGGAGGAAAAGAAGACATTGAGAAAAGCCTGTGGCAAGTTACCCTACTCCATAAAGATGAGACACGCGAAAGCTCCTGTACTCTGAACGTAACCATGGAAACCAAGGCTTTAAAACCCAGCCTCCATCCTAATTGTATTAACAGAAAGCTCAACAACAAAAAAGGTGATGTGACAATGTTGAAATAGTCATATTTCAGGTTTATAGTCAGGTTTATAATGTGTAGGTGGCCCTAAATAATAGATTGTTTAGTTTTGCTTATTTTTGCCTTCTCTGAATATTTCAAATATTTTTCTTTTGGGTTGGAGTTCTTGATTGTTGTCCAAGGCTAGCCCAAGCTCCTGGGCTCAAGTGATCCTTCTGCTTTAGACTCTTGAGTAGTTGAAAGAACAGGCACATACCAGTATGCTTAAAAATATTATTTTAAAAATAGATAATACATTCACATGATCCTCATGTAGCAAGAAATTTAAAAGGGACAGATCTCTTCTATTTCTCCTTGACATTGTCATTGATTTATTCTTCCAGTATTTTCTTTGCCTAATTTGTTTTTCATAAATGCAAGAAAATAGAAACCTAAGTGCTAATTTCCACCTTTTGTAGGCCCTTTAGTGTAACTTGTGTTAATCATTTAAACTGTTCTGGTGGTGGTGTCCTGTTTCATCCAAGGAGTTGTTTCTCATCGTTCGTCTATCGCTGCATGATATTCTGCGTGAATGAGCTACAAATAAGTCCTCTGCTGGTGAACACTAAGGTTGTTTCTGGTGTTACAGTAACCAGTACCGTGTGGATAATCTCAAGTTTATTATTCATGTTCAGGTGTATCATGCCATAGAGCTCTGGAAGGGAGATTATTGCATTGAGGGGGAATTGGCTTGTAATCTGGGATGGTAGGGCAGATTCTTCTCATTCAAGATTGGATATTTTTTTTTTCATTCAGAATTTTAGACTCACCAAGATAGGAAAGATGTTTTCTTCAAGTTTGCCAAATACAAATCGCCAAAACACTATGAATGTAACACACACACACACACACACACACACACACACACACACACACATATATATATATATATATATATATATATATATAATTCCTGATTGTTTCATGGTTCTTCTTGCTGTATGTAGTTTATTTTGTTTATGTGTAATATATATGTTTATGTAAAAAAGAAATATAAAAATTGCAAAAAAGATTGGATATTTATTTAGTTATTCCTCTCATGGATGGGAAGTTATCTGCTTTGCCACAGTTCTTGCTGTCAAACTTTTGGATTTTCGTCATCATGAGAGAAGAGTATTATCTTGTTACAATTTACTTTTCTTTTAGCAATAACGGAGTTTTCAAAACGCTTCCAGGTGATTCATGTATTTTTCTGTTAGTTGCTTATAGTTTTTTTTTTTTGTATAGTTTTCACATGAGCTTGTCTTTTCTTGAATCTAGTAGCTCTTTGTACATTGGGGGAGAGTAGCTCTTTATCTGTTACAAGTTACACTTTCTCTTCAGTTGGGCTCCCCGCCCCCACTCTGCCTATGTGTCTTTGGCTCTCCTAGACTTCTGTTGTGATCAGGTTGTCAGCATTTTCATGCTTTAAATGATGTCTGGACTTTGTCATTGGATGCTTTCCCACATAGTTACTCTTTGTTTTAGTATAGTAGCTAAAAAGTTCCGATCAGCCCCACTAAAACAGCTGTATGTATTTCTAGGCTTCCCATTTGGGTCCATTGCTGTCTCATATCACAATACATTCTGTTGAGACCCTTACAGAACATTAAATCTGCTTGGGCCAGTGCCCTTTTCCTGCCCTTCTCTTTTTTACCCCTGAATTTTCCTGGTTCTTGTTTGTTTGGTTTGGCTCTAGAATCAATTTGCCTAGCTCCTGGCCAAATGCCTTTGGCATTTTCATTAGGAGAGCATTGAATTTCTGAGTCAACAGAGGCAGTATCATTTTATGATTCTTCTTAGTCAGAGACATCCTATGCCTTCTTCTGTTCTATTATTGAATTTTCTTAATTTTTGCACATTTATTAAGTTTGTTCATAGCTATTTTGTATTTTTGTTACACTTAGGTTACATTTATTTTTACATTGAATTATCTCATTTTTGATACTTAGAATTTTGATATTTACAAATGACATCTTCTCATTTATTATCTTATCTATTGGGGAAGACAGGGAGGGTCTCATAAGTCCCTGGCTAGCATTGAGCTTGCTGTGTAGCTGAGGATGACCTTGAACTTCTGAATTACACATCTGGAGTTGCAGGTGCATGACACCACATCTGGTTTATTCAGGGCTGGGGTTCAAACCCATATATGCCAAATGAGCTGGAACATGCTAACTCCACCAACAAGTCTATAGCTCCAGCCCACCCATAATCTCTTTAAACTTTATGACTATTCTGAGTTCTGTTTTTGTTTTTGTTTGTTTTGTTTTGTAAACATTGAGCTGGGGCTGTAGCTCAGCTATAGAGCATGTGGGAGGCCCTGGGTTCCATCTTTAACACCACATAATAATTAAGAATGTGAAAAGAAGCCGGGCGTGGTGGTGCATGCCTGTAATCCCAGCACTCAGGAGGCAGAGGCAGGTGGATCGCTGTGAGTTTGAGGCCAGCCTGGTCTACAAAGTGAGTCCAGGACAGCCAAGGCTTGTCTCGAGACCTTGTCTCAAAAAACCAAAAAACCAAAAACCAAAAACCAAAAACAAAGGCAAAACCAAAACCAAACAACAACAAGAATGTGAAAAGAGGGCTGGAGAGATGGCTCAGAGATTAAGAGCACTGGCTATTCTTCCGAAGGTCCTGAGTTCAATTCCCAGCAACCACATGGTGGCTCATAACCATCTATAATGTAATCTGGTGCTCTCTTCTGGCCTACATGCAGACAGAATACTGTACAATTAATAAATAAATAAACATTAAAAAAAAAAGAATGTGAAAAGAAAAGGCAAGAAGCCAAAGTCCTGCAAATGGATTTGGGTTTCTATTGTAAATGCTACCAGTGCTGTGTTGAGCATAAGTCTTTGAAAACAGGGAAGGCTGAACCCAACTATATTTTGATAGTGATTTAGTAGAGACTTGCCATGCATGACCTAGAACATGAAAAAGTTAGTAGTTTGGTCACTGAATAGCTAGATGTTGAATGGCAACGTTAAAAATCAATATTTGATCAAGGTTAAACCAAATATCAACAGAAGGAATCTGTGAATTATATAAATCAGAAATTTTATTCAGAGATCCCCTGTTACATTAAAATGATAATTGTCATATTTTTGAAATTTGAAATTACAGAGTTAATCAATTTCTCAGTATCCTATTCTATTAGGTGACATGTGTGTGATACTAAAGAGGAAACAAACATTTAAGTCTGTGTTGTAATGTTATAATTGCTAACATTATAAATACACTAAAACATTTCTGATGGGATCAGAATTATGTTGCAATATGATATACATTACTCCACTAGTTTTATTTAAATTTCTAGGTAAATAGTGACTTACCCAGATACACTGTTTCCCTTAAGTTCTTTAACTCCCAAGCTCCCAATTCATTGATTCATCCAACAAATATTTACTGTTTACTTATTTTATTTTTAGTTTTTTGAGACATGGTTTCTCAGTGTAGCCTTGGCTGTCCTGGACTTGCTTTGTAGACCAGGCTGGCCTCGAACTCACAGTGATCTGCCTGCCTCTGCATCCCAGAGTGCTGGGATTACAGGCGTGCCCCACTTTGCCCAGCTCTGTTTACTTATTTTTAACGTATTCTTTTTAAAAAGTTATATTTACATATTTATTCTCTGTGTATACGTGTAGTGTGTGCGGGCACATGTGCGGCAATACTTATGGAAGTTATAAGACAACTTGTGTGAATGGGTCATCTCTTTCATCATTTGGGTTCAGGATATCAAAACAGGCAGGCACCTTACCAGCTGAGCCATCTTACGGGCCCTTGAAAAAGACATTTATTAATGTATAATTTATAGAGAATGAAATTCACACCTTTTACTTGTGTAACCACCACCACTATCAAGATATGGAGCATTTCTATTCTCCCGAAAATCTTCATGTACTTTTACTGAACATGTTCACTATCTTACTTGAATTCCTGGCAACTTCTGTTCTGTGCTCTATCTCTGGTTGTGCCTTTTGGGGAAACAAATAATGCATCTGGTAATATCGTGTGCCTGACTTCTTTGTTTTAGCATACTATTTGTCCCCGTTTTGTTTCTGAGTTGTATCCCATTCTATGGATGTTTCACAGTTTACTTACACATTGACCATTTGTTGAACATTTTGCTGTTTTTATTTTTGGAGTATTAGAAATAAAGCTGTGGTGAACATTCACCTATATTTCTTTGTGTAGTCATGTGTTTGTATTTTTTATTTGTACTTCCATGGTAAGTGTGTGCTTAATTTTATATAACCTGGCAACTGTTTTTTCAAGGGTATATATAGTTTGCATTCCAGCAGCAGTAAAGAAGATGTCCGACCACTGTATATTTTTACTATGTTTGCTTTTTAAGGAAGTATTACTTTTACCCATTTTTGTGTCAAGTGGTAGCTTACTGTTTTGATTTGCATTTTCTTACTCACAAATGACATTGAACTTCTTTCTATTTCTTATTTATCATCTTCTATCTCCTTATATTTGTGACCCTATTTTAGCCTTCTTATTAGGTTTGTATGTGTTTTGAAGTATCAATTCTTTATCTGATAAACATTCTTTGTCTATTTTCTCTCTGCCTACGGCTTATCATTTCATTCACTTCACAGTGTCTTTTGTAGAAGAGAAGTTTTAGATTTTGGTCAAGTTTGATTGTTTTTTTTTTCTGTCGGCTGAGCCATCACCCCCACAAGCATTTGATTATTCGTTGTATAAAGACAAAGGCCCCACTTACAAGAATGAGTGTGGGAGTGCTGAGCCGAAAAGGTTATTAGTAAATTAGCTTTATGAGACTAAGGGGGTATCTCAGTGGTAGAAAGTTTGTCTAGCATGTGTGAGGCCTTGAGGTCCATTCATAGAAGTGTTTTAGAGAAAGATACTAGCTTTAAGATCACCTTTAAGACGCTGTAAGTGTTTTCCTCATTATCCTCCGATGTAATTGATATTTTGCTCTCAGTTTTTAAATTTAAACCAATATGTTTGCTTGTTGATGATAGAAAGAGGAAATAAGACATTTCTGCCTTCAACAAGTGACATCCTAAATGGAATACAACTGTGTAAGTTTCATCCAAGGGCAAGGCCCTTTGTTGTTATGGGCAGAAAGGTTTGTCTAGATTACCGAAAGCCTTTGGTTTGATATCCAATACTGTCTAATATAGATCTGCTGATACATGAATGCCTATACCCAGCACTTGGGAGGCAGAGGCAGAAGGGACAGAAGGACAGAGTCATCCTTAGCTGCATACCCAATTTAAGGTCACTTGGGAATGCATGAATATCATCTCAAAACATACCAAACAGTAGAGTTAAGGTACTTGAGGGGGTTGGGGTCTGCTTTGCTTTCTGTATAGGGCTGCCCTTGGTCAGGGAACATGTCAGTTAGTTTGTCTGAGAATGATAAGAAAAGAGACTGTGGCTTTTTCCTATATATATTAAAAAAACAACCCAGACCTATAAACATCTTGCCTGTCCTCTCTAGCAGTCATATGTGACCAATGCGGGTGATGGGAAGAAGCAGCAATGTACACAGGAAGCTGCCTGACCTCCCCTTGAAATGTCACTGCTGTCCCTTGTTTGCTTCTGTCTTGTATCCTTCTGCAAAGCAAAGTAAATGTTGTAACCAGTGGCAACCTGGTTGGGAGTCGGCTTGCCTGCTGGACCCATCACATCTGTGCTGCTGCTCTGCCTCTTAAGCTGATAAGCTAGCAGGACAAACTGAGGTTGTTTCAGGGGTGAGAGATGGATCTGAAGCTAGGAGAATGAGGAGCATCTTCTCCTAGGGCAAAGCATTACTGCTCCCGCTGGAAGTCCATGACGTGTTCTGGATCAGGAGGGAGGACAGAACTCCATTTTCACCTCAGATGAAAGGAGAAGGGCCTAGACAAGGCCAGGGACTCTTTTTTATGTATTCTCTCATACAATACCTTTAGACATCATTTTGCACTTTCTCCACGCCTTCCAGTTTTCTTCCACCTTCCTTCTTCCCCATATCCACTGCTCCTCTGTTGCCCCTTAGAAAAGGGCAGGCCTCTCAGTGATATCAATAAAACATGGCATGGCAGGATGCAATAAGATTAGGCACAAACCCTCATATCAAGGCTGCTGCGCAAGGCAACCCAGTAGGAGGAAAAGGGTCCCAAGGGCAGGCAAACAAGTCAGAGGCACCCCTACTCTCACTGTTACGAGTCTCACAAAACCCCAAGTTAAACAATCACAGCATGTATGCAGAGGGCCTAGTGCAGACCCATTCAGTCTCCTTGATTGCTGCTTTAGTCTCCATGAGCCCCCTTGAGGCCTGCTTAGTTGATTCTGGGGGTTGTGTTCTCCTGGTGTCCTCAACCCCTCTGGGTCCTACAATCCTTCCTCCTCCTTTCCCTTAGGGTTCTCTGAGCTCTGCCTAATGTTTGGCTCTACATCTGCTCCTATCAGCGGCTGGAGGAAGCCTTTCTGGGGCTAGGCACTGATCTATGAGTATAGCAGAGTATCATTAGGGATCATTTCACTGACCTTTTGACAGTCATGTTTGGTCCTATTCTAGGTCTCTAGGCTCTCCAGCTTCTGGTTCCTGGCTCTCCAGGCAGTGTTTGGCATGGGCTCCCTCTCATAGTTTGTGCCTCAAGTTAGGCCAGTCATTGGTGGGCCACATGCCCATGCTCTGAGCCACCACTGCACCAGTGCATCTTGCAGGCAGGAGAGATTGTAGGTTGAAGGTTCTGTGGCTGGGTTGGTGTCCCAGGGACTCTTTCTAGTTGTGTCAGCATTTTAAAAGTTTTCATTTGTAAACATTTAAGGAGGAGTTCTTAATAGAGAGCTTGATAAACCCATCAAATGAATCGAGCCTACCTAATGTGCTGCAAACCCCAGTTTAGACACTTAGTGCACTGTAGGGTGCCAAGTATTTTTCTCCTGGTCTCAGAGCTGATAGGGAGCTCCATCACAGTACCACAAGAAAGGATACTTTTGTTACTCTGGTTAAAGATCCAAGTTTAGAATGCAGTACAAGAATACTTCCTGTGGGATATCATTACTATTTTGTGCTATTTTGTTAAGAAATATTATAAGTTGAGCCATTGTAAGATAAGGCACAGTGTGCTAAGCCCTATTCTAGGAATTTTATAATTATTAACTTAATTCCTCATAGTATCTTGACATAATTTTAGTTTCTTAATGAGAAAATAGGAGCACAGAGAAATAGAGGGCTTTGCTCAGGTCATCTAGCTTACTAAATGATAAAGCAGAATTTTAAAGCAGTTACTCCACATTCCCTGTTCTGAGCCTTTTGAACCGAGGAGCTGCTTTCCCCCATTCTTCCTCATAGTAAATGAGAGAACGCTTCTTGCAGGTTGCAGCTGCACAGGGTTTTAGCACTGCTCAGCTTGTGGGGAGCCTAGAGGAAGGTAGCAATCCCCCGTGTCTTGCACTCCCATTGTAACCAGGTGGGGCTGGTACCATGGCTTATGTACCTCTTATCCCTGTCCATTCACTCTCTTTGTTACTGAGTTCTTTCCCCCAGCTCCTTGTGTCCAAAGGTGTACTTTCCTTTCCTCTCAGCATCCTTGGCAAGGCTCCTGCACATGCTTTCCTCCCTTGCTTCTTCATTGGGAAATGAGCTTGCTTAGGGAGGAAATAGGGCTTGATCCATGAATGCACCTGGGACTTTCTCAGAGATATAGACATGCCTGGTGGCAGTGTTTTCCTTCATTTTAAAAGAAAGGAAATTGCTTTTTTTTTCTTCCTAAAATGAACCTGGTGACACGTGCATACTGAGCTCTGATTTAAGCCCCCAGATTCCGTGCAGTGGAGATTATTTTGTACCCATCCTTGCAAGCTGGGCAGAGTCACTTACTTTTTCATCGTGGTTGTCATTCCTTGCTGTAAAGCACTGGTTTGGTTTCTAGGTCAGCATGGTAAGCAGCCTAATATTTTATTACGCTCCTCAGCTCCTCCTAATTGCTGGGTGGGCAGAAGCTGTGGAAATAGAACACACTTTCCCCTCCCGTTATATTCTTCACACTAAAGCAGCATTACTGAGGCAGAAGCTGTGAGTGACAATTGGGTCTGTGCGGTGGCCAAAAATGACAGACTATTACCTGCTAACTAAGAAAGCGCCTCTGCTTTGAACCCATAATTGAGTTTGCATAAAGCAGGTAGTGTATTGCAGACCTGGGGTGACAATGACCTGCAGCCACAAATGAGGACTCATTTTGTCATATAAAACACGGCAGTTCCAGATCAGCAATTTTAGCCTGATTTAAACATCCAGTTCTCATTTGGTTACTTTAATTAATACTTTAGTTCTTTATGTGTAACACAGATGCACAAACAGCATTGGTGAAAAGCTTTCTTCCTTTGTGGCACAGAATTTTAGCCTTTACAAAAACCCTTAGAATAATTCAGGAAACTAAAAGGTTTTTGGGGGGCATTGATTATGCATACATAAAGAGCTCTCTGGCACCTTCTTTTAATATTTATTCTATTTTATTGCAAATAGCTGTATTATTTAGATTGTCTTAGAAACTGGTTTTTATTTTTGGTTTTTGTTTTAAGACAGTCTCACTGTGTAACCTTGGCTTCTCTGGAACCCACTATGTAGACCAGGCTAGCTAAGAACTCACATCTGTCTGAGAATGCCTCCTGAATGCTGGAATTAAAGGCATACACCATCATACCTGACAGAAAGTGCTTTTTCAAACTCCAGATTGATACATATTTGTAAACAATTATAAAGATAACAAGATAGGTACTTCTTGTAAAACCTAGTGTATTTTTCTTCTTTAAGGATTTTATTCATGTACCCCATGTTTTTTATTATATTTACACCCCCACATTTCCCTTTCCAACTCCTCTTAGATCTTCACTGCAACCTCCTACCTACTTCATGGCCTCTTTTCTTTTTTCCCCTTTAAAAAATAAGCGACAGAGTCTAATGAGTGCTGCCCATATCTGTGTGGTGTGTGAAGCCCTCACACTGGAGCAAGAAAACTGACTCTCGCCTTCTTAGCTAGAGGTGGGGGTCTTCCATGCCACTAGAGCAGGCACTTATTGTTAGGAGGAACTTTAAAAAGTGTTTAAATAATAGAAGCAAGGATTTTAAAATGATGGGACTCTGCAAAATTTTAAACTCATAATCATAGATTCCTACACTGAATGTAAGACCCTTGATTACCTAATTCATGATTGTTTCAATAGTGGCTACATGAGAGCCTCTGATGGGCTAGGGATTGTGTGTGTGTGTGTGTGTGTGTGTGTGTGTGCGCACACATGCATGTGCGTGTTTGCTCATATGCATGCATGCAAGCGTGCAGCATGCATTCATTTATTTTAAGAAGCTGTGATCATTATATCTTGAAATGTGTAGCATCTGAAGATGGCTGTACAGGTTATTGAATTTTGACATGATCTTATTTATTTCTTAAAAGCCTAATGGTAGGTAAAAATGGGAGCCATTTGTCCCTGTCTTGGGAAGCCAGAGAAAGCAGAGGCTGAGGGGTGTGTCTGTATACCCGTGTTCTGTGTTTTTATAGCTTTGATTTCTATCCAGGGTAATAGGTCTGAGGAGGTGATTATTTGCATCCTTGAAGATTTCAGTCCTGCTGGCTAATTAGAGTACAACGGTAGAAAAGCATTGCATGTATTTTGTGCCATTTTGAAGAATTGTTATCAACATCTCTCTCTAGCAGTTTCATTAAGTGATTTAATTTTAGAAATGGAAAACCTTAGATATTGGAGCACCTGAATCTAAATAGACTATTGTCTTAAACTCTATTAAGGATAAGAGTTATTTTCTAGGGCTGGAGAGGTGGCTCAGAGGTTAAGAGCACTGGCTGTGCTTCCAAAGGTCCTGAGTTCAATTCCCAGCAACCACAAGGTTGCTCACAACCATCTATAATGAGATCTGGTGCCCTTTTCTGGCATGGAGGTGTACATGCAGGCAGAATACTGTATAAATAATAAACAAATCTTTAAAAAAGTTATTTTCTAGACATGAAAGTAAAGGAGTGGGATATTAGGGTTGTAGAAGGGGATATGATCATATGCATGCATGCAAATGGTTTTGCAAGGAATTAGGGTTCTCTTATGCAGATTCTTAATCACAGAGGTAACAGAATCTAAAAATAGACTTAGAAAGAAGGACAATTTTATTGGCATTTGAGAGAACTACATGGCAGGCAAGTGGTGAATTTTGGCAGCTGATGAGAAGACGGATACTGGGATAAAAAGAGGGAAGGTCATGCTTTATAAGATAGGCTACAAGGGCACAGTCAGGCTCAGTGCTTGGGGCAGGTAAGCACCTGTTGGGTGAGAGAGTGAAATTCAGAGAAACACTGAGAATGTTGAGAGTATCAGGTCAAGCATGCGCAAGATGTTGGCTAGTGGCCTAAAAAGAGAAAGAACGAAAAGGTACGCTTTATGTGTTTTACTTAGAACTTGGAAAACTGAGCAGGCTTCACAGCGAGGATTTGTAAGCAGCTATATGGATGCTTTTGAGAGGGGATGGGGAGAAGGAGAGGAGAAGAGAGGAAGGGAGGGAAATGTGGAAAAGATTAAGCTTTGTCACAGGTGGAAACAATCTTGGCGGGCTTTACCCTTGGGGCACCCCATGAATACCTTGTGACAGACTGTTTGGAGGCTTCCTGGGCTTGGAATTCAGGAAGCCTACCTGGGAACCCCACCGTGGCTATTGTTTTCCTAATTGACCCTCGAAGGGAGAAGGAGACTGCCCTTTACATGTGACTGGGAAGGTGGGGGGAAAAAAAAACAACATAGGCGAGAGGAGAGCACGGAGAGAGCAACCGGACCTGGCCAGCTCGCGGGACTGAGAGACACCTAAGGACCCATCACGTGGAACGGATACCGGAAGGTTCATTCTTCTGTCCCTTTAACTTTTTTTTCCTTCTTGTGTATGCTAGTTGGGTTGTATAATAAAGTTTAATTGTTAAGAAACAGAGCCAACAGGGAAAGGAAAGGTTGTGAATGAGAACAAATGGCTTATTTTAAAGACCTCAATAAAGTCCCGATACCTCTATTCTTCTTCCTTTCATCTGGTACTTTAAATTATGATGCTTCTTTCTCTTAAAATTTATGAGTTTCCAGGGAAACAGAAAAGAGGTCCAAAGTTGTTAGTGTAGGACCAAGTCCGTCTTCAGTGTTCTCTAACAATGTCACCATGAAACCCATTTCTTTGTATAATTGCTATACTAATAGAAAACCAATTATTTTCTGGAATAGTATGTTAGGCTCCATCATAAATTGAATTATATGTTCAAGTAGGACCACCACAAAGATATACAACACATAAAAAAGTACATCCGAGCCAATATTAAAGTCCTTCTGAATATTTGGACAAGAGATGGCCCTTCTGTGGCAAGAGCTAGTAATGGTTACTTGAAATCCTTTGTTCAGTCCGTATGTGCCAGGAAGTTTTACCTTGCACACCCACTCATGCAACGATGTTTCATTTTCGAGAGGTTTTGTTTCGGGGATTCAGGATGTAGGCTTGGCAGTCAAAAGTATGTGGGGAGCTTTGCCCTGATCTGTCATCCCAGAGATGCCCATGGTTTGTTTGGGAAGATAGATTCCATTAGCTGGGGTTCTCTCCTTTGCCCTGGTAGTTCTTGGAAGGAGATTTTTGAGGGCATTATTGTTAGGTAAAGGAGGACAGTAAAGGCCATGTAGGGCATTCTGGAGGGTGAGTACGACAAGCATTTATGTGTGGGGCAGGTGGTGGTAGGCAGTGAAAATGGAGCCAAAGGCTTTATGCACTGTGGATGCCATGTTAAAGACCTTGAATTAAATTTGCCATGGATGCTGACATCATGCAAAGTAGGACCATGGCATAAGTAGCTGCATTTCTGGCTTAAAGCAAGATAATGATAGTAAGGAGATGAACAACACTGGGAAAGTGCTAGAGAGTTAGTTTTGGCAGGCCCAGGTTAGAGCAGGATATGGAGGTCATGAGATGCGGTGCTGTGGTCCTGTCAGCAGCAGGAATGGAGGCACAGCTTCACTCTTTGTGTGGAGCAGTTTGAGGAGCTCCCTTAGTCTTCCAGAGACCTCAACTCAGAGAATAGCAGATCCTTGGGCTCAAGGCAGAAAAGAATTTCAGTATGAGTGAGAAAGAAACAGAGCGGGGGCTTATTAAACATAGAAAGTAAGTCATTCAGGCAATGATTAAGATACACTGAGAGCAATATGGGTGTGAGGTTTTCAACTTATTAAAAGATAATTTAACGTATGTTTTAAGCACAAGACTTTGGAGAAAGAGAAACTAAGTCATACCCAAGTGTAGGTCTGGGATTTTCTAGGGAGGGTCACCCATAAGTGTCTAAGAATAAGGCATGTATATTATTTTGGTAGCTCTCAAGCTACATCTCAAGGGCTTAAGAAACTTTTTCCTCCTTCTCTTTTTACTAAATGAGATTATAGGGTGATTCTAGAGGATTCCTTAGATGAGATTACAATCTGGCATGATAAAACCAGGAGCCACTAAGTTTGTACAAGGGGGGTTAAGACATGGCCTGTAAATGGGGTTTATGGTGATATTCCTGAAAGAATTAGTTTTCCAGTGAGGAACAAAAAACAATATTGCTAATTATAATTTTTGATTCTCACTTGGTGAGAAGCTTCATCACCCAGACTTGGTAAGGGGCTCCTCACCCTTCCAATGGGGCCCATGATTTTCCTGTATTAATCTCTCTCTCTCTCTCTCTCTCTCTCTCTCTCTCTCTCTCTCTCTCTCCCCCCCCCCCATATTTATTCCTTTGTCCTCCCAAGCCTTCTCTCACCCAATTTGATCTTCCTATTCTAGACCTCAACCATGCATCCATAGATAGCTATTCTATTAATAGAATAGATAGCTATTCTATTCCTGTTCCATCCCACCCCCCCAGTCCTTTACTCTATACCTAACATCTAAAGTTCTGTGAATTGTAGCTAGGATATCTTTGACTTAACAGCATATATCCACATATATGGGAATATACACAATATTTCTCTTTCTAGGTCTGAAATAACTTGCTTAGGATGATTTTGTTTTGTTTTCATTTTTGTTTTTCAAGACAGAGGAGTTTCTCTGTGTTAGCCTTGGCTGTCCTGGACTCAATTTGTAGACCAGGCTGGCCTTGAACTCACAGAAATCCACCTACCTCTGCCTCCCGAGTGCTGGGATTAAAGACATGTGCCACCATGCCCGGCAGGATGATTTTTTTTCTAGTTCCATCTATGTACCTATGAATTTCCTAATTTTACTTTATTTAGTGGCTGAGTAGTATTCCATTGTGTAAATGTACCGCATTTTCTTTATCAATTCTTCAGTTGAGAGACACTGAAGTTGTTTAAAATTTCTGGCTATTATGACTAGAGCAGCAGTGAACATGGTTGAACAAGTGTCTCTTGTGATAGGATGAAGCATCCTTTAAGTATATACCCAAGAGTACCATAGCTAGATCATGAAGAAATCCACCACATGGATTTACATAGTGGCTGTACAAATTTGCAGTCTGACCAGCAATGGATGAGTGTCTCCCTTACTCCATATCCTTGCCAGCATAAGATGTCACTTGTTTTATTGATTGTTCTGACAGGTGTAAGATGAAATATCAAAGTAGTTTTGATTTTCATTTCCCTGATGGCTAAGGATGTTGAACATTTCTTTAAGTGTTTTTTTCAGCCATTTGAGTTTCCTTTACTGAGAATTCACTGTTTAGATTTGTACCCCATATTTGGTTTTTTTCTTGATATCTATTTTTTGAGTTCTTTATGTATTTTGGATATTAGTCCTCTATCAGGTGTGTAGTTAGCAAGACACATTTCCTATTCTTTAGGCTGCTGCTTTGAATGATAGTGTCCTTTGCCATTCAGAAACTTCTCAGTTGCGTGAGGTCCCATTCATTAATTGTTGATGTTAGTACCTGTGCTAATGGAGTCCTGTTCAGAAAGTCTTTTTCTGTGCCAACGAGTTCAAGCCTACTCCCCCACATACTCTACCAGGTTCACTGTATCTAGTCTTTCGTTCAGGTCTTTGATCCACTTGGAGTTGCGTTTTGTGCAGGTTGATGAATATGAATCTATTTAGATTCTTCTCCAAGCAACCATCCAGTTTGGCAATCTTTTTTTTTTTCTAGTGTGTATTTCTGACTGCTTCTGTTTCACTAGAGTCCATTTAAATTGTTTATCTGGTCTTGTTTTAATTTTCATAAGTGGTACCTGTTGAGAAAATTCTTTTTTTTTAGATTTTATTTTAGATTTTCCAAATTGGTGGAGTACAGGTTTTCAAAGTATGTCCTTAAGATTCTCTGAATTTCCTCATGGTTTGTTTTTATGTCTCCCTTTCTAATTTTGTTATTTTGGTTATTCTCCTGCCACTTAGCTAATTTGGATAATGGTTTGTCAATCTTACTGATTTTCTCAAAGACCCAACTCTTTGTTTCATTGATTCTTTATATAGTTATTTTTTTGTTGTCTACTAGTTTTGTGTGTGATTTCTTAATTTATGTTCTAGAGCTTTCAGATGTACTCTTGCCTCTTAGAGTCTATCTCATTTTGTTTGGGTATGTTGTATATTTTTATTCAACTCTTGAAAGTCTGTAATTTCTTTATCTTTTGATCCATTTTTTTATTCAGTAGAGAGTTCTTTATTGTCCAGGGGTTTTTAAGCTTTCTGTTGTTGCTGATGTCCAGCTTTAATCTGTGCTGCTCAGATAGGATGCACGGTGTTATTTTTATTTTCTTGTATCTGGTGAGACTTGCTTTGTGTCTTGAGTATGAGGCCAGTTTTGGAGAAAGTTCCGTGAGGCGCTGAGAAGAAAATATATGAACACCCCCTCTCTCTGTGTGTATGTATGTTTGGGTATTCTGTGAATATCTGTTTTGTCCATTGGGGTAATATTAGTTAGCTCAAGCATATGTCTATTTAGTTTTTGTCTGGATGACCTGTCTATTGGTGAGAGTGGGGTATTGTGGTGAGAGTCAATGTGTGATTTAAGCTTTAGTACTGTTTTCTTTTTAAAATAAACTTGGGTAGCCTTGTTTTTGGTACATAGATGTTAAAAATTGTAATATCCTCTTGTGTTGTGGTGACTTGAAGAAGAATGGCCCACACAGGCTCATATATTTGGATGATTAATCATCAGGGAGTAGCACTACTTGAGAAAGATGAGGAGGAGTGGTCTTGTTGGAAGAAGTGTGTCTCTGGGGCTGGGCTTTGAGGTTTCAAAAACACAAGCCAGGTCCAGTGTCTCCCTGCTGCATGTGGATCTGCATGTAGAACTCTCAGTTACCTCTGTAGCCTGAAGTCTACCTGTGTGCTGCCATTTAGTGTTCTGATTATTATGTGTTCAGGGGACTTTATTTTCTGGTCCAGTATATTTGGTGTTCTGTATGTCTCTTGCATCTTGATAGGCATCTCCTTCTTTAGGTTAGGGAAATTTTCTTCTGTGATTTTGTTGAATATATTTTCTGGGCCTTTGACCTGGATTTGTTTTCCCTCCTGTATTCCTATTCTTAGATTTGGTCTTTTCATAATATCCCAGATTCCCTGGATATTCTGTGCCAGAATTTTTTGAGGATTAATATTTTCTTTGATCAAAGTATACATTTTTTTCTTTATCCTGTCCTCAGTGCCTGAGATTAACTTAGACCTCTCAGGTTCCTATTCAAGTTTCTAAATTTTTCATTTCCAGATTTCGCTCAGTTTTTTTTTTTAAATTGATTTGGGTTTTCTTTGTTGATTCTATTTCCACTTTCAGGTCTTGAATTTTTTTTTTGTTATAGCCTCATACCATTTCTGTTTTCACATATTTCTTTAAGGGGTTTATTAATTTTTCTTTTTATGGACATCATATTCATTAAGACTATGTTAGGGTTTTTTTATAGGGCTTCTGCTATGTTGTAATACTCAAGGCATGCTGTGGTAGGGCTATAGTATGGATGGGCTCTAGTGAAGACACATTTTCCTGGCTGTTATTGATTGTGTTTTTATACTGGTGTCTAGACTTCTGGGTTTGGGAAGAGGGTAATTCTAGGTGCTGATATCTGTTCTTGTTTTTGTTGGGTGGTTGTTTTGTTCCTTGTTTTCTGTCGCCCTTTCTGGTTCTTAGGAGAGTGTGGTTGCTATGTGTTGCCTGATAGGAAATTCTTCTTGGACCGTGGCAGGTGTTGCTACTGGGGGTTCCAGGTAAAATGTATTTCTAAGAATTCACTTAGGGATGGGGCTGGCCTAGGAGGCAGGAGCTGAGGGAATCCACAGGAGGGAAGAAAGCAGATGTTCTCTCAGGAACTGCTTCATACCAGGGAAGTAGGGCCAAGTTAGGAGAGGTCACAGCAGGTGGTCTGGTATGGGTCTGGACATGAGATTGGGGGGATTGTACTTGGAGGAGTAGAGGAAGAAGTAAAGATTTGTAGTTAGCCTACCTGCTTCCTTGACTGAAGTGGCCTGTGGGTCCCCAGGAAATGTCTGTTGGAATTGGATACTGGGATAAAGCAATGGATGGGTAGAGGGAGGTTAGGAGGGGGGGGGATATCTTTGTGATCTTTTGGAGATGGAGGCAGGGGAGCAAGGTGGGTCTCAGCAGGTTTTGTGCTGTGGAGTTAGGGGGGCACTTGGGGAGTGGATTTGGAGGAGAGGAGGGAGAGGTAAAGAGCTGCAGTTACCCTACCTGCTTCCCTGTCTGGAGTGTGGCACATTTTTATTTTTAATCCACAATGTCATCTATCTTGGTTTTGTATCTGGCCACATACTAGGATATAAATATATTCTAGGAGACCAGGAATTCCTATTTGTTTTCTTCACTTCTATATCTAGCCAAACACTGGAACAGTGTCTCTGGCATTGAAGGATCCTAAAACAGTCATTGAATGAATATGTTTTATGTAATTCTGGAGGAAATGGTGAAATCTGGCAAACAGATAATGGTGGGGATGGAGGTCTTTGTAGAGTAATAAGGAAATAGGATTTTGGAGGGGGTTCAGTCTGGTTAGATTATAGTATTCACTAACTTGTTTTGGGAAAGAGTTGGTACTTTAACACAGTAGGCACAGACATTATTTACAAATGTGAGTTAAATTTTAGCCTTAATTACTTGCCATCTGAATATCTGCAGCTAGGAGAACATTTGGCATTGGAAGTATGCAAAATTAGATCTTAGCTCTATAGTTTGCCAGCCATTTGCTATGCAGGCTATTTACTCTGAAATACCCAGCTCTCTTAACTGGAAAGTGGTGTTAGCAATTCATACATTATGAAGATGTAGTGAAAATTAAGGGATTCTATTATAAGTAGAACCCATAGTACAGAGTGGATATTCTAGCTGATTTGAAACAGTTTCAAAACGCACTGATTCTTTTTGAGGGCAAATTACTTAGAGTAATAGGAAGAAGCAAGAAGCATTGAGGGTAAAATATTGTAACCAGGATTTAATTTTAAAGTTTTTAATGGTTGAAGAATTGGAAATCATTATGTACTGTATACATGTACTAAATGATAATATGATAACCTATAGAGTTTTGCAATTCAAATAATAATTAAAAATATAACGAAAGAAAAAAGTACCAAAAACACATGTAAAAATGGAAAGGATACTATATTTGGCTGTTCACAGTTGTGAAAGAAGCCACAGAAACAACAAGTTTCTTTTCACTTCTCTAAACTGGATTGAAATCTTGAATTAGTTACAGGAGAGTGAAAAAGCCTCTGACACCAAAGTGACTAATAGTGTGATCTTGGAAAATACCAAGCTACCAGAAAACTATCAAACTCTGGAAGAGCTTTGGTCCATTCCTCCTACATGACTGCTTCTTGGCAGATCTTCCACATAACCTGCATGTGGGCCATTAACCTTGTATAGAAACTCTCCCCATATTTTATGCTGTATTGAGTATGTAACCAAGGGCCTTGAACATGCTTGTATAGAAACTCTCCCCATATTTTATGCTGTATTGAGTATGTAACCAAGGGCCTTGAACATGCTTGGTATGTTATATACGTTTCACTGATCAACATCCTTAACCAGATAAACCAGGAATACTAAGTCCCCTACTTGTTAAGGGTAAAACAGAAATCATTCTAGATAAGTCTTGTCCTGTTTTTATGCCACTGGTTGTTAATGGCATTACCCTTTCCTGCTAACTGAGCTTTGCATAATAAAATGGCTTTTAGAATGTAGAATCGAGCAAACATTTATCTCTCTTGGATGTTTTATTTACCTGTGTCAAGTGATGAGGAATGAATGGCAGGCACACCATGCTTTGTCTTTGTTTTAATTGCCAAGAAACTCAGAACAACATGTAATGCTTAATTCCAATAGCAGAAACTCTAGGTGGACCACAGACTTATTTCTTCCTTCTGTGTAGTTCAGTATTGTCAGTGCCTGTTTTAATTGGCTTGGTGTAGATCACTTTAAAAGCTTTACAAAATAACAAGCGTGTACCTGAGACTGATCCATATAATTTAGCATTGAGCCAATGTAATATTTTTTCTAATGTGATTCAAACAGTCAGTAAATATATTGTGTTTAAAGCACACAGGTGTCTAGCATGGCTTAATAAATTGTGGTATATTCATGCACCACATTTAGAATGTAAGTCCTCGGTTCCAAAGTAAAACTATCACGTAAGCTCAGCTATACAACTGTGTAAATGAACAGCATTGCACATGGCATGCCTTTATATGTTTCAACCCGAGTAACTCTCAAAAGATTGCATCCAGGAAAAAAAAGGAGATACCGTGAAATGTGTCTTGTAAATATTATTTCCAGTAATGAAAATTTTAAAAGGCTAACTGGCCTCCCAGAAAAGAAAAAGACACTATTTTCTTGCTTCTCTTATAGTCAGGTGTGATCATGTGACCAAGTATGACCTAGTACTGGCCAATAAGATGTATATAGAGTGGTGTATGCCAATTGAAAGACAAACCCTTAAAAAGGAAAAAGAATGTCTTCTTTTGTTCCCTCAATTCCCTTGTTTAAATGGCAGTATGCCCAGATAGGGAGCCATGGGTTCATCCCAGGAATGCCTACTCCATCTACATGAGGGGGAAAAGGACCCTCTGCCTTGTTTAAGCTATTATTCTTTTGGTCTTTGTTCCACAGCCACAGCCCCCTACTTCTAGAAAATATTATTGGTGTAAATTATTATTTTTTTGCTATTAAACATTCTTTAAAATTTTTATTAATTTATTCTTGTTACATCTCAATGGTTATCCCATCCCTTGTATCCTCTCATTCTTCCCTCCCTCCCATTTTCCCCTTATTCTCCGCCCCTATGACTGTGACTGAGGGGGACCTCCTCCCCCTGTATATGCTCATAGGGTATCAAGTCTCTTCTTGGTAACCTGCTATCCTTCCTCTGAGTGCCACCAGGTCTCCCCCTCCAGGGAACGTGGTCAAATATGAGGCTATTGGTGTAAGTTAAAACCAGAAAAGGGGGCTGACTTCAGATTCCAGAGCCCATATAAAAAGCCAGGCAAAATGATGCATGCCTGCAATCCCAGCCACTGGGCGTGGTGCTAGGGGCCAGTAATAGGCAGATCTCTGATGCACGTTGGACAGCCAGTACAATGAAATTGATAAGCTTCAGGTTCAGGAAGCCTCAAAAAATAAAGGTGGAGAGTGGTCAACAAGAAAGAATCAGCATCTGGCCTCCCTCACGTACATGTGCACACACCTATACAATAAATCTACATGTTGCAAACCACTACACAACACACACACACACATGCAGAAGAAAGGTAAACAAGGAAAGGACTATTATACATTTGTAGATATGTATATTTGCTACAGTTCAGACTAGGGATCCAAGCAAAAATGAGTTAGTGGTTGTCTCAGAGACAGAAGGAAGGTGCTGGGGTCAGGAATAAGGAAATGCAGCCTATCTTCTCACTAAGCCAGGAGCCAGTCTCTCTTTTTGTGTGTGTAGGGCTTAGCCATGTTGAGTAGGCTAGTTAAGCAGTGACAAATGGTAAAGAGAGCGCACACCTGAGATGTTTGTGATTGCTCTATGGTAACCTGGTTTTGGAAGGCTTTTCATAGTGACCATTACTCTGTATGAAGTGATTGTATTAGGGGGAAAACAGACATAGCTGTAGGTAGCATTACAGAGTCAAATGGGACAAGGAAAATAGATGTTGCAGTCCTATGTGAAGGCCTGTGGCACATGTGTTGCTGGCTTACTGCAAGAGGCCACACAGGCAATGTAGCACCTGTCTTGGTAGACCTAAAACAATGAGATTGCCAGCTCAAAAGTAGAAACTGTCTGCTTCTGAAGGTTGGCTTGAATTAACCAGGTTCAGAGCCTGAATAGAACCTGAAGCCAACTGATTCATTTCTCATGAGATATTTGCTGGTTAAGCCAAGCAGGATGTAGGCTTAGGTTATTCAAGTGGCAGAGACCCCTGTGTAGGCACCAGGTTGCTTAGGAAGGTCAGAACAAGCACAGAAGCAGTTGGTTATGATGTACTTATAGATAGATTAAAAACAAAAGATTGGTGGGTTTATCTCTTTGCTGTGATGGCCTTGTCCCTTTCCTACCCCTGGCCAGGCTGAGATAGTCCCCGTGTGTGTCTTTGGTTGGATGGCCTCACCCTCGGATGGTCAGCTGCTGCAGAGAGTGCTGTTTCCTTTCATGTACCTCAGGTACATTCCAGGTGAGTCACCCTGTGGTTTGGGGATTCCCAAACTCGTAAGAGCTATTCTTGCAGACAGGAGGCTAACATAAGTCATCTGAGTGGCTTCACCCAGCATCTGATGAAAACGGACGCAGAGACCCACAGCTAAACATAGATGGAGCTCAGGGAATCTTCTGGAAGAGGGGGAGGAAGGATTTAAAGAGCCAGAGAGGTTAAGAACACCGCAAGAAAACACAGAATCAAATAACCTGGACCCACAGAGACTGAACCACCAACCACAAAGCATCCATGGGACAGTTCTAGCCCCCTCCCATAAGTAACAGATGAACAGCTTGGTCCTCATGTGGGTCCTCTAACAGCAGGAGCAGGGGCTGCCTCTGACTCTGTTTTCTGCCATTGGATCCCTTTCCCCTAACTGCACTGCCTTGTCTAGCCTCAATAGAAGAAGATGGATTAAATCCTACTTAATATGCCAAGGCAGGTTAATACCCATGGGAGGTCTCCCCTTCTCTGAGAAGAAAGGGAGGGGGCCACAGCAGAAAAGGGAGGCAAGGTGAGATGGAGGGATTAGGAGGAGAGGAGAGGGGATCTTCCTACTGGGATGTAAAGTAAGTTAGTTAATTAAAAAATAATTAGGGCTGGAGGGATGATCAGCAGTTAGGAGCACGGACTGCTCTTCTGGAGGACCCGGGTTCAGTTCCCAGCACCCACAAGGCAGCTCACAACTGTCCGTAACTCCAAGATCTGACACTCTCACACAGACAAAATGCAGGCAAAACACCAATGCACATAAACAAGAATACATAAATAAATAATAAAAAAAAATTTAAAAAGAACATACAAACAGCCAAGCTCCTGCATTCAGTCAGTAGCCTTGTCACTCACATTCAGTGCATGGGAAATGGCTCGGTAGTGTTAAAGCAAACTTTTATTTTTTTTATCTTTAAATCTGGGTGTGTGTGTGTGTGACCCTAACTGTGCTCTATTTCAGG